>NC_079317.1:20075849-20390395 GCF_029931775.1 Euleptes europaea | reverse complement strand
TGCTGCGGTGGGGAAGGGAAAGTGATTGTAAGCTGGTTTGATTCTTCCTTAAGTGGTAGAGAAAGTCGGCATGTAAAAACCAACTCCTCCTCCTCCTCCTCCTCCCCTTAAAGCCTGGTACCCTAGGCAACTGCCTCATTTGCCTAGATAGCTAGGCCAGCCCTGGTAAAGGGGATAGCAATCAAAACAGTTCAAGTCTGTTGCTTGACTCCGCCTTAGGCCAAGGGGTCCCCAACCTATTTGAGCCTGGAGAATTCAAACCTTTCGAATTCTGACACAGGGTAGTGGGCAAAACTACAATATGGCTGGTGCAGGAGACGGGGCGAACGACTAAACGGCTCCCAGGAGGCAGAGCCACAAACAGGAAGTCCAAGCACAGCAGGAAATATACTGGGGAAAAGGAATGGCACAGAGAGAGAGAGAGAATAAAACTAGCATAGTGGTGGCAAAACAACATTATGTTAATACACACAGCCATTCAGATCTCCATTTTTTCTTGCTTTGGAGGGCGTGGTTCATCCTTGTTTTTTTTAAAAATGTCCTCTATTGGGGTAAAAAGGTAAAGGTAGTCCCCTGTGACTGACCCACCGGGTGACGTCACATCCCGATGTTTCCAAGGCAGACTTTGTTTACGGGGTGGTTTGCCAGTGCCTTCCCCAGTCATCTTCCCTTTACCCCCAGCAAGCTGGGTACTCGTTTGACCGACCTCGGAAGGATGGAAGGCTGAGTCAACCTTGAGCCGGCTACGTGAAACCGACTTTCGTCGGGATCTAACTCAGGTCGTGGGCAGAGCTTTTGACTGCACTACTGCAGCTTACCGCTCTGCACCATGGGGCTCATCCTCTATGGGGGTAACCAGATGCAAAAAAGAGGTGGTTAATTGTCGCGCAGAAGAAAACATTTCTGCAAATGCAGCTTTCCTCATCTCTGTATGTCAAAATCATCTGTCATTCTTCTCTGACCCTTATCTACCTTTCTTCTTTCTATGACTGCTGAAGAGCTGTATTCGTTTTTTGTTGTTGTTAATCAGCATCCTTTTCAATACTGGTGGTGTCAGGGGTGCCAACTGACCAGAAATTCCCAACCCTACCCCACTGTTGTGTCCGAACAACAGCTAGATCTGAGGAAATGGCCAGGGAAAGCATTCCACACTGTAGAGATTTCTTTTAGACTGGTGGTTTCCATTTATGGTTTCTGGGCAAAGTAAAAACAGTTTTTTCGTGGGCTTTTAATGGCTTTTAATGTATTAATCTTGCTGATGGTTTAATTTGTTGGCATTGCACTGGTCTATATATATAGATATGTTGTTTGATTCCCTTTATGTGTTCTACAATACTTTGTAAGCTTGAAATACATAGCTTGAAAGGTGGGATATAAATATTTTAGGAGGAAAAATAAATTTTTCCAATTAAGCTGCTGTTACAGGCAGAGGAGCAAGGGACAGTAGAAAAAGCTGGCAACCCAGGGTTGTGTAAGGACCAGAAGAACTATTAAGGCAGCAATCCTCGTACTGGAGAGTAAGCCCCATTGAATTCAATGGGACTGACTTCTGAGCAAGCCATGCTTTCAGAGGTGAGATAGGTAGTAACCAGAGACAGGGCTTGGTCAGCGGTGGCACCGTAGTTTTGGAATGTCCTCCACCTTGAGAAACTCACTTGGTGACTACCTTACTGTCCTTTAAGTGCCAGCTCAAAGCATTTCTTTTCCCTCAAGGTTTTAACTGGGGTAGTGGTGGTGGTTCCGTCTCTTTTGAGAGCAGCGTGGTATAGTGGTTAAGAGCTGTGGTTTGGAGCGGTGGACTCTCAGCTGGAGAACCCAATTTGATTCCCCACTCCTCCACATGAGCGGCAGACGCTAATCTGGTGAACTGAGTTGGCTTCCCCACTCCTCCACATGAAGCCAGCTGGGTGACCTTGGGCTAGTCACTCTTTCTCAGCCCCGCCTACCTCCCAGGGTGTCTGTTGTGGGGAGGGGAAGGGAAGGTGATTGTAAGCTGGTTTGATTCTTCCTTAAGTGATAGAGAAAGTCGGCATATAAAAACCAACTCTTCTTCTTTTATAGGGTTCCCAGCTGTCTGGAGAGATATCCTGCCTCTTTAACAGAGGCTTAATAGAACATTGTTTACCACCATGCCATAAAATGTTTCAGTTGCTGCCTATTTCCATACATTAAGCCTCTATCAACAGGAGTTTTTTTCCAGGTTGGTGGCAACCCTAGGCTTAATTCCATTTCCTGTACGGGGAAAAACAGTCTATGGAATCTTATTTTCAGGTAAAGGAATTGTTCTCAGGGTTAAGCTAAATGACATGGGAGTAGAGAGACCAGATATTGTCTGAAGACCAATTTCTGAGTTGGGAGCTCTTCTCTCCTAATCCTTGATTTGCAAGATTTCTCTGGATCATTGGTGAACAACTGGCTCTCTGCAGTTGCTCAGGAGCCCTTGTACCGAGAGTTACTTTGTTACATTCTAGGACTGAGCTCAGGTGCAAATTAAGATGTTCCAAAACCGTCTGGCTCCTGATCACCAAAGCATGCTCTTTAAACAAGACAGACTGGTGGGATTTAATACAAACAAACATTGAACTAAACTGCATTTAGATTCATTGAAAACACTTGCAGTTACATTATTCCTGCCAACCAAGATGAAATGCTGAACCTACTGAGGGTACCTAGTCAGGGAGTGATTATTGTGGATAGAACATTAAGTGCAGCTTATTGTTTGCAAGGAATTGGCAGCGGAGGTGGCTAAGGAAGCAGCCTGAATGAGTTTAACAAAGGGAATATCATTGTTTGTGTCTTTCGGGGAACCAATTATTATTAATCTGTTGTGTAGTGCTTTCACTGGGCAAAACGATTCAACAAAACTTATTCATTCTCCTGATGCCTCTGGGAGCCCAGTTTACTGGGAACTGAGGCAGCAAATAGGGTTGCCAGCTCGCCAGGAGAAAAATGTCCTGCCCCTTGAATAGAAACTGAGTGCATAGAAATGGGCAGCTGAAGCTTTTCATGGCATGGAGGCAAATAATGTCTCTAGGGATGCCAGGTCTCTGCCCGTGGGCTCTAGACTCTTGTTGCTGCAAAGTGGAGCAGCAGGTACAAAATAAGGGGGAAAGCAATATCAAAGCAACATCATGACACCATTTCCGGTTATGTACTTGGAAATGACGCCACAGCAACACTCCAGGAATTTTCCAAATCTTTATGGTTTTTACCATAGAGATTTGGGAAATTCCTAGAGTGGTACTGCAGTGTCACTTCCTGGTATGTACCTGGAAGGGGCGTCGCCATATCCCTATGGATCACACCACAATATCACCATGCCCTTTCCCAAAATGCTTCCAGGGGTTGCCAGCCTGGCAATAACATTCCATTAAGCTTTTATCCAAGAGACAGGAACAATTTTTTCCCTCCAGGCTAGTTGGCAACTTTGTGTATAAAAGCCATGCCTGAATGGCAGGCCAGGAGAGGCAAGTCCAGATCAGCACCACTTTGCAGTGGTTACCAAACACATTTATTGTCATTGTGCTGAAGGGCTATCAGTTGCTTCTATTTTTTCCCCTAAGCAGACTCCTCTAGATGAAGAAAACCAATGAGGAACACATTTTTGGTGTTCTTTGAGGGGTAGAACGTCTGTTTGGCATGCAGAAGGTCCCAGGTTCAATCCCCAGCATCTCCAGTTAAAGGAACCAGGCAAGTAGGTGATGTGAAAGACCTCTCTGCCTGAGACTCTGGAGAGCCGCTGCTAGTCTGAGTGGACAATACTGACTTTGATGGTCTGATTCAGTATAAGGCAGCTTCATGTGTTCATGTGGTGGGGAAAAACACACACAGCAAGCATAGACTTATGGCAGTGGAGTTGAGGTTAAAGGCACAGCTGCAGCTATTTTTTTCTGGCCAAGTTCCTGTGTGTTTTTTACAGTTGTATGTTAAGTACCTGAAACCTGGCATAGAAAAAGAGCCACTCCTGGCTATGTAGTCATGTGTTCAGAATTCTGGGTTGTTGGAAGCCTAGGCGGCATTCCTATGCATATTTCCCAAGGAGTGAGCACCATTGTATAAAGTAAGGTTTCCTTCTGGGTTAGGGTTGCCAGGTCCCTCTTTGCCACCAGTGGGAGGTTTTTGGGGCAGAGTCTGAGAAGGGGGGAGTTTGGGGAGGGGAGGGACTTCAATGCCATAGAGTCCAATTGCCAAAGCGGCCATTTTCTCCAGGGGCACTGATCTCTGTCGGCTGGAGATCAGTTGTAATAGCAGGAGATCTCCATCTAGTACCTGGAGGTTGGCAACTCTATTCTGGATGAACATGCATATGTTTCACTGCTACTTCTCCATTGATTAATATCACATGTTTATCTTGCCCTTCCTACATGGTGTTCTTCACTTCCATTTAATCCTCATAGTAACTCTGTGAGGTAAGTTAGGCTAAGGAGGCGTGACTGGCTCAAGATCCCTCAAGCAGGCCTTGCCCTGTTGTTGACCCCCAGAGCTGCTATTCAGTGTCTGTGAACATGGGAGGGTAGACAATTTAGTTATTGTGGCTAATAGTCATAAGAAAAGCCATGTTAGTTCAGACCAAGGCCTATCAAGTCCAACAGTCTGTTCACACAGTGGCCAACCAGGTGCCTCTAGGAAGCCCACAACCAAGATGACTGCAGCAGCCTTGTCATGCCTGTGTACCACAGCACCTCATATAATAGGCATGCTCCTCTGATGCTGGAGAGAATAGTTAGTGATGGACCTCTCCTCCATGAATCTGTCTACTGCCCTTTTAAAGCTAGCTAAGTTGGTGGCGGTCACTACGTCCCATGACGGTCAGTTCTGCAAATTAATTTCATTTTTCATTCAGCTATCCCTCATGACCCCAAGATCTCTTTTCTGGTCCATCACCACAAGTTCACACACACACACACACCAATGTATATTTAAACTTAGGCTTGTTGGCCCCAAAGTGCATCCATTTACATTTAACTCGCACTGATCTTCATTTACCACACAGTCACCCACTTGGTTTGCAAAGATCCTTTGGGAGATCACACTGAAGTCCCTCCCCTCATTGAAGCCCATCCCCTCTCCAAACCCTGAGTCCACCCCCAAATCTCCAAGTATTTCCCAACCTGGAGCTGCCAACCCTATATATAATTGGACTTTCGAAAAGCTATTGACAAAGAGCCTTGCCAAAGGTTCCTGTGTAAACCTAGCAGTTATGAGATAAAGGGGATGGGTCCTCTCATGGTGTAGAACAGGGGTGGGGAACCTTTTTCCTGCCAAGGGCCATTTGCACATTTATAACATCATTCGGGGGCCATACCAGGTGTAGATCTCCCGGTGTGTGTGTGTGGGAAGCTAGGGTTGCCAGGCCTCCAGCCACCACCTGGAGGTTGGCAACCCCAGGGCAGGCCACGCAGAGAAGGCCTGGAGGGCGCCCCCGCTCCCCCGGTCCTCCCCCCCACTCCCATGTGGGAGGGCAGCCAGAAGTGGGCCTGAGCAAACGAGGCACCAGGGGAGCGCAGCCCGCTGTCGATCGGCAAGGGAGGAAGGAAGGAAGGAAAACAGAGAAAGAGGAAAAGGGAGAGAGGGAGAAACAAATGAAAAGAGGGGGAGAAAGAAAAGGACGGAGGGAGACAAAGAAAGAGAGGGAGAGGAAAGCCTTTCCCCCCACCACACACACACACCCGCCGGCCACACGCAACCTGGCCCCAGGCTCCATGCCCTCCCCCCCCAGAGTCCACAAAAGGCCCCCCAAAGCCCGATCGGCTCCTGTGCACATGCTCTGCCACCAGGACCCGCGGGCCTCTTTCCTTCCTCCCTCTCACTGCTCAACAGCCAACAGGCAGCAAGAGGGGCTTACAGTGTGCCCCGGCGTTCCTGCATGCTGCGGCTATAGGGGGCAGCCTTGGGGGAAGCGTCCCTCCCCTTCCTCTCGCCGACCACAGCCGTCAGTCAGCGGGAGGAGGTCCAAAGGGCACCGTAGCGGCCCTCAAGCCGTGGCCCCAGGAACACCCTCAGGGAGGGCTGCCCTGCACCGTGCCACCGCGGCAGGGCCCCAGAGCTCCCGAGGGCCACAAAAAATGTCCTCGGGGGCCGCATACGGCCCCCGGGTCTAAGGTTCCCCATCCCTGGTGTAGAAACTGGCTAAACACCAAAGAGCAGTGAGCAGGAGTAAACAGACAGGCCCTGCAATGGAGGAAGTAAGCACTGGCGTCTCACAGGGATTGGTACTGGGAACTGCGCGATTTCATTTGTTCATAACCGATCTGCAAACAAGAGGGAGCAGCAAAATGGCCCAGTGATGAGAGTCAAGATCAGGGGTCCTCAAACTACGGCCCGTGGGCCGGATCCGTTCCGTCAGGGTCCTGAACCCGGCCCCTTTAAAACAATGCAGCCGCAAGGAGAAAGTGTGTTGATCCCCGAGGGACGTGCCGGGGCAGAGCGACAACCTTTTCTCCCCCCCCCCTTTGTGGGGGAAAAAAGAAAGTGAAGCTTAGCGTGGGAGGGGATGAGCTCGCCCGGCCACCATAGCTCCCGGGAGGCCGCGCCACAGCTGGAGCCCTCGCCGGCCGTGCGCCAGCCGCGGCAAACTGACCGCCGAGCCTCTCACAGCAGCCACCGCCTGAGCTGAGGCGATGGAGCGACTCTGCCGGAGGTGGCCACGACGGGTGGGCAGCGCAGCGGCGATGATGGCCGCCGCCTTCCCGCTCCTGCTGGGCACCCTTGCCCTCCTGCTGGCTCCGGTGGCCGCCTTGACGGAAGTGAAGGAGTGCGACAAGCCCTGCGCCAACGGAGGGCGCTGCCAGCCCGGCACCGGCCAGTGCGAGTGCCAGCGCGGCTGGGTGCACTGGCCAGTGCGAGTGCCAGCCCGGCTGGGTGGGCGACCAGTGCCGGCACTGCGGGGGGCACTTCCGGTGAGACGGGGGAGGAGGGAGGGGGGAGATCCCTGATCACTGGGGGGGGGGGATCAGGCGGGGCTCTTTGTGTGCAATGGGGGGGTTAAAATAGGGTTGCCACCCTCCAGGTGTGGCCTTGAGATATCTTGGGATTACAGCTGATGTCTAGACGACAGAGATCAGGGGAGGGGCCCTGACTCAGTGCTGGAGCATCTGCTCAGCATGCGGAAGGTCCGAGGTTCAATTCCCGGCATCTCCAATTAAAGGGACCAGGCAAGTAGGTGATGTGAAAGACCTCAGCCTGAGATCATGGCTCAGTGGTCGAGCATCTGCTTGGCATGCAGCAGGTCCCAAGTAGGTGATGTGAAAGACCTCTCTGCCTGAGACCCTGGAGAGCCGCTGCTGGGCTGAGTAGACAATACTGACTTTGATGGACTGAGGGTCCAATTCAGTATGAAGCAGCTTCATGTGTTCATGTATTAGAGGAGAGAGGCTGTGGCTCAGTAATAGAGCATCTGCTTGGCGTGCAGAAGGTCCCCGGTTCAATGCCCGGCATCTCCCGTTAAAGGGACCAGGCAAGTAGGTGATGTGAAAGACCCCTGCCTGAGACCCTGGAGAGCCGCTGCCGGTCTGAGTAGACAATACTGACTTTGATGGACCAAAGGTCTGATTCAGTAGAATGCAGCTTCATGTGTTCATGTGAAGTGACGACCGGTCACTTCCTCCCAGCTCCCTACACACGGGAGGGAAGAGGGAAGAGGGACAAGCGGCGAGGACAGGAGAGCCGCGCCGACTCCCATTAGCCACAGCCACCATCTCATTAGCCAAAAGCAGGCCCATACTTCCCACTGAAATATTATAAGTTTATGTTGATTAAAATAGTTCTTCATTTTAAATATTGCATTGTTTCTCTTATTTTTGTGCACTACAAATAAAATATGTGCAGTGTGAATAGGAATTTGTTCATATTTTTTTTCAAACTATAGTCCGGCCCCCAACAGTGTTTGAGGGACAATGAACTGGCCCCGTTTAAAAAGTTTGAGGACCCCTGCCATAGAGTCCAATTCCACAGCGGCCATTTTCTCCAGGGGAACCGATCTCTGTCGGCTGGAGATCAGGTGTAATAGCAGGAGATCTCCAGCTAGTACCTGGAGGTTGGCAACCCTAATGTCAAGAGCCCTCTTTGCCAGTGCAGACCACTAGAAAGCACTGGGCGGTCACATTAACCCGGGGCTTTGCGAAGGACACCTACGGCTTTCCTGTCTGGGCTTCTCTCTCTCCCTGTCTTTCCTTAAACAGAGAGAGTCCCCAGATACCTTCCTTAATGTTGCTTCCGGCTTGTGATCTGTGGGTCAAGGCCATAATTATAGATCGGGCTGTTTGGCTCACCTCAGCTGACACTTTGAAATGTAATTTAGGATGATTAGGCAACCTCAGAGCTCGCTGGACCAGGGGGCTGCTCAGTCTGTGGTTAAAAAAAAAAAATTCAAAAAAAAAAGAGAGAGAGAGAAAAGGCCACGCGGCTGCTACAGCCTTTTCTGAGCCAGCCAACTGTTCCACCTGGACCCCACTACAAATTATTGTTTTCAATTACCACCTGTGCGCTCTTTCCCAAGCAACTTATTGATGTCGCATTACAGCAACACTGGTATAAATAAGTTATGCCACGCTTGTAAAACGGAAGAAAATTTCGTTGTGGCAATTACGTTCGGCAAGATGACAAAATAAATTTCCAGCGCTGGGCTCGCAACAACTTGGGGAATTTAAAACCTCATAATTTCCATTCATTTTGGATAATTTGGAGTAATTTCTAGATGTAATAACTTTGTAATGAAAAAAGCAGCAGCGCTGAAGTGGTTTCGGCGGGGCTCTTTTGTTTCCGTCGGCCGGCCGAGGCTCCGGTGGCATAATGCAGTGCTGAGGCGGGGAGGGGGGTAGGAGAGAGAAAAGAATAAAATAAATAATAACGATAATATTTCCCTTTCGTATGGGTTGAGTAATTCTTTCAGCAAAATCACAAACTAATACCAAGACTAAATCTCTGTCCATGAAATGAAAAATAAATTGAGTTAAAGAAAGTGAAAGAGTATCAAAGGCCTTGGATGTTTTATTGCGGCTTTATTGAATTGCAGCATCTCTGTGTTCTATCACGTGTCCCCAGGGGTTACTGTTCCAAGTAAGGGCACAGAGATGCAGTCGCATATGTCCCTTGATCAAAACCAAAGATGGCTGGACTAAATCTCTCTGGAAAATTCTGTTTCATACTAATTTTTTAAAAAAGAAAATTAGTAAGTTTGTAGATGTCTTTTTAAAAAAAAAAAGAAGAAGAAGAAGAAGAAGAGTTTCAAGCTAGCTCAGGGAGGGGAAATTATCCGGTTGATCAAAGGTTCTTTTTTTTTAAAAAAAAAATGAGATCCATAAACAGATGCTTCATTTTTGGTTGGTTGGTTAAACATTTATATCTGGGTTTTCAGCCAATTCCCCTCAAGGCGGCCTACACAGAAATCAATAGCAAAGTTAGAAATTAAGCCCATCTTCTTGTTGTTTCTGGTTGAGCTTGCTGCTGTCTCTAGGGTTGCCAACCTCCAGGTACTAGCTGGAAATCTCCTGCTATTACAAATGATCTCCAGCCGATAAAGATCAGTTCCCCTGGAGAAAATGGCTGTTTTGGCCATTGGACTCTGAAGTCCCTCCCCTCCCCCCACCCTCCTCAGGCTCTGCCCCAAAAACCTCCCACCACTGGCGAAGAGGGACCTGGTAACCCTAGCTGTCTCTGTTGCCCTTCTCAGACCAGGGGTGGTCTTAGCCAGTGGACAACTGGGGCAGCTGCCCTGTGCTGGGGGAGGGTGGCCCACAGTTCCATGACCCCGACAGAGGGGGAGATCAAGACGCGTGAGCTACCAAGCTGCCACTTGCGCCTGCCCTGTTTAGGGCTCAGCCTACCCATTTGCAGGGATGGCCGCTCACAGGGGCTTCATCCGCTGACTTCCAGTGGCAGCTCCCGCCTGCCTCGTGGGAGGCTTTTAGGCAAAGTGATAAGAGGCCGCATATTTACATTTAAAATTGAATTTTGGCGAGAACAAGTGACCTCACGGGTAAGGGAGGGGTTGGAGGATCTGACCATTGACCTGGGTGGGACAGAATGGGATGTGCCATCACATTCCGCTGAACTCCTTCCCCTCTCCCAAATTCCCCCTCCCCATGAACTGCTCCCAAATTTCCAGGAATTTCCCAACCCACCCAGGGTGGGCAACCCAAGAGTCATCTGATACATGACAGAAAATGTGTTGTGTGCATAGGTTAATTCGAGTTGTAGAACTTTCCTTGGCACAACATTCAGAGCATTTTAGTGCAGAGAGTGCCCATTTCAGGCTAAATGTTTAGAAAACAGGGATACTTGGTGTAAAGTTTGAATTAAGTTTCTATTTTACCAGCGTAGCCCAAGTTGTAGAGTCCGCTCCCTGTCTCAGAGTTGTTCCAGGCAGGTTAATGACCCAGGTTAAATTTGGGGAAGTAAATCTAAACATAGCCCTGACCTGGATGGCCCAGGCTAGCCTGATCTCGTCAGATCTCAGAAGCTAAGCAGGGTCGGCCCTGGTTAGTATTTGGATGGGAGACCACCAAGGAAGTCCAGGGTTGCTGTGCAGAGGAAGGCACTGGCAAACCACCTCTGTTAGTCTCTTGCCATGAAAACCCCAACAAGGGGTCGCCATAAGTTGGCTGCGACTTGACGGCACTTTACACACACACAAATCTAAACATCATATTGACTTCAAACTTTCCAGAAAGCTCAGTGAGAGTTCTGTGATGGCAGAGAGCCAAACAAACAGCACAGTCAGAAGGATGTCCTGTTGAACACATGAACACATGAAGCTGCCTTCTACTGAATCAGACCCTTGGTCCATCAAAGTCAGTAGTGTCTACTCAGACTGGCAGCGGCTCTCCAGGGTCTCAGGTAGAGGTCTTTCACATCACCTGTGACTGACCCAAGGCCACCCAGCTGGCTTCATGTGGAGGAGCGAGGAAACAAACCCGGTTCTCCAGATTAGAGTCCGCTGATCTTAACCACTATGCCACGCTGAGAGGTAGAGCCGAAGACAGCAGAGAGGAGTTCCTGCTTAATGTGGCCTATCCAGCCTCCATCCCTGTTTTACAGTTCATGTAAGAGCAAGAATTAAAGAGCTTGGGAGGAAATTTGCAACAATAGCATGCTTCTTCCATTTAAGCCCTCAGCTCAGCATTACCTATTAAACATGGTGCATGAAGGCTTAATAAAATGAGCAAAAGCCTATGAAATAACTGATTAATAAATTCTTTGGAGTCAGAGAAAGGACAATAATTCAAAGGACCCCACATTACGCCTTCTTGGTGGCCTTCTCAGCAATAGCTGTTCAGCACCAGAAGGAGTTTTATCCCCTTCTCTGGATTGTATCTCAAGTCTAGCTTGAGTTTTTTCCCCATAGAATGAATGGCAATCACTGAGCTATGGGGAATAAAGGGGTTTACACAAGGATTCCAGTTTCTCACCTCTGATCAAAAACCTTCTTTTCCAGAGGCAAATGCCATATGGACCATGCCCTGCAATCTCTTCTCCAAACCACCTCCAAACTGGGAAAACACACACACACACAACCCTATTGTCTACCTCCAGCCTTAAATATGGCACCAATGGGGTGTGGTTTTGCATGTGCATCACAATCTACTGTATTGGGGTTGGGGGAATTCTCCTCCGGAGCTATTTGGGGGTCTTTCAATCTCAGGGCCTGTTGCTCGGGCACTTTTCTATGCAGCCTAGATTCATTAGACAAAAGGAAAGCAAAGAAAGGATGAAAGATGTGTTGAAGAGTCAAGAGAGCACTTCTAGTCAGTGCTTGGCTCCGATCAAATGGTCAGCATTTATGAGGCAGATAATCCAGTTTCTCATTGATCTCGGCAGTGCTGGCAGGCTGCAGTATTTACATTTGGACGGATTGCCCCCGGACATATTTTTCTCCATAGTATTAAACACAAAGAGGCTTTCTATTAGCACCAGGGAAGAAGAGCTTTCAAATTCATCTTCACATTCCTCATCCATTTCTTGACAAGCCTAACTCAGTTTACTCCAGTACTCTATTTTTGTCCCGGTAAAGTTGACTGAAGTTACAAGAATCACGTTGCTGCATTGTTGGGTTTATTTATTTTTTTATTCAAACTGTTCACATACATTTTTTTAAAATTGGGATCCAGTCCCTAAAACTGTTTCCTCGTTAAGGTGTTTTGCACTGAGGTTGGATGCATATAGGGGGAAAATGTAGATAATGAGACAAAAGTAACAAACAACCAGCATCTGTTTTGATATAGCAACTCCTATCTCCCGCACTTCTAGTAAGAAGGATTAGACAATAACCAATTTGTGCTCTGCCTCGGTGAAACCTGAGAACAAATCTTTATCCAGATGAAATTAACCTCCTGAGTGGCTTTGCTGCCCAACCAACCCTGGAAAAAATCAGACAGCTTTCATGATCATTAGAGGCAACAAGGCAGAAGAGAAGAAAAATTGGGAATTCTCAACATTGGCAGCCTAACTTTGTGTGTGTGTAAAGTGCTGTCAAGTCGCAGCTGACTTATGGTGACCCCTTTTGGGGTTTTCATGTTAAGAGACTAACAGAGGTGGTTTGCCAGTGCCTTCCTCTGCACAGAAACCCTGGTATTCCTTGGTGGTCTCCCATCGAAATACTAACCAGGGCTGACCCTGCTTAGTTTCTGAGATCTGACAAGATCAGGCTAGCCTAACTTTAGCTGCCCCTTTTATATGCTGCTTTCTTTCAACCTCAGCACTTCAACTGGACAATGGGAATAAGGATTTTTGCCAGGTATCGCGATTCATGTGTACCGAGAGAGAGAGAGAGAGAGCTTTCCAGAATGCTCAACTGGAGTTTTAATTTTTCTCCTTAGTCCCTTTACTTATTTTACTTCAGTAGAAATGAGACACCAGAGGCTTTTTCAAGTTAACAACCAAGTAATGGAGATTTATTAAACACTGTACAAGGGACCGACTTGGAGGGAAAACAGTAGGTAGGGAAGGCATAGAACCAGAGCTAGTTTATAAGGCTTTTGCATGCTTCTCTTTGCTTATATATCACACCAACTTTTCTTTAAAAAGTCAGTGCTTGTGGTGATAATGTATAGCATGACGTACCCCATCACTCAATTAGTAATTAATTTGGAGAAATCACTGCAACAGTATATAGCTATGGCCCACACCTGAGAGTTTTCCAAGGCAATTAGACAAATTCATGGAGCATGGATCCATCAGCGGCTATTAACCATTACGTATAAATGGAACCTCCACACTTAGGGGCAGTAAACCTCTGAACAGGGGGACGCTTTGGCCTACCTGCCTCTGCTTGAAGATCTTCTGCCACATCTGATAGGCCAGTGTGCAAAGCAAGATCCTGGACTAGAACGATGATTGGTCCAGGGCTGGATTCTATTCTCCAAACAGGTCAGAACATTTACCTACAGGATCTACCTACATAATTAATTGTGCCCACATTTTTTGCCATCTTCTGGGTGTGGAGTAGGGGGTCACTGGGGGTGTGGGGGGAGATAGTTATGAATTTCCTGCATTGTGTAGGGGGTTGGACTAGATGACCCTGGTGGTCCCTTCCAACTCTATGATTCTATGATCATAAATTGGTACAGTCAATGTGTGCCTAGAGGTATAGAACTGTACCTGTTGGCCCCCGCTCCTATTCACATTTAGCATAACTTCTGCAAGAGCTTGTATGTTTACTAAGCGCAAACTGTCGCACGGGAATCATACATACAGAACCTACACACCTACAAACTACCTGCGTAGACTATGCATTTATGACCTTTGCTTGATGCCCAATTGTGGACAAAGGTCTTATATGCACATCATTTGTAGATGTTTATAGGCCCATAGCAGAAATTATGGCAAAAGAACAAGGTGAGCGTTAGCAGGCCAAAAATCAACTGCACACCCTGGTAACATCTGTAAAGTTCTAGTCAACTAAATAGTTTGTAAATATCACTTAGAATCATAGAATCACAGAGTTGGAAGGGACCACAAGGGTCATCTAGTCTAACTAAATAGTTTGTAAATATCACCTAGAATCATAGAATCACAGAGTTGGAAGGGACAACAAGGGTCATCTAGTCCAACCCCTGTACTTAATAGTACACCAGGGTCATCTAGTCCAACCCCCTGTACTTAAGAAGTACTTAATAGTACTTCCTTTTAATTGATTGAGCCATGTGAAGACAGCCACTGTCACTATCCCCATAAAAAAAGAGAAGGAAAGTCGGCTTGGTTTTCTGGTTAGAGTGCAGGACTGGGATCTGGGTTCAAATCTCCAGCCTGATTAAAAGTTCACTGGATGACCTTAGGCCTTAACCTACCTCACAGGGTTACTGTAAGGCTAAAATAGGGAACAATGTATGCCACCTTGGAGCACCTTGGAGGAAAGGCCAGATAAAAATGCAATAGATGAATCCAGTGACTATATTTTTAAACTATAGGAATAGAGTTGCCAACTTCCAGGTGGTGGCTGGAGATCTCCCACTATTACGACTGATCTCCAGCCAATAGAGATCAGTTCACCTGGAGACAATGGCCACTTTGGCAATTGGACTCTATGGCATTGAAGTCCCTCCCCTCCCCAAACCCCGCCCTCCTCAGGCTCTGCCCCAAAAACCTCTCGCCAATAGCAAAGAGGGACCTGGCAACCCTATATAGGAAGCTTCTGGGTTGGTGCGGGGGACAGATTCCTCATTGGCCCTCAGCAATACTATGGGTTTTTTGGTGACTTTGGCATTGACTCAGCCTCTGGGTTTTTTTTCTGGTTAATGAAACACTATGGGCCAGGGAAGATTTAAAAGGTCAGTTTGTATTCAGATCATCAAATCTATATTGACCCTCCTTGAATTGGCCTGCTGCAGGTAAAAAGTTTATTGCCACTCTGTAAACAGAAGTGACAGATAACCCATGGCGTATCAAGGTGTACTTAACCCTTTCGCTGTAGGAGGAAAAGTGTTCAGAAAGGGCTATGAAGGAAAATTCAGACCAGGCTCTTGTGTTGCTTCGATGGCACTGGAACTTTCTCACTTCCATGCTGATGGTTATGTGAGAAACTCAGGACCATATGGGAGAAGCCATTTTTCCACCTGCCCTCAAAAATTGACTTCATGTCAGCATGGAAGGAATCCACCATGTTCCTGCTGGTCTGGGCTTTCCATGTTACCACCACTACAGGAAGGAGTACTGTTGTTAAAGCTTCCAGCACCCAGCAAGGCTCTATAACGAACCAAACCTTAGAGCATAATTTCAGAGGGTAGCCATGCTGGTTTGCAGTAGAAGAGCTAGATTCAAGTCCAGTAGCATAAGAACATGAGAAAGGCCATGCTGGATCAGACCAAGGCCCATCTAGTCCAGTAGTCTGTTCACCCAGTGGCCAACCAGGTGCTTCTAGGAAGCCCACAAACAAGACGACTGCAGCAGCACCATCCTGCCTGTGTTCCACAGCACCTAATATAATAGGCATGCTCCTCTGATCCTGGAGAGAATAGCACCTTTGAGACCAACAAGATTTTCCAGGTATAAGCTCTCGAGAGTAGGGTTGCCCGGTCCCTCTTTGCCATTGGCAGGAGGTTTTTGGGGCGGAGACTGAGGAGGGCGGGGTTTGGGAAGGGGAGGGACTTATATGCCACAGAGTCCAATTGCCAAAGCGGCCATTTTCTTCAGGTGAACTGATCACTATCAGGTGGAGATCAGTTGTAATAGCAGGAGATCTCCAGCTAGTACCTGGAGGTTGGCAACCCTAGAGGGGAGGGACTTCAATGCCATAGAGTCCAATAGCTTAAGCGGCCATTTTCTCCAGGGGAACTGATCTCTATCGGCTGGAGATCAGTTGTAATAGCAGGAGATCTTCAGCTAGTACCTGGAGGTTGGCAACCCTGTTCGAGAGCCAATGCTCCATTTATCTGGAACCACATGCAGCTCAATGTCATGACACTCCCCCCCCCAAAATGGGTTTTAGTTTAAATCACTACATCAAGAAGAGAACCAGTCCAGAATAGTTAGGCTCGGGGGAACCACCTTTTACAGATCACAGCTCCTAGGCTTCAAGATGGAAACTCCTGAAGACAGGCAAGGAGTCTTCTAACAGTAGCATCAAATAGCAGGCCTTGCCTGGAAGTCAGCTTCCCAAGCTCCTCCATTCCATGCTCTGTTCTGCAGCTTCAGTAGCACTGCAGGAGATGTCTACTTGGACCTCTGCCTCATCTTTCTCCTTTTGCTCTTCAGCCTGCCCATACGCTTCTTTCGCCACTTAGCTCTCATAATGGGGTTGCTCCCCCTGGCTCAGTCTCCCCACGAACGGGGAGCAGAGCTGTAGCTGGATGGCCACGGATTGATGAGACCGTGCCAGACACCCTCCACTCAAGATGGAGGTGGCGGTAAGAGAGGAAAAGAATGTCATGACACTTTTGATGGCTCCAAGAACAGTTCCCCAATGTCACACCTGCCCCATGTTTCAGGAAAGAATGTAAGGCCTCAGCCCAGTGGGGTTTGTGGTTGCCAGTCAGGTCCCTGAGGAGCAGGCTTCAAGTCAAGGATAGAAGTAAATGTAGCTCTTTTGATTGATGGTAATTTGGAATGTGGGCTGTGGTGGCTCCATGTTAGAAGCATCTACTTGGCACCCAGGTGGTCCAAGTTTCAATTCCTGGCCTATCCAGTGAAAAGAATTAGGTAGCAGGAGATGTGAATGACCTCTGAGTCCCTGGAGATCTGCTGCCAATCAGAGTAAACAATACTGAGCTGATAGACGTATGGACTGATTCTGTAAAAAACAGTTTCATGTATTCATGTGGCTGTCTGATTCTCGCAGAGTGAATACCACTGCCTTAGAGAGCATGTTTAGATATGGTGAGATGATCTAAGGGTACCACAACTTTGCTGAAGATATGCAGGTTTGGTTCTGGTCAGTGCCCTGAAGGGCAGACCTGCATTGTCCAGGGTGTTGGTGGCCCTTGATGACCACCAAGGTCCCATCCAATTCTCTGTGGGAGGACTAGGAAGCGCAACTGCCAAGTGCTTCCTGTGTCTATGCTTCATCTCATTCCAGTAGATATCTAATCCCCATCAGGAAACAGGGCAAGATAATCTTGCATTGAGACCACCTACCAGAAAAGATGATGACAAAGAAGAGTTGGTTTTTATACCCCGATTTCCTCTACCTTTTTAAGAAGGCTCAAACCCGCTTACATTCACCTTCCCTCCCCACAACAGACACCTTGCAAAATAGGTGGGGATGAGAGAGTTCAGAGAGAACTGTGACTAGCCTAAGGTCACCCAGCTGGCTTCATGTGTAGGAGTGGGGAAACCAAACATTCTACCAGGGATGCAAGTCTGATAAGGACAGAAACAATAACTGCTACGGTCTGCATCACCGCTTTTAAAACTGGTCTTAGTGTAGTACTCTAAAAGAACACAGATTTCTTATTGCAGTCCACCATTTGTCCCATGCCTGCCTCATTTAATTACTGATACAGTAATAAAAACAACATCAGAATTTATCAGTAGTAAAACGAGTTATTATAAACAAGCAAAAGACATAGAAACAGCATAAATCATTATTCAGCAGTGTAAAATGATATTCACAAACAGACCTCAGGCTAGAAGCAGATAATGAACACAGCTATAAAAGATAGAGCCCCTAAATTAAAATAAACATCCAAGGCCAAAGGTTATACACTCTAACAATTATGTAAGTACAAAATAGGTACAGTATATATTTATTTCAGGATAAAATCTAATACCACATATAACACATATAGGACCCTGCAAAAGCCTAAAAAATTTACATACTCATATAAAACACAATAAGACATAAAATCACACAATTAGACTCTGTAAAAAAAAAAATTCTCTTGCTAATTGCCACAGGGCAAGGTGGCTTTTAAAGGCTTGGCTACTGTGGCCAGGTGAAAAGCTGACAGTTTCTTCTCCAAGGCAGGAAGAAGGCTATCCCTTCAAGTTGTGTGAAGTTATTTTTTTTTTAACTTTGTTTCTTTTTCCAGGCATAGATTCCCAATGTAAACAGAACATAAGAAAGGCCATGCTGGATCAGACCAAGGTCTATGAACTCCAGCAGTCTGTTCACACAGTGGCCAACCAGGTGCCTCTAGGAAGCCCACAAAAAAGACGACTGCAGCAACACCATCCTGCCTGTGTTCCAAAGCACCTAATATAATAGGCATGCTTCTCTGATCCTGGAGAGAATATGCTTCATGACTAGTATCCATTTTTACTAGTAGCTACGAACTCTCCTCCATGAACATGTCCACTCCCCTCTTAAAGCCTTCCAAGTTGGCAGCCATCACCACATCCTGGGGCAGGGAGTTCCACAATTTAACTTGTGTGAAGAAATACTTCCTTTTATCAGTTTTGAATCTCTCACCCTCCAGCTTCAGCAGATGACCCCGCTTTCTAGTATCATGAGAGAGGGAGAAAACCTTCTCCCTGCACACTCTCTCCATACAATGCATATTTTTCTAGACCTCTATCATGTCTCCCCTTAACCTCCTTCTTTCCAAGCTAAACAGCCCTAAACGTTTGAACCGCTCCTCATAGGGCAGTTGCTCTAGCCCCCTGATCATTTGGGTTGCTCTTTTCTGCACCTTCTCAAGCTCTACAATATCCTTTTTTAGGTGTGGTGGCCAGAACAGGGCTCCTGTGAATTCCTAACCTGCCTTCCCCTGGAGCGTGCACCATCACAGTGGAGAAAGGGTTAAAATTCGACCTGGCAAAGGGCAAAAGCAACAGCCAAGGGTTGTGAAATCGGACCCAGGGATCTGGACAGGTACTTGAGATTGTTTCAGAGGGTGCCCTCTGGGCCACACCTGATGCCAGGATCATGTGGCCAAGGTGCTGATAAGAGAGCTGGACTTGTGCCAAGCAGATGGAAAGCAGGACGGGAGGAGGATTCCAAGGGGCAGCTCCTCAAACGCGACCGAGCACACAACTCAAGTCCGCCCAGAGGTGACAGTTCTATGCAGTGAAACACAGAATTGCCACCACCATGTAGAACAAGGACTGGGTTGTACAAGCAAAATGGGCGCGGCTGAAGGGAGCTGACCCTTCTCCCTGCCGGCACTTTGCTCTCTGGCTAGCGGAGATAAAGCAGCTTGGGGAAAGGAAGCTGCAGGCAAGGGGAAAGGTTCCGCTCCCTTCAGAGGGCTGCCAACCTCCAGGTGGGGGGCTGGCAATCTCCTGGAATGACAACTGGTCTCCAGATTATGGAGATCAGTTCCCATGTAGAAAATGGCACTATATGCCCTTGAGGTCCCTCCCTTCGCCAAATCCTGGCTTTCCCAGGATCCACTCCCCAAATCTCCAGGAAGTTCCCAGCCCAGAGTTGGCAACCCTATTCAGCAGTGTGTTTTTGAAGTCACATCCCTTCCTGCTCTTTATCTATGATTGGGGACGTTCTGTTAAAACACATCAAATTGCCACACCACCATCTGATTTGGGGGATGTAATGTGTGAAGTTTACAGGGACATCTTTCCATTGGGTTGCCAGCAACCTAGGGTTGCCAACCTCCAGGTACTAGCTGGCAATCTCCTGCTATTACAACTGATCTCCAGCCAATAGAGATCAGTTCACCTGGAGAAAATGGCCGCTCTGGCCGTTGGACTCTATGGCATTGAAGTCCCTCCCCTCCCCAAACCCCACCTTCCTCAAGCTCCATTGCAAAAACCTCCTGCCAGTGGCGAAGAGGGACGTGGCAACCCTACAACAACCTGGAGGAAGATGAGTCCTGTCCCTTTAACAGAAATGGGCAGGAAATGGGCTCTTCCCATGCAATGGAGGTAAGTCACCACCTAATAAATAACAAGCCATGATGCTTTTATTAAAGGGATAGGACACTGTTTCCTCAAGGGTGTTGGCAACCTTAACAGCTCCTTCCTCTGGGCCTTGAACCATAATGTGACACACAGAAACTGAGCGAGTGAAACATTTCCTAACCTTATCTCCTTGCCAACAAAAACTTCACCCACTCAGTTTCTGTTGGTCAGGCTGTTGTTAAAGGTGCAGGGCTAGTGAAAGGATTGCAGCTAGCTGATCCACAGAGCAGCTTGAACAGCCCAAGCTCATTAGAGCTTGAAAGCTAAACAGGGTCAGCCACAGTTAGCACTTGGATGGGAGGCCACCAAGGAAGATCAAGCTTGCTATGCCAAGGAAGGCAAGGGCCAACTGCTTCTACCTCATCTCTTGCCTTAAAAACCCCATCAGTGGTTGTTGCAAATTGGTTGCAATAGGATGACACTTAATTATTATTACTACTAGCTGATGCACAGGGGGAAATACCCCCCATGCTATGTGATGTCTTTTCTTAAGATCATGACGGAGCAAAATATCATGCAAGCTTTTGAGTTCTACAGAACTCTTCATCAGGCTGGATATTGAAGGGGGATAGAGTTGGTGTTTTAGTCCATGGCTTTCTCTCTATATATCCTGTATAGATACAGTGAAGGCTCAAAATAGGTGCTTGGTGGAAACCATGGCCTGAGGGGGCCGTGGCTCAGTGGTAGTGCATCAGCTTGGCATGCAGAAGGTTCCAGGTTCAATCCCCAGCATTTCCAGCTAAAGGGACTAGGCAAGGAGATGATGTGGAAGATCTCTGCCTGAGACCCTGGAGAGCTGCTGCCAGTCAGAGTAGACAATACTGACTTTGATGGACTGAGGGTCTGGTTCAGTATAAGGCAGCTTCATAACCTACTCCACTGAAACATGCCCCCTCCCTCCACTTTTTGAGTGCTATCCTAAGACCACTTTCCTGGGAATAAGTCCCCTGAATAAAATGGAACTTACTTCTGAGGACACCATCTTGAAATTGCTCCCATAACAGTTTATTGAAGAGGTCTGTGGAACTTGAAAGCTTACATATTAATTTGTCTTATTTTACAGGTTTTAATAAAGGGTCTTAGATGGCTTTTGTTTTTAGATATTGGCAATGGACCAACACAGTTACCTATAATCTGTTCACAGAAGGGCCTTCAAGGAAATGAACCTTCAGGAAAATAAGTTCTCCTTTCTAGTCAGTTTCAAGAGCCTAAATCAAGAGGCTTAGAATTTACTCCACAATCTGGGAATCCCAGTTCAATGACTGGCTACATTAGAGTAATTGAATTTATATCTTACCAAAGTAAAGAACGCTGTAGGCAGCTAAAAGACAAAAATAAAAACATAAAACATATCAATAGTCAAAGAAAGTAGTTTCCATCTGCAAGCTTTCAAATGCTAAACATCAGATACAAACACAAATGTTATGGATTTCCAAAATTAGACAGTCAACTGGTTTAAAAAAAGCTTACTAAAATAGTACACCACTCCTCCAAGTTTCCTTAAAGCCAGTTTGAATAAAGATGGGCTTATACTATTTTTCCTGGTGGTGGCGGGCAAACCCCCGTCAATTCGCCCCTCTGCCCGCTGACCACCTAAGGGTCGACAGGCAAATTTGCACGCACACGCTGATGCGCATGCATGGCAATTCCGGTTTAGAACCGGAAGTGCCGCCTTACGAGGGGCCTTTTCCTCTTAGTTTGAGTGGTAAAGGGCCGCTTTACCATTCAAACTAAGAGGAAAAGGCCCCTCGCAAGGCAGCACTTCCGGTTTACAACTGGAGGTGCTGTGCACTCGTGTCAACGCACACACGCACATGCACAATCACATCCACAGCCCCATAGCCTCCCGCCAGAGCAGAGGAGGGACCTGGTAAGCCTACCTCTGCCTGAGACCTGGAGAGCCACTGCTAATCAGAGTAGACCATCCTGACCTTGGTGGACCAATGGTCTAATTTGACATAAGATAGGATGATGTGTTATTATTTATTGGGGAGGGCTATGGATGAATGGTACAGCACCTGCTTGGTGGTGGTAGGAAGTGCCGTCAAGTTGCAGCCAATTTATGGTGACACCATTGGCAAAGAGAGGGTGGTTTGACTGCCTATGCCTAATGAGCCTGGATTTCCTTGGTGGTCTCCCATCCAAATACTAACCAGGGCCAACCCTTGCTTATCTTTTGAGGTCTGACAAGATCAGGCTAACCAGGGCCATCCAGGTCAGGGAGAACATCTACTTGGCATGCAGAAAATCCCAGGTTCGGTCCCCATAACCTGCAGTTGAAAGGACCAGGTAATGGGTGGTGTGAAAGACTTCGACCTGAAACCCTGGAGAGCTGCTTCCAAACAGAGCAGACAATACTGACCTTGATTGCCAATGGTCTGACTCAGCATAAGGCAGTTTCATGCTTTCATCCTGCATAACTAGATCTGGCAGAGTCTTTTAGACAGATGGGCTTGTCTGGAGAAAGACACTCTTTAAATTAAGCAGTTCTTGGCCATATGCAAATCAGGAATATTAATCTGTATAATTCATGTGAAGTTTTTAAAATCTTTGTGGTTTTTTTCCCCTTATTCTTGAGGAATTTGGAAGATTTCCAGTTTGACGACAGGGAAGATTTTGAAGAAGGATCAGAGACCTAGGAAGAAACATCAGGCTACAAGCACAAAGCGCTGCGGCAAAGCTTCGGGGCCAATCACAGAATCATAGAGTTGGAAGGGACCACCAGGGTCATCTAGTCCAACCCCCTGCACAATACAGGAAATTCACAACTACCTCCCCCACACACACCCAGTGACGTCTATTCATGCCCAGAAGATGGCCAAGAAGCCCTCCCTCTCATGATCTGCCTAAGGTCATAAAATCAGCATTGCTGACAGATGGCCATCTAGCCTCTGCTTAAAAACCTCCAGGAAAGGAGAGCTCACCACCTCCCGAGGAAGCCTGAGGAACTGCTCTGTTAGAAAATTCTTCCTAATATCTAGACGGAAACTCTTTTGATTTAGTTTAAACCCATTGGTTCTGGTCTGACCTTCTGGGGCAACACAAAACAACTTGGCACCCTCTTCTATATGACAGCCCTTCAAGTACTTGAAGATGGTTATCGTATCCCCTCTCAGTCTTTTCCTCTTCAGGCTAAACATACCTAGCTCCTTCCACCTTTCCTCACAGGACTTGGTCTCCAGACCCCTCACCATCTTTGTTGCCCTTTAATAGTTGGGTCAGAGTGTGGGAAGTAGATGGCCGGTTGTGCAGAGCTGAGGGAAAAAAACCTGTCCCTAATGAAGTTCTACTTCTACAAAATTCTTACAGGTACAGCTGAGAGGCAGTAGTATAGGGGTTAGGATCCGGGAGACCAAAGTTCAGGTATGTTCTGCTATAGAAGCTCACTGAGTGACCTTGGCCAGTCACACATACTCAGCCTAACCTACCTCACAGGATTGTTGTGAGTATAAAATGGAGGAGAGGAGAATGATGTAAGGCGTTTTGGATTCCCATTGGGAGAAATGTGGGATATAAATACATAAACAGCAGCCTTGTCTTATCTTTGCTTCTACTCAGCTGATTGACATGTGCTCTCCAATGCCATAGGATTTGGAAAGAAAAAGAAGACCTTTAAGGAGTCTCAAAGTGGTTTACAATCGCCTTCCCTTCCCCTCTCCACAACAGGCACCTTGTGAGATAGGTGAGTCTGAGAGAGATCTGAGAGAACTGTGACTACCCTAAGGTCATCCAGCTGGCTTCATGTGTAGGAGTGGGGAAACAAACCCGGTTCACCAGATTAGAGTCTGCCACTCATGTGGAGGAGTGGGGACTGAAATCTGGCTCTCCAGATTAGAGTTCGCTGCTCTTAACCACTATACCACACTGGGTGTGTGGTGGAAAAACACTCTGAGTGCTTGATTTTATCGAGAACTAACAAAGATTTTTCCCACAATAAACCCACTGACTCCAATGGACTTAGAAGGTTGTGACCCTGCTTAGCATTGCACTGTGAGCATCTCTTTCCAGCAATTATACTACCAGGTACATTTAAAGCCCTTCTGTTACTCTGCCTTTGCTTTTATTCCACCAGGACGATTCTGACAATAAGAGCAAGGAGAAATCCCTCCAGCAACAGATTTTTCTCTTCATCTGAGCCTTTTGCATCTGGTTCAGTCCGTCCCTAGACCTAATAGGCTGGGGCTGCCCACCTGCTCTGAGGAGAGAAGGAATTATTCCCTTCTCCTTCTTTCCCTGTCTAAAAAAGCTGCCACTACCCTCTGCTGCCGTGCAAAATGTCACATGAACCTGGCTTTTTTCCAAAGGCACCCTGAGTTTAGCAATACAAAACTAGGGTTTCCCATTTTATTTTATTTTTTGCTGCCCGGGCCCTTGGACTTTTAAAAGTTGTGCGCGAGACAGACTGTCGGCAAACAAGGTGTTTCCTGTCACATTTGCGTGCTGAAAACAAAAGCATGACCTACTTATTATCTAGCTTTAGAAGGTGCAGGAGCTCTGCAAGAGGAAAAGTTGGCATCCCTACATAAAACTGGGTATCAACAGAACAGCAGATGGCAGACACCTTTATTCACCAGCTCATGTTTCAAACCAGTCTGGCTCAATGGCTATGCAGCCTGCCCAGCTAGGGTTACTACTCCTTAAGCTGGCCTTTGTAGTGCCTCTTGTCGTGAAGGTTTGATTTGCAGGCATTCAGTGAAGCTTTTCAGGGCATGGAGGTAATTGCTGCCAAGCCCTGACCTGGCCAGCCCAAGGCTAGCTCAGTCTCGTCAGATCTTAGAAGCTAAACAGGGTCGGACCTGGTCAGTACTTGGATGGGAGTCCACCAAGGAAGTCCAGGGTCGCTAGGCAGAGGCCAGGCAATGGCATACCGCCTCTGAACGTCTTGCCTTGAAAACGCCACGAGGTCAAGTCAGCTGTGACTTGAGGGCGCTTTCCTCCACCACCAATGGCTACAGATCCCAATGCTGTCAAAGGGCAAAAACGCACGGTCGCTTTAGCCTCCTTTATTCCCTGTTTCAGCCAGGATTCAGTCAGGATCGAACACATGCGTTTCGTTGAACGTGTGTTCGATCCTGGCTGAAACAGGGAATAAAGGAGGCTAAAGCGACCGTGCGTTTTCGCCCCAAAGTTACAGATGCAGGGGCTGGTAGACAGCCAGCGAGGAGTGGTGGTTAGAGCATTGGACTAGGATCGGGGAAAGCCAGGTTCAAATTCCCACTCTGCCATGAAACTTGGTGGGAGATCTTGGGCCTCTCCCTCTGACAGCCTAACCTACCTCACAGGTTTGTTGTGAACATAAAATGGGGAAGGGGAGAACAGAATACTCCTGAGAGCCTTGGAGGAAGGCTGGGGTGGAAATGGGCTAAGCAAATACTAGAAAAGTTGGCAACCGTAGCGGTCTCAGATGAAATAAACTGGACGAAAGCTCACCGGACTGAGATGTTGTATACTACGTCACCAATAAAAATGAGGCGATCTGTTGTATTTAATGTTGCCACCCTTTTTCATTGACCTGTTTCCTGTGCATTAACAAACAGCCTGATACAGCCTTTAGCTGGTCAACTGTTAAAAGAAGTGAAGCCCCAGGAAAGGCCGATCCCATCACTTGACCTCCGTGTCAGGAGCGAGCATCACTTGCTAATTTTTTGCGTGTCCGCTTGCTGTTACAAGGAGCAAAGGCAGTTTTTAAAAGTGTTGGCAATTCTAAAGCAGCCTGATCAAAAGCCAGACTTTAGACTTCCTCATCCCGGGAGCTTCTCAGGGACAAGGGGCCCATCTCGGCAGCGCTTCCTTCTTCGATATTAATATTAGGGCGGAAAGGTTTTCATTCATATCTACATGACTCACGGCTTCGGCTGCATAGTCGTGAATAAGGTATGGAGCACAACCGTCTCGAGTGGTAAGGAGAGGGCCAAAAGTCACAACGGCCAGGCGCATTTATTGACCGCTATCTCAGTAATCTTTAGCCTCTGGCAAGGAAGGATGTTCAACGCATAACAGAAAGCAAACAAAAGCCGGGTGTTAAAGACTGAACCGAACCCAGGCTGGCTTTACCCGTTTGCCGTCTCAGTCTTTAAAATTGCTGTTGCTGTTATTAGTTTGCTTTAAATGTTCTGTGGGAGAAGGGAAGGTGCATTGTCTACATTTCCTGTCTTGACCCCCAGACAAACGCAGCCATGGATGTGCTCGGTGAGGATTGCATTTCTGATGGTCCCATCCATAAAAGCCGCTTAGGTTCATTCACAGCCGCACCCAGAGGTCAGAGCCTTCAACCAGAATGCCCACCTTCAGGTAACTTCTTGGCATGGGTTGGCGCTGGGGCAGACTCCAACTTCAGGCTGATGAAGGAGCGCACCAAATGATCTGCTGCCACCTGCTGACTCCCAGCGAGATCTGCAGATGAAACGGATGGTTTTTCTACTGGAGGTGCCCAGAGGGAAAATCGTCTGCCAATGTTGTAGCATGAAGTTTCAGAGAGGTCTTGCTCTCTCTTTCTGATTACTGTGTGCTCCCATTTCTATAAGCGGTGGGAAGGGTCAGGAGCAGAATTGCTGGTTGGGTTGCCAACAACCTGGAGTGTGTGTGTGGGGGAGCCTTTTCTTGTTATTAGGAGCTTGACGGGATCTTATTTCCCAGGTGATGTTATTTTCCTCCATGCCGTGAAAAGCTTCAGGGTCCCATTTTCACACATTAATCCTGTATTAAAGGAACAGGATATTTGTTTCTCCAGGCCTGTTGGCAACCCTGCTCATGAGGTCTTTATAATATTCGCTGTACTCACAAATAGGGTTGTCAGGAAGAAGAAAGAGAGATTTAATGTGTAGAAATGGACAGCTGAAGCTTTTCATGGCACGGAGGTAAATAACGTCACTTGGCAAATAAGACCCCATGAAGCGTCTGTTGAAGGGACGGAGCAGTTTAATCCAGCCCCGTTGGAAACCCTGCTTACAAATGTACAAGTGAAAGATACGAGGCCCTCCTCTGTGGCAGCAGATCCACTATTCTGTATTAGAATATCAGAGAGAGGTCAGGTACCCAAAACTGTTCCACCTTCAGGAATTCCACTTTAGCTTTAACAGCAAGCTGCTGTTGGGGATTTTTTTTCAGGGCCAAACTAAATGTGATGCGTGAGGATCCAAATATCGGTCACATTTTATCCGGCACTGCCTCTGAGAAGCTCAGGGTGGTGAATGTGCTTCTTCCCTCCTCCATTTTATCCTCAAAACTACCCCATGAAGTGGAGTTGAGGTGAGAAAATGACTGGACCATGGTAATCCATTGAGCTTTGTGGCAGAGGGATGATTTGAACACAGGCCTCTCCGGTCCTAGTCTGATTCTGTGACTGCTACACACTACAGAAGGTCTTCCCACCTTATTTTTAAAAGGAAATAACAACCAGTTGTGGGCCTCAGTTTGGAGTGTGACTAGGGTGTGGACTAAGGTTGCCAACCTCCAGGTGGCGCCTGGGGATCTATTATAATTGATCTCCAGGCTACCAAGAACCATTCCCCTGGAGAAAATGACTGCTTTGGAGGGTGGACTCCAAATGGCGTTATACCCTACCAAAGTCCATCTCTCCCCCAAATCCCACCCTGCCCAGGTTCCAGAACCCCCCTCCCAATTCTCCAGGTCTTTCCCAACCCAAGCTGGCAACCCTCAGTATGGACCAAGAGAGTCTGTGATTTACAAATGCTTTTTAAAAGCCAGTGTGACATAGCTACCTAGTGGGGATGCCAGAGTAATCAAAACGGCCCCTCCCACTCTCGCATGGCAGGTGTAACAGTTCATAAAACCAGTTTTATTTAACCGGCTGCACAGTTCCGCACTGGAGGAGCACACGGGTAGGCTCACCTGTGTCAATAGCAGTTCAGCACCTCGGCAGGCCGCGTCCTTGACTCTTCTCTGGAGTTCAATAGCAGTAAATTGAGTTGAAAGTGGCGAGGATGGAGCCGGCAGTGCAAAAGGGCACTCACTGGAGCTGTAAATACTTTGGAAACCTGTTGGAGTGTGCGCAGCACACAGTGGCAACAATGACTTGGAGAGGCAGATCATATGCCTTAGGCACGGGGGGGGGGGGAAAGCAAAATCAGTGTTGTTCAAACTGTAACTATAACGAAAATACAACATTTGGCTATTGTAATATTAAATACTATATTTACTACGAATTTCTACCAACATGACAGTAATGTATAGAAACTAAAGTATTCATACAATATTTCATAAGCAATTGCACAGAACCCAACCTTCCAACAGAGGTAAAGGCAACCCCGAGAGTTCAACAGGTAAGTCAACAAGGTTCAACAAGTAAATCAAAAAGTCTGTATCTCTAAAGAACCAAGTGATATATCTTCCTCCTTAAGTGCAAAGTGTCAAGTGGGCCAGGTAAGCATAATAATCCCGGGAGCGATGCAGTAGAAATAGATTCTTGAGGAGGAAGAAATAACACATTGGATATATTGTGACTTTTTGGATCAAGTAACTGAAGAAGGTGGAAGCGCAAACGGAGCCTAATTATTATCCAGAAAGCCTGTCTTCTTGATCTACTTCGAGCCGTGGGTCTCTGGAGATTCCTGGATTATTATACTTACCTGGCCCACTTGGCACCTAAGGAGAAAGATACGGACTTTTTGATTTACCTGTTTTAGGCACAGGGAAAGGCACAGTGAATTCCCTTCATATTTTGCACAGGTGACGGATCTGGGAGCTATGTGTATAAACGGAAAGAAGAGTGACATTAGTCTGTATATAGATTCCAGCATTTCAGAGTTTGGGCCTCTTGCTTATTATACTGATAGCCCAGTCTCCCTTCAGAAAGCTCTGGTAGGTTGACAGAGAGGATCCCAAGAAGTCCCCAACACTGATAGCCTGATGCTGGATCAGCTTTATCAACATGACAGCTTCATTCGGCTCTCTTGTACATAAGGAATAGGAATAGCTGGTCCTTCATGTGAAGCAGACCATGAGGCTATCTAGCACAGTACTGTCTAGTCTGATTGACTCTTCACATGTGCAAAATTTCCTTAAATTTGGATCCTTTCAGGGCCTTCCTAAGCAAAGTTACATCCTTGAGTGCCAGCGTGGTGCAGTGGTTAAGAGTGGTGGTTTGGAGCGGTGGTGGACTCTGATCTGGAGAATGGGGTTTGATTCTCCACTCCTCCACATGAGCGGTGGATGCTAATCTGGTGAACCGGGTTGGTTTCCCCACTCCTCCACATGAAGCCAGCTCTCTCAGCCCCAACTACCTCACAGGGTGTCTGTTGTGGGGAGAGGAAGGTGATTGTAAGCCGGTTTGATTCTTCCTTAAGTGGTAGAGAAGGTTGGCATATAAAAACCAACTCTTCTTCTTCTTCGCCCATTATCCAATGCACTTAGAATGGTGTGTACCTCTAAACGCACTGATAATCTCAATGAAAACTTTTTAATTTCTGTGAACTATGTGGCCAAACCATCTAACCAAGCAGCCTCAGTGTGGCATAATGGTTAGATTTCAAACTAGGAAGCCTCAGCTTCGCTGGGTGATCCTGGGCCAATCTCTCAGGGTTGTTGTTGTGAGGATAAACTAGAAGAAGAGAGAACAATCTTGTAAACCACTTTGGATCCGTCTCCCCACCCCATGGGAAGAGAAGCAGGATGTAACTACCTAAAATTAAAATCACCCAAAATCTTTTTTCTTTCTTTCTTTCTTTCTTTCTCTTTCTTTCTTTCTTTCTTTCTTTCTTTCTTTCTTTCTTTCTTTCTTTCTTTCTTTCTTTCTTTCTTTCTTTCTTTCTTTCTTTCTTCCTTCCTTCCTTCCTTCCTTCCTTCCTTCCTTCCTTCCTTCCTTCCTTCCTTCCTTCCTTCCTTCCTTCCTTCCTTCCTTTCTTTCTTTCTTTCTTTCATACAATTGCTTACAAATTGGGCCTGAGGAGGAGTTGTTCACAGAGGAATCTTTCAATTGTGATCCAATTGCCAAAACACCCCAAAGGAGTGTGCATCTAGCCCCTGTGAAACAGGGGAAAGTAAAAAGGCAGATCTGAATATCTGTCAGGTGTTATATATTTTTCTAGGGAGGATGGCTGCTATTTCTCTATCCCAGTATGTTTTGGGGAAACCTCTGTCTTGTTTAGTTTGCACGGAACATAAACTCAATTAATTTGCCAGGACCTTCCTGAATCACTATCTGAAGATTTTTGCATATGGCCAAAAGGGCTTCTCCTAAGATTTTTACCAATAAGATCTTTTCCTTCATGTTTTAAAAGCATCTAAGCTTAGGAATGGTTCTGTGAGTCTCAAAAACTTAGTTCCCAACTTTTTGACTTTGAGCCGCTTTTAATAATGGCCACTGTTACTGTTGGCCTTTTATTTCTAATAGAAGCTTTGTTTCCTCGTAAGCCTCTTCCTCTCCCTCCCCCCCCCACCCCAGGAGACACTGTAAATAATTAGAATATGCTGCTGAAACATGGAAATGATAAGTTTCTCCTCTTATTTATTTGCCTCTCTTGTGCTATTAACCTGAAGAGATAATTCTCGGCTTGGCGTCCGCCCAGTAATGTATCTCATGGCTCACGTCGTCGCCAGGACTTGGGGAAGCTTGATGAGGAAAGCTTAGCTGCCCTCGGGAATTTCATTTCCACCTGCCCAGGCAGTTTGCCCTCTGCTGAGAGATCACCTTTTCTTTCTTTAGCAATATATATTTTTAAAAACCTAAACCAGTTTTATATCTGTTCAGCATTTTTTTAACAGAGTCAGATTGTTCTGAACCTGACCAAAATTTAAGGCTGCCAACTGGCCATTGTGCTTTTAGCAGCAGCTTGAAGACTGCACACACACACACACACATAAAGTTTTGCTTGCCAATTTCTACACACCGAAGCTGTTCTTGAAGGCCTAAGGGTTATCCCAGCCTTTTATTCCCCCTTGTTCATTTGATAACCCTGACAAAATTCAGTACTGACTTCTGGAAAAGTTCCATTAAGTTATTTCACAGATGAAAATAATACTTTTTGCTCTGAGCACAATTTTTTTAGCAGCATTATCTTTACATTATGGGTCACACTTTTAAGCTGCTCTTCCGTTACATGGTTCTATCTTCCTCCATTTTATCACCCCAAGAACACGATGGCAGTAATCTTAAGCAAGTCTACTCTGAAGTAAGTCTCCTCTTATTCAATGAGGCGTGCTCAGAGGAAAGTGTTCTTAGGACAGCAGTTTATAAATTAGATTGGGCTGAGAGAGAGTGACTGGCTTGAGATTACCCAGTGAGCTTCATGGCTGAGAGCGGATTTGAACCCTGGTCTTCCCAGGCCTGGTCCAGCTCTCTGCCCATTACACCATGCGAGCTCTTGCTGCCTGAGTTCACATGACATACAAAAAAAATATAGATATGTGATGCTTTGTATTGTCTTATTTCCTCAGCCAGTAGGACATTTTGGAGGACATCAATTCATAGGTAGGGTTGCCAGGTCCCTCTTTGTCACCAGCAAGAGGTTTTTGGGGCAGAGCCTGAGGAGGGCGTGGTTCGAGGAGGGGAGGGACTTCAACGCCATAGAGTCCAATTGCCAAAGCGGCCAGTTTTTTTCCAGGTGAACTGATCTCTATCGGCTGGAGATCAGTTGTAATAGCAGAAGATCTCTGGCTAGTACCTGGAGGTTGGCAGCCCTATTTAGGGTCGCCATGAGTCAGAAGCAACTTGATGGCACTTAACACCCACACACACACAGCATTGTTAAGGGGAAGGGGGTTTCTTTTTATGAAACCCACTTTTTTATATATAGTCACTGATTCCTCTTATTCTCTATTTTTTCTATTTTAAAAAGATATTTTCTTTCATTTCATTTCATATGTTACACACCACAGGGTGGTGCTCTAGCAGGAGGATTTGGGAAGGCAGCTGCCTGCCTCTGAGCATCTGCAGAGAGAAATTCTGAAAGTTTGCAGTCACTCCCTTCCTGCCCTTCCTCTCTTCCCATTTTTGTTCGCTTGAAATTGAATTGATTTGAAACTGTCTCCGAATTCCTAAAAAGAGGGAAAGATTGCTGGATTTCAGTGAGAAATCAGGTAACGAGGAATTAAGAGAGTTTCTCTTAAAATTACTACTCCTGATCCCATTTCTCCAACTCTAGCTAAAGTAGAAAGACACCAGCTATGCAATGGAGAGGCTGGCCACAATCCAGAACTTCAGGTGTATAGTACTTCCCATTACCTACCTGCTTACCTACCATTCTTTTTCTTTCTTTCTGGGTTTATATCTTGTTTTTCAGTCCATATTTATTTTCCACACAATAGTCCATAAAGCACAATGGCTCGTTAGATTTTCCAACCCATTCACTTAATACAAAGATTCAGCAAACCACAACGCATAAACACAAATCAAAAACCTCAGAAGATTTACCTAATAGAAGGTTAAATTTTAAAATGATTGTCTATGCCAACTATATTTCAAGGTGTTACGGCAGGGTTTGGAGCAACGTTTTCAATGAGTAATAATTGCTCCTCAGATAGACCTCAATGGCTACAATCCTGCCACTGCTTTTCAGTCAACGAAGATCACAACATGAACGAATGCAACATTAACATTCAGAAATCAAGCAATAGAGGAGTACAAGAGACCAAGGGCGAAAATGCATGGTTGCTTTAGCCTCCTTTATTCCCTGTTTCAGCCAGGATTCAGCCAGGATCTAATGCATGCGTTTTTGCCGAACTGCTTTCGATCCTGACTGAATCCTGGCTGAAACAGGGAATAAAGGAGGCTAAAGCAACCATGCGTTTTAGCCCCAAGAAGAAGAAGAGGAAGAGTTGGTTTTTATGTGCTGACTTTATCTTTTTTTTTAAAAAGGAGACTCAAACCGGTTTACAATCTCCTTCCCTTCCTCTCCCCACAACAGACACCAGGAGGAGGAGGAGAAGGAGAAGAAGTGGAGGAGGAGGAGGAGGAGTTGGTTTTTATATGCCAACTTTCTCTACCACTTAAGGGAGAATCAAACTGGCTTACAACCACCTACCCTTCCTCTTCCTATAACTGACACCCTGTGAGGTAGGTAGGGCTGAGAGAGCTCTAAGAGAGCTGTGACTAGCCCAAGGTCACCCAGCAGGAGTGGGAAAACCACACAGGTTCTCCAGATTAGAGTCCTCTCTTCATGTGAAGGATTGGGGAATCAAACCCGGTTCTCCAGATTGGAGTCCACCACTCTAAACCACCACTCTTAATCACTACCCCACGCCGAGGTAGGTGGGGCTGAGAGAGTTCTGAGAAAACTGTGACTGGCTCAAGGACACCGAGCAGGCTTCCTGTGGAGGAGTGGGGAATCAAACCCAGTTCACCAGATTAGACTCTGCTGCTCTTAACCACTACACCACGCTGGCTCTCACCATGAGGAGTATTTCTTTCTCATTGAAGGGAACCCCAACCCAGAGTGCTTCTGCCGTTTTAGCTTCTAATAGTGAGATCACAAAGGATACTTTGCAAGTAAAAGCTTGGGTTGTGGTGAACTTACAGACCCTCCGCTGACAACCCCGGCTGTGCAAGCAAATGCTGGCTGCAGCTGAAAGACTGACACCCCAGTAACAATTATAAGACAATTTTCTCAAGGCTGTGCATCCTTTGGCGCAGGATTTCATCAAGTCGTGAGCGGAAGACGGCTTGATCACAGTATGGAAAGAAGCTTGTGAAAGTTTCGGGGAGGTCCCTCGGAATGTATTTAGGGGATATTAGCAGTTTGGCATTGCTCAGCCCAGACGTTTTGGACAGCTCAGATAGCCATCTGAAGTTTGGGTTGTTTGCCTGAATATTTTCAAATTTCACCCTCCATTAGCTTAGTCCAGGAATTCCTCAGATTTACCCTGGGTTAGACAAAGGCACACAGATACACATGTCCAGCTCCCACCGCTCCTTTTAATGCAGGGTCCTGAGAGTGTCGGGTTCCGATTTGCTCTAAGGTATCCCTAGACAGGCATTTGTTACCCCTGTCACCACCCAGACGGTCCAGTTTCTTCTTACTGCCCCTACCGAAACCACGTGCAAGCTCTTACATCTTAACGTCTACTTGGCCTCTGACCTCCCTGTACTATCGTGTGGCTCAGAAACGCAGACTGAGAACATTCCATCAACATTGTCAGAAGTGACCGGGCTGGATATTAAATGGACTGACTTTATCTGCCGCGCAGACACAGCGGCAAGAACAGAGCATTCAAATGCAGAAGTGGAAAGCTGGGGGACGTACGCTCTTTTGCGGCTGTATCTGGAGACCCATCTGCGAGATCAGGTTCTAACCAAACGAGCTCTCAGCCTCTCAGTAGCCAGACTGATCTGTGAAGGGGAGCTCAACGGCATAGCAACAGAATTCCTTTGGGCTGGAAAGATGGGGGGGGTATTTCCAAAATACTTTATGTTAGGAAAACTGCATTGCGTAAAGCTGTGTTAAGAAGTTTAGATAAAAGAGACCTTTAAAAAAAATTGGTCCAGCATCACTGATAGGACTCACCGTCCACAAATATTCAATGTTTGTTTGTGTAGTTGTAATTCAATTACGTGGTTCCTGACCTGGATAGCCCCAGGCTATATTAGTCAGCTCTATATTTAAACCAGGCCTTTCAGAAAAGCTCTCAGGTATGTTGGACAGCCTCTCCAGGTAATCTGAACAGGAAGTGTTTCATCCATAGGGCAGCAAACACAAGTTTACACAGTTTATAGCAATAGGAATTTATAAAACCATGCAAAGCACAAGGATCTCCAGAGCAAGCTAGTGCATGGCATAACTGCACCGTTCATCAGCCCTCACAGTAATGATGAATTCGAGTAATATGCCTCCAGGATGGAATTGGACTAAGGATGCCTTTTAAAATATGTGGACCCTCAGAGATGAGAGTCTAGTGCAAACGAGAAGATAAAAAGAGGGAAAGAAGTCAGTTCACAAGCAAATCTCTCTCCAATGGATAAGAATACTAAATTTGTTTCATCCACTCCACGCTTCTTTATTTTTCTTGTGTGTTTCTCCCTCTTATCCTCCAGCATCCTTCTCACCTCCTCTCTCCTCTTTTTCTTTGTGCCAGTTTCTCTCGTGGCCAGTGGCGTTATTCATATATTACCATCTCCAGTGGTTTGACCTTGCGCTGTATAACTTAATATTAGCCCACTAGAAAAAGAATGTTTTTTTGCCTTCTCTTTGGTGAGATTATATTAAGGTGACCTGTAAGAGCAATAGATAAAATCTTCAGGCCATCCAGACAACATTAAAAATAATCATAGCCTCTTAAGTGGTGGAAGAAGGGGAGGACGGACTTCAGGGATCCTTCTTTTTCAAAGGCAACAATTGAAGGAGGACAAAAAGGCAACCCTTGGGATTTTGCCTAGCCTTCTGCTTCCAGAAAAATGAGAAGTGTGTTAGCCCATTCGTACAGGCAACAGTTATCGAAACAATAAAGTGTGGCCCATCAAGCACAACTTGTCATCACTCATTTGGCAAAAATATAACCTTTCTTTAAGAAATTTCTGCTAATAGACACTGGGAAAGTAATTGTGCTATTAGCTCGGCAGACCCTGGTAACCAGACGTTTTTCGTTTCAAAGCCATTTCTGCAAGGAGATAAGGGGGAGGGGGGAGAAACACGACAACTGAATGACGGAAAGATATTATACCGAGACCCGACGTAAATAAAAATTGACTTCGGTCTCGTCTGGAATTCAGGCTATACATGAAACTCAGATAATACCCTCAATCTAGTACGGGCGTGTTGTTAGGCATCTAAACTCCAGATGATGGAACAGATGAATTCCTGAAGTCTCGTCTACTCCTGGCATTTTAGAAAATATGTATTTCCTAGAGGATGTGTATTTCACAGCTCTTTAAAATGATAAAGGGGTTTGTTGAGCAAATGCCAGTCATAAGAAGGCTGCCTTATAGTTTGCCAAAATACACAACAAGCTCTCATTTTTAGTACTGAATTAGCCTGATCCCAGCTAAGGAAGTCGGATTGCTTAGACATTTGCAGAAGCGCCTGTGTGTGCCAATCAGCGGTCAAAATCTGATGTCTCAGAGAGAATGAAAACATTTTTTAAAAGTTCTTACTTGAGCCAACAAAGACAAAAAAAAAAAACCTTTTAAGAATATTGCGTCCTAACAGGGATGGCAAAAGGTCTGAAGACCATTGAGATGACCAGGGCTGTCTTCACACAGAGGGGAAAAAATGTACACACCCCTGCTGCAGCAGCAGCAAAGAGCAGAATAAGAACAGGTCAGAGCAAGGTCCATACACACCCATCCCTGCAGAGCCAAAACTGTAGATCCTTATCTGCATTGCAGTGAAGCAGTCACTGGGGAACGAGCCAGGATTAAGCCAGGACGTCTGTGTCGGTACGTCATGCAAAGCTGTAGTGCAATCTTATGCAGAGTGAATCCAGTCTAAGCTAAAGCACTTAGACTGGAGCAGGGCCGGTTCCAGGTTTGGGGGGGGTGGCCAAAGAGTGCCCAGGGTCCCCCTCAGCTGCTCGCCTCTGACCACCACCAGGGCCCCCGTTCACGCCTTCCTTCCAGCCCACCCACATCGCCACCTGCCTGGTGGACTCTGATCTGGGGAACCGGGTTTGATTCCCCGCTCCTCCACATGCGCAGCGGAGGCTAGCCTGGTGAATTGGATTTGTTTCCCCACTCCGACACACGAAGCCAGCTGGGTGACCTTTGGCAAGTTGCAGCTCTGTTAGAGCTCTCTCAGCCCCACCTACCTCACAGGGGATCTGTTGCGGGGAGGGGAAGGGAAGGTGATTGTAAGCCAGTTTGATTCTGCCTTAAGTGGCAGAGAAAGTTGGCATATAAAAACCAACTCTTCTTCTTCTTCTGCCTGTGTTTCCTTCCTTTCCTTGCCCATTTGTGAGCCTTCCTACTATCCACATGTCATTTTTCAGACGGTGCTGGGTAGTTTGTGCTGATAGGAACAGCGCTAGTGGGACTACTGGAAGTGCCACCATTGTACACAATCTGCAGGCCTGGACCCTGGCATTTGCCCCACTTCAGGGTATGCAGAAACCAGCCCTGGACTGCAGTCACTCTCTATAGGACTCTACCAGGACTGCTTCATAGACCTTGCTTTCAGGTCTTGGTTTACCATAGTTAATGGTTTACCATAGTTAGGGTTGCCAGCTCCAGGTGGGGAAATACCTGGAGATTTTGGGGGTGGAGCCTGAGGAAGGTGGGGTTTGGGAATAGGGTTGCCAAGTCCTTCTTCGCTACCAGCGGGAGGTTTTGGGGGCAGAGCCTGAGGAGGGAGGGATTTGGGGAGGGGAGGAACTTCAATTAGGGTTGCCAACCTCCAGGTGGCAAACCAAAACAATAATCACCCTGTGCTGTACTGAGAGCAACTCAACCAAAAAAACAGCACACGGCTTCACTTTTTTAATCAAACACAGCGTGTATTCTATCAATGTGCAAAAGAACAAGGACAAAAGAACAAACCTATCTAACTAAGAACATGCAAACAACCACGTAACAAATAAATCGGTGCTGAACAGGAATATCTTCAGCCTCTGAGATATTTTCAGATTGCCTTGAGTTGTGTTCTAAAGAATTCTGAAGAACACAACTCAGGGCGAACTGAAAATATCTCAGAGGCTGAAGAAGCCTGAGGGTGAAACGCAAAGAATACCTAGGATCTGCATCTCGGCTATGTCGTTCTGAACATAAGACAAATTGTGGTCCCCATCAGATGTTCCAAATTACCCTTTTAAGGGTTTTGGGCTTGCTATGAACAAAACAAGCAAAACGAAGGAAGTCTCCTCGATACCCGATGCAAGCTAAGTCTTTGAACTGATATTTGATAAGCCCTGTACTGAAGAGGCTTTCTTATACATTTATTCCTTGTTGGACTTGTATAGGTGTTTTGTGGGACCATACATATGAACCATTGAATTATTGTATGTTTTGTATATATTTCATGTTTTCGGTTTTTTCCTGTTCAGCACCGATTTATTTGTTACGTGGGTGTTCGCATGTTCTTAGTTAGATAGGTTTGTTCCTTTGTCCTTGTTCTTTTGCACATTGATAGAATACACGCTGTGTTTGATTAAAAAAAAAGTGAAGCCGTGTGCTGTTTTTTGGTTGAGTTAACCTCCAGGTGGTGGCTGGAGACCTTCAGTGGGGTATAATGCCATAGAATTCACCTTTAAAAGCAGCCATTTTCTCCAAGTGAACAGATCTCTATTGCCTGTAGATCAATTGTAATAGCAGGCGATCTCTAGCTACCACCTGGAGGTTGGCAACCCTAGGAGTGGCCTGCATTCGACTAATTACTCTACCATCGTTGCTTTAATTAAACCATGGTTTCACATTAGGTCTGAACAGACAAGTTGTTTACAGTCATTTGGTTCTAACAGTAAAAGCCAAAAACACAATCCATTTAAAATACTGTTATTAGGACCAACCCAATGACACATAACAGCGTGCAAGCTTTTGAGTTCCCTAGAACTCCTCATTGGGTCAGATGTTACAAAATAAAAAAGAGGAGACAAAGCAGCTTTTAAGGAACCTTTTAGGTTATGGTGTCTCAATGCAGCGGTTCTGTTTCCTGCATAGTTTGCTGATATGGACACCGCCCGCTCCCTTCAGATAAAGAAGGGTATTATGTGTAAGCCCTGATCTGGATGCCCCAGGCTAGCCCAATCTTGTCAGATCTCAGAAGCTAAGAAGGGTGGGCCCAGGTTAGTATTTGGATGGGAGACCACCAGGGAAGTCCAGGCTCGCTATGCAGAGGCAGGCAATGGCAAACCACCTCTGTTCATCTCTTGCCTTGAAAAGCCTACTGGGTCACCATAAATCAGCTGTAGCTTGACAGCACTTTCCGCCACCAGTCTAAAGCTTTTCATGTGCATTCTGTCTCTCCCTTTGCTTGGCTGTAAGAAACCTCCAGAATTTGAGGAGTATGATGTATGTGGAAGGTACAGAATGGTGTTAATAAATCATGCCTAATATCACAACTGAGATGGCCAAGGAAAAGAGACCATTTGAGACGCTATGATTCTTCATCTAAGTTTTTATGGTACACGAGCGTCATTGTGATGAAAAGCAGTTATAGGAACCTGAGACAGAAAATACTATTATGCCACCCCACTCTTAACACCAAAGGCTCTCAGGGAAATATGGCCCCGGCTGCAACCCACAGGACAGAAAGAGGTTGGAATTGAGTGAAATAAGGTCCAAATTCATGAAAGGTTGTTACAGGTGCTACAATTTAATAAGCGGCATTAAAGTAAATGCTGTCATTAACTGGCCATTTAGAAGCAAAGGAGTGGGGGGGGAGGGATAGGATGACAGTGTCAGCTTGTTAATGCCAGGCAGGTTTTTAAATGTTTCCTGTTCATGTCCACGATAAAATTCTGAAAGGATCCTCTTTCAGCAGGATACTGAGATAGTTAATGGAAGGTCTGACAACTTGATCTGTATTTTTAGCACATTGAATTAGAAAGGCTATAAAGGCAGCTGCAGCTGATATCCCATATTAGAATGTTAGAAATGGTTTTTCCCAAATCTTTTGGTCAGGTGGTCTGAAAGTCAAGGTCAGAACTTAGTAAAATGCATACATCCTTCCAAAGATGTTACGCCAGTATGGTCTAGAAGTTGGGTTGGCAGGCACAGGCTGGCAACTGGTGGGAGTCCGGGAGGGTGGGAACAGAGCGACAGAATGACGTCATTTCTGGAGAAAACTCGAAAGTGATGTCATACCTCTCTAGGAATCACCAGAAACTTTATGGTGAAACCAGCAGGAAGAGAGGGTTGCTGGCAGGAGGTGTCCTGCCATAGCAAAAGACCTGGAAACGCTATCCAAAAGACACAACACAAAGCCTGGTGCCTGGGAGATCTGAGGGACATGGAATATGTTTACCGTAGATTAATTGTACAGCTTCATCCTCAGCTCGTAACCTATAAAATGGGAATAACAGCACAATAACAGAGGTGTTGCAAGGACTATAGTGACAGAATTTATAATTTACAGACATTCCCTTATATGTAACAGTATCAAGGCACTAGTGATTTGTAGACATGCCCTAAAACATGACATTAGTTAGTGCCAGATTAATGATAAGAGACTGCTATACAAGAAGTTTTAGTTGCTTTCATATTAAGATTGTTATAAACTATTCCTAATTCTGGTAGTCTTCATCTGTAGACCCTGAGATACTACAAGGACAAACTTCATACAGATTGAAAAGCATCTATTAATCTTTTTAATAGAGAATGCCAACGAGTATGTAACTAGTACGGCTGCTAGCCCAAGGATGGCACCCAGCACAAGACTCACTGAATGATGGGGGTCCTCGCTGGTGATGTCATGACCGTAGTAGTGACATGGTGATGTTGCTGGTGATTTGATGACATCTCTTCCAATGTGACCCAGAAGGGATGTCATCGCATACGGGCGACACTCTAGTGTTTGTTTAGGTATGAGACCTGCCCCCCCCCCGCCCAGTAACTAGAAGTGACTAGTAACTAGACCTTGATAGACATTGTATATTTGGATTTTCAAAAACTGTCTGAGTACCTTTCTAAAGCATGTTATAATAGTTAGAGTATTGGACTAGGATCTGAGAAACTGAATTGCAAATCCCAACTCTGGCATGAAGCTTGCTGGGACAGTTACTCTCTTGGGACAGTTACTCTCTTGGGACAGTTACTCTCTCTCTCAGCCTTACTTACCTCACTGTAGGGCTGCCAACCTCCAGGTACTAGCTGGAGCTCTCCTGCTATTACAACTGATCTCCAGCCGATAGAGATCAGTTCCCCTGGAGAAAATGGTTGCTTTGAGAATTGGACTCTATGGCATTGAAGTCCCTCCCCAAACCCTGCCCTCCTCAGGACCCCCCAAAAAACCTCCCGCCAGTGGCAAAGAGGGACCTGGCAACCCTACCTCACTGGGTTATTGTGAGGATAAAATGGAAGAGGAAAGAATAATGTACACCATCCTGGACTTCTTGAAGAAAGAGAGGATTAAAATGTTCTAGATAAATAAAGGCTCCTAAATAAACATATCCATCTGGGGAGATGAGAGATCCTCTTATCAATTACACGCTGGTTAAAGAAGAGGAAGCAAAGGACAGGAACCAACTGACGGTTTTTCCCTCAGCTGGAGGGAAATAAGTAATGGGCCCCACAAAGAGCTGTATTTGGACAATTTTTAAGCAAAAAAAAAAAAAAAAAGGATGGACCGAGGAGAACTGATGATGGATCTCCAGCTTTTTATCTCTTTTGTCTCTCCAGTGTCCCACCTTTTTACCCCCACAGAAATCAAGGGATTTTCCAAACTGGGTACCAATTTTGTCTGTTTCTGATGACCCTCCACACACCCACACACCCAGTAGCAAGTATGAATAATATGGTGGGGAGGGGAACGAGGCATACATACCCTGCAAGAAGATAATTATTTGTGTGTGTGTGTGTGTGTGTGTGTGTGTGTGTGTGTTTATGGGGGGGAATAACAAAAAAGGGTATGTGTAATGGAGGACTGAGGCGAGGAGAAATCAACAGGCCTGCATGATGATGAAGTGTGGGGTGAATGAGAAGAAGTAGGAAAAGAGTGGGACGAATGAGGCAGTGAGGTGATTGCCGGTGCAATCCTAAAGCAAAGCAACACTCTCCTAAACCCATTCACTTCATCAGATTTTGAAAGGCAGAACCCTGCTAAGGGCTGCACTGTGGGTTGAACCGGCCCTGAGAGGGAAAGCTTCCATTTGTGCATTTTCATCAGGCTCCACAGCTTATTTTCTAATTTAGATTTTTTTGCTTGTGCCATCCTGAAGGCAGGTAGCAGGAAAATCTGCTCGGTTTATCCTCCTCTCCCATGACAAAGGTCATTATTTCCCCTTATTTTCAGACTCCTGGTTAAAGACCACCCAGAGAGAGCAGGACGGCGCTGGGATGTGAACAAGCTTTCCTCATTCCGGCCCATCATTCAGCCTGTCTGGACGTCAGACCGCACGGCTGGTTCTTTTCACTCCCAGAGAAGAGATCATTTTGAGCATGGAAAAAAGAGGCCTTAAGTGGAAACAATAAGACAGGGTCTCCTCTCAGGCAGTGAGATGATGCGGGTGGAATCCTGGTTTTACTATCCCTAGGGTTGCCAACTCTGAGTTGGGCAACGCCTGGGGATTTGGGAGTTAAGTTTGGGGAAGGCAGGATTTGGGGAGGGGAGAAGAAAGCAGAGTTGAGCCTCTGCACAGCAGGAGTCTATAGTCTGGCGGCTTGAGGAATAAATTCACACTTAGACTTGTTGTTAGAAAAGACATAGAAGTTCTTTATTGTGAGAGAACTCTATACCAGGTAGGAAAGGCAGAGCGAAGGCTTCTAACTGGCTATCTAAGCTAGGATGGAGACAGATTGTAGAAAGCATGTCCAGCCATCATAGTGGACTGAGGAAGTGGGGTTGCCAAACTACAGGTGGTGGCTGGAGATCGCCTGGTATTACAACTGAGCTCCAGGTGACAGATATCCGTTCACCTGGAGAAAATGGCCACTTTGGAAGGTGGACTCAATGCATTATACCCCTCCTTTTCCTTCCTCTTCCCAAACCCCTCCCTCCTCAGGCTCCACCCCAAAATCTCCAGGTATTTCCCAACCTGGAGCTGGCAACCCTAAGAGGGAGAGAGAGAGAGAGAGAAGGGAAGGGAAGTGACCAGAAGGAAGGAACCCCTGAGAGTGGCATTCTGGGCAACATAGGGACAGCCACAGCAGCAGTAGGGTTGCCAGGTCCCTCTTTGTCACCGGTGGGAGGTTTTTGGGGTGGAGACTGAGGAGGGGTTTGGGAGGGGAGGGACTTCAATGCCATAGAGTCCAATTGACATAGCGGCCATTTTTCTCCAGGTGAACTGATCTCTATCAGCTGGAGATCAGTTGTAATAGCAGGAGATCTCCAGCTAGAACCTGGAGGTTGGCAACCCTAAGCAGCAAACAAAAGAAAAGTCACTCTATTACACCTGTACTAACTCTCTACTGCCCTCTCCTGAGATTCCAAAGTCTGCGCTATCATCAAATGACATTGCACAGCCCATTCCTTCCAACAGGAGGGCCTCAGCTAGGTATAATACTATAGAGTTCATCTTCCAGCGCAGCCTTTTTCTCCAGGGGAACTGATCTCTGGGAGGCAGAGATTAGTTGAAATTCCAGGAAATCTCCAGACTCTATCTGCAGGATGGCAACCCTAACTATACATAATTCACTCGCAAGATAGATTAGGAAAATATCATTTTTAAATGTTTCCGCAAGGAAGTCCAGGGTGTTATGCAGAGCTGAGCAATAGCAAACTACTTCTGAATACGTCTTCCTTTGAAAACCCTACAGGGTCGTTGTAAGTTGGCTTTCATTTAATGTAAAAAAAAAACTGTGTAGAGTGGGCTAATATCGTATGTTTCTTCTTTTAGCCACCTTGGACCACAAAGGAAAAGCAGAATATTTATTTGTTTGTTTGTTTAGGTTTTTATCCCTCCCTAAATCCCCAGCTGAGAAGATTTGTATTGTAGGCTCAGATATTTGGCCTTCTTATTCTGTGGTTGATTTGCTGAGCAAACCTGAATTTATGGTATTTGGCTTTGGAAGGGAAGGGTAACACACACACACACACACACACACACACACACCAAAATAAAGAAATTAAATGAACTGGAACTACAGCCCATACCTAAGGTTGCAGCATGAACAGCCTTTCTCTTTTTGCTTACATTTAGCAGGATTGGCTTTGGACAGTTGGTTGTCTTAAAATATTATTATTTATTTAGGAGATTTCTAACTAATTTTTCCACAATCAAGTTCTCAAAACGAGAAACACAGAATTATAATAAAAGAATAAAAACACTTAAGCAGTATTTACTGAGAGACCATTAAAACAGCAGTCAGCACAACCATAAATAATATTAAAACAAACGCATGAGGTTGGATCCAGTCTAAATGGGCAATATCTGCGAGAAAAGGCTGGGGGACTTGGGAATGTTCAGTCTGGAGAAGAGGAGGTTGAGGGGGGCATGGTTGTTCTCTTTAAGTATTTGAAAGGCTGTCACTTAAAGGAAGGCAAGGAGCTGTTCCTATTGGCAGCAGAAGGTAGGACTCACAATAATTAGGGTTCCCAATTGCCTGGTCAGTGGGTGGAAGCAGGCCAGGCAAAGGGAGGGGGAGTGATTGGCATCATCTACACAATGATGTCACATCTGGTATGTGCGGAAGTGCCGGCATCACATCACACTGGCAGGACATTCTAGCACTGGCGAAAAAACCCTATGGAAATCCTAGAGTTTTTCGTGAGTGCTAGAATGTCCCCCCCACAGTGTGATGCCAGCACTTCCTAATAAACCAGAAGCGACATCATCGCGTAGATGACACCGATCATCGCCCCCAACCCTGCCTCCCTAAACCTGCCACCGATTGTGAGGAGAGTCCTGCCAACCCTAGTAATAATGGATTTAACTTACGGATGGAAAGGTACCAGATGGACATTAGGGAAAAAATATATAGTGAAAGTAGTTCAGTAGTGGAATTGCCTGCCTACAGAGTTGGTGAGCATCCCCCACACACACACACACTCACACTGGCAGTCTTTAAGTAGCATCTGGACGAACACTTGTCAGGGATGCTTTTGATCCTTCAGGAGGTTGGACTAGATGGCCTGTATTACTCTGTGATTCTAAATTAAAGGAAACCCAGTCCTTGCTTCTATGCTCCGCAGTATGTAGGATATTCCTCTCAAGCCCTGTTCTCTGTACCCAAGCCTACATAGGTAAAGCGGGTGGCAAACAGGGCTTTTTCAGTGGTGGCACCTCACCTTTAGAACGCTCTCCCCCTGGAAGCTTGCCTGATGCCTATCTCACTGTCCTCCAGTGCCCAGCCAAAACATTTCTCTTTACTGAGGCTTTCAAATTAGTTTTTACACTTCTGGTCTGTTTTATAGATGTAATTTTAGGCTGCCTTAATTTTGTTTTATGGCTCCTTTTAATACCATTAATGTTATTGTTTTTATAATTTTATTGTGTTTGTCCTTTGTTTGCCATCTCACGCAGGAGGGAGCTTCAGCGCTGGGGACATGGGGGGTATCATCATGTGCGCCGTGATGTCACTTCTGGACTTTCCCCGGAAGTGCAGTTGGGAAGCTCTAGGAATCATTGGAAGAGTTTCCATTGATTCCTAGAGCTACCTGATGTTGCTTCTGGGTGACATGGTGGTGCAAATGCTGCCAATTTTTGTTTTGCTTTAAAATGTTTTCTCCTGCCACTGCTTGAAGCCGCAGCGGTCCACAAAGACTGCTGAGAGAAGTCCTGCTACCCTTGCTTCTGGAGACATGGCATATAGGTTCTCTAATAAATAACAGGGCCTACCTGTTGTGCTGAGGTGGGATCTAGATCAAGGTTTATTCTGATCTGTTTGCAGTCCATTGGGCTTGAGTGTTTGAGCCAATAACGCTTTTTGACTACTTTGATTTCCCCAGTGGTTTGGTCCTCCATTTGCAGTTAAAACAAACAAACAAAAAAGGGACCCAATTAGAAAGTTCAGCTCATTTAGAACTAATGAAAACAGACCTTGGATGTCTAGCCTCCTGTCTTCTGCTCATTTCCCTCTTCTCATGCCTTAAAGAAGTGGAGTGAAATAAGGAGCTCTTAAAGTTTAATTATTTTGCTTTCATTTTTGGAGACATTTTGTTTATCTCACCCTTCCTTGGGGTTGCCAGCTCTGGGCTGGGAAATACCTGGAGATGTTGGGGGTGGAGTCGGAGGGAGGGGTTTGGGGAGAGGAAGGACTTCAATGGGGTATCATGCCACAGAGATCAGTTCCCCTGGAGAAAATGGCTGCCTTGGAAGGTGGACTTTACCTTCTAAAGCAGCCGTTTTCTCCAGGTGAACTGATCTCCGTCGTCTGGAGATCAGTTGTAATAGCAGGAGATCTCCAGCCACCACCTGGAGGTTGGCAACCCTACCCTTCCTCTAAGGAAATCAGAGTGGCTTTCATGGTCTCCTCCACTCCAGAGGCAGATTGGCCACAACTTCCAAGGAAAGTTCCTGTTCAACCACTGCCGTGGAGGTCCGCTGGTAGCCAGAAGCAAGCAGGGTTGAGGCCTAGTAGCCCCGATACCTCTGTGGGGCTACGTGGCTTGCAGTAGCAACAATGATCAGCGGCATCTCAGCAGTTGTCTCTTCCTTTGCCACCGTTTTGGGGCATCTTTGGTGTCACTGGCTGGGTGTGAGCAGAGCAGTTTCTGTGGGGCTGGTCTGGCGGGTTCCCGGGTCATTTTAACTTTGCATTGGCCCCTACTCATTTCTCCTTTTTTATCCTCACAGCAACCCTGTGAAGTAGGTTAGGCTAAGTAACAACAACAGGCTCAAAAGGTCTCTCTGTGAGTTTCCTAGCATACTGGGACATGGGTCTCATGGATCTGAGACCAATACTCTAAGCTATATACCAGCTGCAAGTGATTTGTCCAGGTATAGGGTTGCCAGCTCCAGGTTGGGAAATACCTGGAGATTTTTGGGGCGGAGTCTGAGGTTTGGAGAGGGGAGGGACTTCAATGCCAAAGCGTCCATTTTCTCCAGGTGAACTAGGGTTGCCAGCCCCCAGGTACTAGCTGGACAGCTCCTGCTATTACAACTGATCTCCAGCTGATAGAGATCAGTTCACCTGGTGAAAATGGCCACTTTGGCAATTGTACTGATGACATTGAAGTCCTTCCCCAAACCCCACCCTCCTCAGACTCCGCCCCCAAAGCCTTCCGCCAGTAGTGAAGAGGAACCTGGCAACCCTAAGGTAAACTGATCTCTATCAGCTGGAGATCAGTTGTAATAGCAGGAGATCTCCAGCTAGTACCTGGAGGTTGGCAACCCTATCCAGTAGGAAGGTAGTTATGACTTCCAGTTCACTTTGTCCCTGACCTAACACATTTCTCTTTGGAAAATCTCTGTCTCGCTAGATCCCAGGAAGGGTTAATGAGATGCCTTCTCTCTTTTTTTTCATGCCCATGACTTTGTCTCGCTTGCCCCCCTCTCCGCATACACACATTTTCTCTTTCTCTTTGCTGAATCCATTTGCAAATGATATCACTTGTCTGCATATTGTCACATGCCGCCTGCCCACCCATTTATCAAGTGCCTGCAGCTCAGCTCAAGCTTGCCCTGTCCTCCCGGCTCCATTGTTTCCCTTGACCCAGGGGGAGGTGTGTGTGGGAGACAGAGTGCGTGAGTGTGTGTATGAGACAGAGAGAGAGAACCAGAGAAGCGGTGGGAAGAAAGGCAAGGAGAGAAGGGAAGGGCAGCAGACCCCTTCACACTGTCCATGGGCAGGGAGACAGGGTGGGGCAGGCAGAGAACACATCTGGGAAGACGTGGTAATAGCAGAGAGATTGACAGTTCTTTCCCTCCTCCTCTGGCATTGACAGATGACCTTGCCGGGACAACTCCCCTCCCCAGATCTCCCTACAGACATTTAGCTGATAGAATAGGCAGGACTGGACATGCCAGGCAAAGAATGGCAGAGCCGCGTCGCTAAAGCCACCCCCAGCCCTCTCCCCGAAAAGCTAAATCTCACACTAGCATTCCCAGTCCAACTTATGAAACCTGCTTTTCTTGGGTACCCCTGCGGCTAAAAAAATTATCATGAAATTTGAGGACAACATTTACCAAGTCCTAATGAATAAAATAATTATCGCTATATGCAAACGAGAGCTCATTTGCATCAGTGAATATTTAACGACGAACAACAGGACTTTGATCTTGGGAGGGGAAAATATGTATATCACATAATCATAGCCTTGTGGAACACAAAATTCGTATTTTTTTTTTTTTTAGCCCTTGCTTTTACCTTAAAATTCTACCACACTTGAGTTTGATGTTTGAACTTTTCTCGGCTGGGACTTCATCAATGGAAAAGCATCCCGGAGGATGTTCGTCAGGGTCTTTTAGTGTCTGTTGGCTTGTAAGGGTCTTCCTATTCAGGTCACTCTATCTTTGATCATTGGAGGCCTTCTATTATATCACCTATCTACATATTCTTTATTTTATTTTTGTCCATATATTTTTCTAGAGTTATTGCAGCCATGTCCTCTGGGCATAATGCCCAGCTTAGCAGAATTTATTTTTAAGGGGAAAAACCCATCCATTTTGCATGATAAAACCATGCTATATTTTTCTCTCTTTCTCCAGCTGTGTAGTTATGCATTGTGATATTCTGTGTGTATGCGCGCTCTCAAGTCACAGCTGACCTATTGCAACCCTGTGGGGTTTTCAAAGCAAGAGACGTTCGGAGGTGGTTTGCCATTGCCTGCCTCTGCATGGGCTGAGCGAGTTCTGAGAGAACTGTGACTAGCCCTAGATTACCCAGCAAGTGAGAACTGACCTTTTATTCCTACTGACCATTTATTCCTACTATCTGCTTCCTATTTTTTAGGCAATTTCCAATCCATAAGAGGACTTGTCCTCTTATCCAATGACTATGAAGTTTGCTCAGGAATCTTGGTGACAGACTTTGTCAAAAGCCTTTTGGAAATCCAAATAAACCATGTCTACCAGCTCATTCCAGTTGACATGTTTATTGGACTTTCAAAGAACTCTAAAAGGTTAGTTAGTGAGACAGGACTTACCATGTTGGATTTTACACTTGACAATTTTATCTTTAAAATGCTTTCCATCAATTTACCTGGAATAGGTGTTAAGGTAACCAGCGGTAATTTCCTAGACCCCTATTTAAAAATGGGTGTTACATTGGCCATTCTCCAGTCCTTTGGTATGGAGGCTGATCTTAGGAACATGTTACGTATCTTAGAAGATCAATAGTTTCACATTTGAGTTCTTCAAGAACTCTAGGATGGATACCATCTGGTCCCGGTAGTTTGTTAGTCTGCCATTTGTCTCTATGTTCTAGAACTTCCTTCCATGTTACCACTATTTGCCCCAGCTCCATATCCTTTAACCTTGAAGAAAATGACCACATTTCTTAGAAGTACCCCTAACGATTCTATGATTCTACCCCTCTTCCAAGGAACTCAGGACAGTGCAAACATTCCTTGCTCTCTTGCCCTCACAAAAACATTGTGAGGTAGGTGGTTATAGTGAAAGAGAGTGAGTGGCCTAAAGAAGAAGAAGAAGAAGGAGGAGGAGGAGGAGGAGGAGGAGGAGGAGGAGGAGGAGGAGAAGGAAGAGAAGGAGAAAGAGAAGAAGGAGGAGGAGGAGGTTTTTATATGCCAGTTTTCTCTACCACTTAAGGAAGAATCAAACCAGCTTACAATCACCTTCCCTTCCCCTCTGCACAACAGACACTCTGTGAGGTAGGTGGGGCTGAGAGAGCTCTAAGAAAGCTGTGAGAAGCCCAAGGTCACCCAGCTGGCTCCATGTGGAGGAGTGGGGAATCAAACCCGTTTCTCCAGATTAGAGTCCACCACTCCAAACCACTGCTCTTAACCACTAAACCACGCTGGCTCTTCATGGCAAGCTGGAGATTTGGACCTGGGTCTTCCTAGTCCTAGCCTGGCTGTTTAGAACACACTGGCTGCCACATTTCACTTTCCACAGGGTTTGGGACACGCAACAACCCCAAACACATGAATGTAAACAGTGATTCCAAGGACCATAAATATAAAATGTTTTCAAACTGTGCCTCCTACTTGAATTCTAGCGGCTGAAAAACCAGCCTGAATAAAATGTCTTTCAACACTTTTGACAGAGGGGTGATTTTGGTGAGGGCTGATTCACTTGCATGTATAGCACTTCAGATCTCATCAGCTTAATTACTTAATACTTTATGACTCACAACTGAATGTGTGAACAGACTCCTTTTAAAAGGTATTGCACTTGGGGTGATGTGAGTGTAAACCATCTGCCTGCGTGGACTTTGATGACTTCTGGTGGCCGCAAAGCACTTTTCTGCATGCTCACAAGCCTGGACCGGTGCTTCAAAAACAACAGTTTCATTTGAATGTGGTAAAGGGGATAATAACTTGGAGTTTCAACAGATTTATAGCAGGGGGAAAATAAAACAATGGTATACAAGTGCTAGCTTAATGCTCCAAAACATTTCCCAAACTCAAGACACAAGGGAGAAATATGTTCCTTTAGTTCTCTCTCCCCACTCCTACACATGAAGCCAGCTGGGTGATCTTGGGCTAGTCACTGGGTGACCTTGGGATACTCATAGTTCTTTCTGAACTCTCTCAGCCCCACCTACCTCACAGGGTGTCTGTTGTGGGGAGGAGAAGGGAAGGTGATTGTAAGTCAGTTTGATTCTCCCTTAAGTGGTAGAGAAAGTCAGCATATAAAAACCAACTTTTCTTCTCCTTCTTCTTCTTTCACAGAAACATAAGGAGATTACCACTGAATGAGATTTGTGGTCCCTGGTCCAGCTGTTTCCCACAGTGGCTGACCAGATGTCCCAATGACCCACTGCAGGGGCATAGAGGCCTCCCCTTGCTGCCCCATGCCCCCCCCCCCAGCAACTGGCACCCAGAGGAATAACACCTTTGACTGACTTGTGTGTTGTCAAGTCACAGTTGACTTATGGCGACCCTGTAGAGTTTTCAAGGCAAGAGACCTTTTGGGGTGGTTTGCCATTGCCTGCCTCTGCACGGGCCAAGAGAGTTCTGAGAGAACTGTGACTGGCCCAAGGTCACCTAGCTTTCCTCAGGTGGAGGAGTGGAGAATAGAACCCGGTTCTCCAGATTAGAGTCCGCCGCTCTTAACCACTACACCATGCTGGCTCTCATTGGCTGGCTTACCCTCTATGAATTTGTCCAAGCCCCCTTTAAAGCCATCTAAGATCATTATCTTAGATAGCTATCACCACAGAGAGAGCCATCCCCACATCCCCTGATGGCAAGTTCCATAAGGTAATTATGTGCGGTGCGAAGAAGTATTTTCTTCAGTTTATCCTCAAACAACTCTCTTTGGGCCACAATGTCTACCTACTGTCCTTCTGGGGCCATCCCGTCTACAATAGGTTTCCCTGGCTTCTCTGCTTCTCTGGCGTGTCATATTTCTTTCTCCCTCAGGACCATCCATCCTTCCCAGCAATGGTGGTTGGGAAGTTTGCTAGAGTTTCATCTACAGATGCAATCTCAGCAGTTTATACTTCCCAGAAAACAATACTTTTGTATTGTTCCCAGAAAACAATACTTCAACTCCGGTAGAAAGGTAGCTCTTCGGAAAACACCTCTGCAGCTCTCCGAGGAATATATAATCTCAGCTGGCTTCACCAGCTATCTCAAATTTCATTCCCCTCCGCAGAGAAAGCAACAGAGACTACGAGAAGAGCACGTCTACTCAGGATCCTACTCAGGGTAATTAAATAAGGCTTACTGCCAGGAAAATGTTCTTAGGATGGGACTCTTATTGCATTTACCCAAAGGGAAGACTAGATGTCCCACACCAGCTATGCCATCAAAAGAAAAGAAAAGAAAAAGCAGGTCATCTTGCATTTGCATACAAGTTATAATTGTGTCCAGTAATAAAAAAAATTGGTGTATAACTTTTTTAGGAGACTTGCTTTATGTTCATAGACGTCTTCCTTTCAAGTAAATATAGTAATAACTTTAGTACACCCTCAATACAAGGGGTCTTCCTGGCACTGATGAAGGCCCCTGTTTTACTGGTGGTTGTTCCTGCTTGAATGGAATGGGCTTCCCAGGGTGGTGAGAGGAAAAACTGTCCTTGGAAAGCTTGAGGAAGCACTGCAAGGCTGTTTTATTCACCAGAGCTTTTGATGTCACAGACACTTTAATGAGGCTGAGGTAGGGAACTTGGGTTTTATTATTCTTTTATGTTCTTATTTATGGATTGTAAACTGCTTTGAGCCATAGGGAAAGGTGGAATATACATGTTTTGATAAAATCAACAAATTAACATTATTCTGTTTTATCTGGGATCTTTGCTGTTAGATTGAAATGGGTTTTTTTAATCATACTTTGTAATTTGCTTGCTGAATGACTGAATCGTTCTGATCATATTTGTAATCCGCCTTGAGTCCCAGTGAGAAAGGTGGACTATAAATGAAGACAACCATAACAACAGCACCTTCCCCCGACCCCCAGATGGTGATGGGAGGGGCTGAGGCTCAGTGGTAGAGCATCTGCTGGGCATGCAGAAGGTCCCAGGTTCAGTCCCCGGCATCTCCAGTTAAAGGGACTAGGCAAGTAGGTGATGTGAATGACTCCTGCCGGAGACCCTGGAGAGCTGCTGCCGGTCAGAGTAGACAATACTGACTTTGATGGACCGAGGGTCTGATTCAGTGGAAGGCAGCTTCATGTGTGATAGATCACGATGGGTAGCCGTGTTAGTCTGTCTGTAGCAGTAGAAAAGAGCAAGAGTCCAATAGCGCCTTAAAGACTAACAAAATTTCTGGCAGGGTATGAGCTTTTGTGAGTCACAGCTCACTTCTTCAGATACAAGTGAACTGTGACGAAAGCTCATACCCTGCCAGAATTTTTGTTAGACTTTAAGGTGCTACAAGACTCTTGCTCTTTCCCCAGATGGGGGTATTTTTGGGGCTATCATTTCTTGAAACCTAAAATAAGATTGTATGAAATGTCTATCTGTGGATATTAGAACGGTGTGTTCACACCACAAGTCAGCATGGGAGAGAACACAGACACCAAGTTTATGATTTAGGATTGCCAACTTCCAGGTGGTGGTGGCTGGAGATCTCCCAGAATTACAACTGGTCTCCAGATGAAAGAGATCAGTTCACCTGGAGAAAACAGCTGCCTTTGTAGGTGGACTCTATGACATTATACCCCTCCAAGGTCCCTCTCCTCCCTAAACTTTGCCCTCCCCAGGCTTCACCCCAAAATCTCCAGGTATTTCCCTGGAGCTGGCAACCCTGACATTGATGGTGCATGTGTGAACCGGGCCTGAGCCTCACAGGTATGTTTCTTTCCCTTTCAGACTTCTCACACTCAAACAAACATGTTGCTTTTCCTCCACTAAGGCTACAATTACACGGTTAACAACTACAATAGTTGTTGCCCCGTCCACCATCTGCGTGTGAGCCTCAGCCATCTCATAGCAAATGCAGCCATCTCATGAAGAGAAATCAGTTTTTTCTCCCAGAGAAGGGACAGCTTTTTCCAGGTGTTGCAACTAATTGCCTGCAATAATGAGATGCTGTCTGGGAAAGCAGACTCCAATTAACTGATAAGGACCAAGGTCGTGGTAACAAAGGGGAAACGAGTTCCAGAAACTTCCCTGTTGGAAACCTATCCCCTTCCCCAAATATAAAAAAGGTGGTGGAACCTTTCTTCCAAATATTATTGGTTGGTTGCAGGCATTGGGAAGGAGAATCAGTTTGAGGAAGTGAAATCCCTCCTTAATGAAGATATAAATCGAAGACATTATTGAAACTGTTTGTTCATCCAGCATCTTTGAAAACATCATGTGACTCATGAGTCCCCACTTTTGCTTGGCAAGAAGAAGCCCCAGCTGCATTGGCTGGAATCTTTGTAGACTACCTTCAGAAATAAACATCATTAGTCTAAGAGTACACAATCTGTGCTTATATAAGTCAGAGGTCCCCAATGTGGTGATCATGGACTCCATGGCACCCTCCAACATCTTTCCTGGTACCCACCGAGTGCTTTTAGAAAGAGGGTGGGGCCAGGTGGAGCAGGGCTTCTAATTGGCCATTGGAGATCTCTTCGGCTATGCCGATTTTTTAAAAGTTGCTTCAACATCAGCTACCACCACAGCACAAGGATTTTCACTGTGTGACTGAAGATGAGCAAGAAAATATTTTTAAACACTAGGTTCATTTTAAAAGGCATCCTGTTAAACAGAGCTCCTGCCTGAAATGTTGAAGAGTTACTGTTCCAGTCATGCATGACCTCATCCCCTGACGTTTTGTGGCTGGCTCCGTTGCGGCAGCCACTTTGTGGTTGCGCCCACCACCCTTTGTCAGAATTCCAAAGGTGCCCACAGGCTCAAAAAGGTTAGGGCCCCCTGATATAAGTTAATAGCTCATTCTTTACTTGGCCAACCATGGAAAGGGGCAGAGGGTCTTGGGTGCTGTAGGGTGGGCCCTCATAGTAGGAGCTATGGAGCAGGAGCTGTCCAGGACTAGCACAAGCTAGGGGGGAGAGCAGATAGCCAGCAATAGCCAGAGTACAACTGAAGGCTGAGATAGGGAAATGACAACCCCATCCCTTCCTGTAAACCAAGCTAGATCCTGGATCCTGCAGAGATCTAGAGAATAGTGCTCTGCTCCTGCATGAGACTATTGTAAGCCGGTTTGATTCTGCCTTAAGTGCTAGAGGAAGTCGGCATATAAAAACCAACTCTTCTTCTTCTTCAGCTGCTAGATGTGTGCTCTGCCTCCTCACAGGGAGACCTTGAGGGTGCTACAGGTAGACAGATCCACTCAGGAAGTACTTGGTCTGCTTGACCCACTGGCTCTTGAGCCTGCTGTGGTAGAGAATTCAGGGGGTCTTTCCTTGGAGGCTCTGAGATGCAGGGAGCCTAGGGCCACAGGGTTGCTTCTCAGCCATGAGAAATCTTCCTGTTCTTCCATGGAGTCTTCCTCCCAGGTCAAAGCTAAGCCAGGACAAACCACTTAATTACCACTTTCCTTTATACCCATGTTGATAACCTAATATTCCAGATGTGGGCTGGGAAGAATTCTCTCTGCCATCCTTATCATCTTCAACTTCTTAACCCATGTTGGGAGAAGAGGTACCAGCAGAGATTGGGGAACCTGTGATGTCTGAAATGCTCCCAAATCCCCTCTAAGGAAAAGGCTCTCCTCAATCTGACATCAGCAGCTGGTCCTCACTATATTCTGATGATGTTGCCTTATCCTGAGAGACAAACGCATGCCCATGGCCCTCACAGGACTTTTGCCATGGCCCTCACAGGACTTTTGACCCAAGGCCTTTTATGGTCAAATTTTATCCAGTACCCTAATAATTGTGCAAGAGCTTCCTAATCTTTGAATCTGCTGAACAGGGATGCCATTGCACAGTAGTAGAATAAGTGTTTTGCATGCAGAAGATCCAAGATTCAATCCCAAACATCTCCTGCTAAAAAAATCTCAGGTGCCATCCCTTGGAGAGCCGCTGCCAATTAGAGAAGACAATACTGATCTGCATGGCCAATGTTCTCATTCCATATGGGATGGCCATCTCTCCAACTATGCGTGGTGCGGTGGTTAAGAGCGGTGGACTCTAATCTGGAGAACTGGGTTAGTTTCCCCTCTCCTCCACATGAAGCCAGCTGGGTGACTTTGGGCTAGTCACAGTTCTCTCCGAACTCTCCCAGCCTCACCTACCTCACAAGAAGTTTGTTGTGAGGAGAAGAAGGGAAGATGATTGTAAGCCAGTTTGATTCTCCTTAAAGGTAGAGAAAGTCAGCATATAAAAGCCAACTCTTCTTCTTCTTCTCCTTCTCCTTCTCCTCCTCCTCACATCTGGTATGTTGGTGCACAAGATGTGGTAGGAGGTTAAGCTGTTGATTCATAACAAAAGGGAATCGTAGCACATAGAGGAGGAAGTTTAAAGGATAACCTACATTTGGTTGTAGAACTTGGTTTTACATCAAGTGAAAGCAGATAATTTACCTCAGATCAATGTATGATCTCATGCATATAACTCTTGGGTAAGCAGTTTATCCTTTCAGATCAGCGATGCTGAAGAAAGAAACACTTATGGATTGTTTGTGAAAGAGCCTGCAGAGCTCAGCAGAAGAATGCCAACACCATTTCTACATCTTGAAGGGGGAGAGGTGAAAATACTTAGAAAGCTTATTTTTTGTTAAGTCCACCTGTACAAATTGTATCTTTATGCAAACATGCTCTGTCAGTCTACCTTCCTGTCTAGGCCTGCATAACCCCACGCTGCAAGTGAAGGAGGGAAGATGACAGGCTAAAATTTATGCAGGAGGCGAATTGATTGGTGGGGGGGAGGAGAAGCACGTAAAGAATAAGGCAAATGAGCCTGGCAACTGGAAGATGTGCTTGCCACTGACATCCATTTATCATGAAAAAATGAGACCAGAAACTATCGCAGGAATGTTAGAAGTTCCATGATTTACTCTCCAGACAACGAAAGCCAAGAAAGGTCAGGCCAGACATACCTCGCTTTTGTGTCGAGCAGGATCTCTTTGCAATTATTTCCATAATAAATATCAGTGTTACAGAGAGCGGCCAAATCTGGTAAATGTTGACATTCATGTGCAAATGTTGACAATCCCATGTTTCTTAAAAGAATATCTGTGCATTTTCTCATTCACGATGCACTAGTGAATTCTGACAATCACGCTTAGGAAACTGTCAGACATGTTCGTGGAGGACAGGACTATCCACAGCTACGAGTCTAAATGAATACTAGTGCATACCCATTTTCTCTAGTATCAGAGGAACATGCCTTTTATATTAAGTGCTGTGGAACACAGGAAGGATGCTGCTGCGTTCATCTTGTTTGTAGGCTTTCTAGAGGCACCTGGTTGGCCACTGTGTGAACAGACTGCTGGACTGGATGGACCTTGGTCTGATCCAGCATGGCCTTTCTTATGTTCTTATGTTAACTTCACTAATGTACCGGTATGTCAGAGAATCAAGACACCCCTAAAATTAGTAGAGGACCATCAAAACGCACCAAATGCACATATTATGCTAGTGAGATGTCTACCAAATGTTTAGAAAGTGTGTGGAAATACGGGCATAAAGATGAGCCGTAGCTGGCTGAGTGAAAGAAAGCCAGCCACACATTTCCTCCCCAGCTGGCTTTGACCTGTGCTTCTTTTCTTTGACTCACTTCCTCCTCCTATCTCTTTGGATCCTCATGCCTGTTCCCACTTCCTCATGTCATGAGGGCCCAACCAGCAGTGAAGAGTAACCCCCTGCTCAATGCAGGATCAGTCTAGAGCAGGGGTGGGGAACCTTTTTTCCTCCAAGGGCCATTTGGTTATTTATAACATCATTCGCAGGCCATACAAAATTAACAACTTAAAAATTAGCCGACCAAGCCCCAAGCAGGCAGCTGCCCCAGATGACCCCCCCTCGCTTGGGTAAGCAGGCAGGCTTCCAACTGGTGGTGCACTGGCCAACCTGGGGGCACAGGATGGTCTGTTGCACCAGCCGGGCGTAGCCATCCAGCCACAAGCTGGAGTTGCTCCTGCTCCGCATGGTTGGGGCTGGATTCTACAGCCAGCTCCTGCTACCTCCCCCTGCAGGGGTGAAATGAGGACACACAGGCTAAGAACCCCCCCCCCCCGCACATTCTAGCCCTGCCCCCTTTCACCCCTCCATTGTTGCCACTTCCGCCCCCAGCCCTCTTGCAGCACAGAGGGAATACGTTTCTCCACGGCCCAGGTGGGAAAGGGTTAACACAGTTTCTTGGGCGGTCCTAGCAGCTCCATAGCTAACAACTCTTCTGCAAAGTGGGGGGAGGTTCCTTTTCTCAGCAAAACAAACATCAGACTTGAATAGACGGTATTCCGCAGGAGGGGGCAGATCGCCAGTCTTAAATCCTTCTGAGCTAGAGATATGCCAGGACCCACAAAGGGCCAGACCAAACGATTTCGCGGGCCTTAAATGGCCCCCGGGCCTGACGTTCCCCACCCCTGGCCTAGAGAATCCTTGACAAGTGTTTGTCCAGCTGCTGGTTGAAGACTGCCAGTGAAGGAGAGCTCACCACCTCCCAAGGCAACCGATTCCACTGCTGAACTACTCTTAGACCATTTATTTATGGCTTTTTCCTCAAGGTCACCCCATCGACTACTTCAGGGCTTTGCATTGATTATGCTCACTCTCCCTTCAAGTTTCTGTGCATTTTGCCCACATTTTCATGTTTAGCCAGCATCCCGAAAACCCAGGCAAAATGTGCAAAAAAGCGCGGGGAGAGCGAAGCAACTTCTGACGGTTGGAAAATGCATGCATAATCAAGGCAAAGCACTGAAGTAGTCGGTGGGGTGACAATTGCCTTGCAATTGTGTACAAAGTATATGTGTGTGTGAGATGAAATGTTCAGAGCAAAAAAGGTTGTGTTAATCTTTCTTTTTTAAAAAAGTTTTCTTTTGTTTGTGTTGTTATCCCTGTTCTTATTGCTCCTCTCCCCTTCTCTAGTACATGTTGATCCCAACCATCTCAGTTACCTCTTCCTCCTTTACCCCTGCTCTTATGACCAGGGCTGGGGCAAAAGCTGATACTAGGACTACTGCTGATGCTGCCTCCCCTAGTGCTTTCAACACTCTTTCTGATGTGCTCTAGGAAATGTAGTCCAGGAGTAGGACTACATGTCCCAGGGTACCCTGAGGCATCCAAAATAGCATCTGAGGCAACAGAGGTGGTAGAAAATAGATTTCTGTCTGATGGCCTATGCTCCTTTCATATGCTCTGTCTCCTTCCATATGTCCCTGTGTACCAACTACTGCTTAGGGTGGCCCATCGGGCATTGACCAGAACCCGGGCCTTTTCCATCTCGGCTCCTGATCTGTGGAATGGGCTCCCTGAGAAGGTGAGGGGAGCCCCCTCCTTGGATATCTTCAAGAGGCGCTGCACGGCCTGCTTGTTTGCCAGGGCTTTTCCTGGGGTTTAAATGGCAGGCATCTTTTAAGAGGGGTGGAGGGAGAGATTTGGGGTTTGTTATTCTATTTTGGTTTTATTTGGAAATGTTTTTAAACCATTATTGTAAGTCACCTCGAACCATGAGGAAAGGCAGGGTGTGTGTGTGTGTGTGTGTCACAATCACATCAAGTCACAATCGACTTATAACAACCCTTGATGGGGTTTTCAAGGCAAGTGATTAAGCAGAGGTGGTTTGCCATCGCCTACCTCTGCAGAGTCTTCCTTGGAGGTCTCCCTTCCAAATACTTACCCAACTTAGCTTCCAAGATCAGGCTATACTATACCATTCTACATCCCAAAATGCAGGGTAAAAGTGTTTAAATGAATGGATGGATGGATGGATGGATGGATGCTAGAGTTCTGTCTGGCCTGGTTGGGACATGCTGGCAGCTACAATAGCCCTGGACTGAACAGTAAGTAGGGCGAGGAACGCTTCTGTGTCAAGTACCTTATTTTCTCTCTGGATCCTTCTGACCTCACGAAACTCTAAAGTAGGCAGCCAGTCCCCAGAACAACAAAGAGAAACAAACACTCAGTAATATTACAGGATGTTAATTTTTTTTAATTCAGTTTCATTGTAACAATATTGACAGACATGGCCTTTTATTTCATAATTGGATTAAAGAACACAGGAATGTGTGCGATGAGCGATCCTACCTGCCACTTACACCTTCCTGCAAGATATCCCATAGGCACATTTCTCCCACCTGGGTTCATTTCCGAAACTGAAGCCCAGCTCTGATGAGTGATGTCGAAGGACAGGCTACAGGAAGGAAAACTGTTGCTCTTTAGATCAGATCTTCTCTCACCCCACATACATGCCTGGTGGCATACCTCGTCTACCCCTAATATTGCCTAAGAAAATAAGTTTGCTCTTTTCCTGTGAAGTTCCTTTGGAGAGGGCTATTTGAAGATCTCTGGTTTCGTGGTTGAAGTTTACAGGTTTCCCAAAGGCAGTGCACTCTCCCTGTCTCCGTTTTCAGATGATATCACTCCAGCTTGTGCTAACAAAGCAGTTTATGCAGAGAAGGCAGACAGACAGACTGGAAGAGGTGTGGGAAGTTGTTATATAAGATCTGGAATACCCGTCACTGGCAGCTGGGCATGGTGGCTCTTGCCTGTAATCCCAACTTCTGGCAAGGCCAGAGGCTCACTTGAGTGCTGGAGTTGTCGGCTGTGCTGAGCAAACATCTGTGGTTAGTTCAGGCTACTTCGACTAGCTGATATCGAGATGTTCCTTCTATGTGGATTCTCTAATGTGTACATTCAGAGAATCTTGGGGTCTTAGTAGACCAAACACTGAACATGAATCAGCAGTGTGAAGTGGTAGCTAAAAAGGCAAATGCAATCTTCCGCTGTATCAACAGAAGTCTCGTGTCCAGATCACACAAAGTGATGGTAGTGCTTTACTCTGCTCCGGTTAGACCTCACTTAGAGTATTGTGTTCAGTTTTGGGCTCTGCAATTTAAGAAGGATGTAGACAAGCTAGAATGTGTCCAGAGGAGGGTATTTGGTTAACTTCAAATAATTTTAACCTATTTAAAAATAATTATATACCACTTTGGCAGCAAATTAGCACAGATTTAAAAAATTGGGAAAAAATACCTTTAACATTATGGGGTAGAATTTCAGCAATTAAAATGATGGTTTTACCTAAGATGCTTTTTTTATTTCAAAATTTACCAATTATTAAAGGAACCAAAATATTCAAAATATGGAAAGATGATATTGTAAAGTTCTTGTGGAATAAAGGAAAACATAGAATTGCGTATAAGAATTTGATTCAATTAAGGGAAACAGGAGGTTTAGGGTTACCAGATTTAAAAATGTATTATGAGGCATCTTGTTTTGTTTGGTTAAAGACTTGGATTATGTTAGAAAATACTAAATTATTAGAATTAGAGGGCTATAATTTACGTTTTGGGTAGCATGCATATCTATGGTATGAGAAGGAAAAGGTAAACAAAGAGTTTAATACTCATATAATTAGAGCTGGACTTTTCCAGATTTGGAAAAAGTATAGAAGGGTTTTAGAAAATAAAACGCCGGGATGGGTCAATCCAGTAGAAGCTCATATGAGAAGGGGAATACAATTAAATTTAGAAATAGGTATTTATAGAAACATTATTGACTGGAAAGATGGAAAATGGATTTTAAAAAGCAGGGAAGAGCTTGAAATAAAAGATTGGTTTTTGTATTATAGGTTAAGAGATATATTTAATAAAGATAATCATTATGGATTTAATAAAAACAAATCTGAACTAGAGACAATATTGATAAAAGGAAATAAGGGATTGATTGGCAGAATATATAAACTATTAATTGTGACTAATTTAGAACAAGAGAGAATTAAACCAGTTATGATTACATGGATGAAGGATTTAGGATTTAATATTGAACTGGAAAGATGGGAAATTTTATGGAAGAGAGAATTTAAATTTACAATAACCAATGAAATTAGAGAGAATCTTTATAAAATGTTCTATAGATGGCATATAACTCCAGTGATGTTATCTAAAATGAATAGAGGTGATACTGGATTATGTTGGAAATGCCAGAAGGAAAGAGGTACATATATGCATGTATGGTGGTCTTGTAAGAAAACTAACAGTTTTTGGAAAAAAGTATTGAGGGAAACGAATAATTTGATTATTGATAGAGTAAAGAGGAAGTCAGTGTTTTGCTTACTGGGAATTCCTCCTAAAAATATGAAAGAAAAATAGGGTTATTTGTCAATATAGTTTTGCTGCTGCAAGAATTGTGATAGCTAAGGTTTGGAAGCAAGCTAATAAACCATCAATCATGGACTGGAGAAATAAAATATGGATGTATATGAGGATGGCCAAATTAACGGAATTCCTACACAGAAAAGATATGGAAGAATTTAAAAAAACATGGTTTAAGGCCGCCTCATACTGGGATAATTTGGCAAAAAATGGATTTTACATTATTAATTAATGAGATATAGAAATTAGTTTTAACAATATTGTACTCTCTGTGTAACAAATATAATAAATGCTGTCTAGACACTTCTTCGGAAGTTGGGTGGAAGGTCACTTTTTTCTTTGGTGGGTGGAGGGGGTAGGGGTATCTTTTTGAATAATAATTAAGAATTTTGATAATGAAAAATCAAGATATATAGATACTCTTTTGTATTTTGTATTTTTATTGTATTATTTGTTTGTTTTTTATGTTATGTTACAAAAACTAATAAAAATTTATATATATATATAAAAAGCAAAGACAGAGAGGACTAAGACAACTTTCCAGATTGAACAGGTCACACCCACAATCTAGGAGTGGGTTCAAGTCCAGACTGTGGTGTGTCCAGAAGAAAAGTGCTGAAGTAATAGTAAATGACCCGGATGGCCCAGGCTAGTTGGATCCTGTCAGATCTCAGCTGCTAAGCAGGATTGGGCCTGGTTAGTACTTGGATGGGAGGCCACCAAGGGATACCAGGGTTGTATGCAGAGAAGGAAGAAGAAGAGTTGTTTTTTATACCCTGCGTTTTCTCCACCTTTAAGGAGTCTCAAAGCAGCTTACTATTGCCTTCCCTTCCCCTCCACACAACAGACACCTTGTGAGGTAGGTGGGGCTGAGAGTGTTTGGAGAGAACTGTGACTAGCTTAAGGTCACCCAGCAGGCTTCATGTGGAGGAGTGGGGAAAGAAACCTGGTTCATCAGATTAGAGTCCATTACTCATGTGGAGGAGTGGGGAACCAAACCTGGTTCTCCAGATTGCAGTCTGCCGCTCTTAACCACTACACCATGCTGGCTCACAACAGCAAACCACCTCTGTCAGTCTCTTGCCTTGAGAACCAACCACATAAGGTACCATATGTCGCTTGCGACTTGCCAGCACTTTACACACCCACAACAGGGAGGATGTGAAGATTTGTGTTGGGCTGAAGACGCGACAAGGAGGAGCTGGAAATGCACAGCCAGAAGAGATCCAAGAAGGAACCAGGAATAGGAGGGCAAAGGTGGCTACAGGTTTATGCTTGTAGATCTGCATACTTTACAGAATAACACAAACATCACTTGGGTCCTTGTGATGGGTAGAGAGCGGTAATAAATCAGACTGGAATTCCAAATCTGAGATTTCAGGAAGTTGGATTTTAATTAAATGAAATTTAGACTCAGCAGTATTCAGAGAGCTTCGGTGCTTTCCTTCCTGTTGCTATTAGATTCAGCTATGCAATTTGCTTCATTACGCACATATATTTCACCTTGTCAGAGAAATGTGTAGCACAGAGAGTACATAACCTTGTTTCTTCTTACATCAGATCAGCACTGCCCTGTAGACACGATCCCTATACGTACCAGACCCTGCATTCAGATCTAGCGAGGAAGCCCTGCCCAAAGTACTTCTACCTTCAAAGTGAAGTGGGCAGTTATAAGAAACAGGGCCTTCTCAATGTTTGCCCCCTCACTGTGAACTTGTAAGGTAACCTGCTGGGCTTGTGCTTTGTTCGTTTATAGACCATTCGTGAAAACTTGATTTTTTCAAACAAGCATTTTTGTTTGAAGGCTGTACTCTCTTTAAAGTGGCACTTAATCTGGGCTGACTTGCCACCAATATGTGGATAATGCTCAGCTCTATCCTGTGCTTCCAGCAGATCCCAGTGAGGCCATGGAAACCACAAACAGGTGACAGGAGGCAGTTTTGGGACAGACGACAGCTAACAAGTTGAAACTTAATCCCGACAGAACTGATAGAGCCCAAAATTACATTTGGCTACTGCATCACACTGCTGACTAATGTTCAGGGTAAGGCTAGATCTTTTTCACATGTACTACTGCCAAGACAAGTCTCCCCCATCCTATAATTATGCATTTGATTTTTTTCTACCTAAATGCAGAACTTTACATTTATCTCTGTTGAAATTCATTTTGTTAGTTTTAGCCCAGTTCTCTAGCCTGTCAAGATCATCTTGAATCTTGATTCTGTCTTCTACAGTATTTGCTACCCCCTCCCAATTTAGTATCATTTGCACATTTTAATGAACTTCCCCTCTATTCCTTCATCCAAGACAGTTATAAAGTTGTTGAACAACACAGGGCCCAGGACAGATCTCTGAGGCACTCCACTTGTCACTCCTCTCCAAGAGGACGAGGAACTATTTACGAGCATTCTTTGGATGTGATCAGTCAACCAGTTATAAATCCACCTAACAGCAGTAGAATCCAAAGCGCATTTTACCAACTTGTCAACAAGAATATCACGTGGAACTATATCAAAAGCCTTACTGAAATCAGTGGCTCAGTGGTAGAGCTTCTGCTTGGCATGCAGAAGGTCCCAGGTTCAATCCCCTGCATCTCTAGTTAAAGGGACTAGGCAAGTAGGTGATGTGAAAGACCTCAGCCTGAGACCCTGGAGAGCCACTGCCAGTCAGGGTAGACAGTAGTGACTTTGATGGACCAAGGGTCTCATTCAATATAAGGCAGTTTCATGTGTGCATATGTTTGGGGAGGGGCTGTGGCTTAGTGGTAGAGCATCTGCTTGGCATGCAGAAGGTCTCAAATTCAATCCCCAGCATCTCCAGCTAAAGGGACTAGGCAAGTAGGTGATGTGAAAGACCTCAGCCTGAGACCCTGGAGAGCTGCTGCCAGTCTAAGTAGACAATACTAATTTTGATGGACCAAGGGTCTGGTTCAGTATAAGACAGCTTCATTTGTTCATTTATGTCCACAGCATTCCCTTGATCCAACAAGGTAGTAAACTCTCACAAAAAAAGGAGATAAGGTTAGTCTGATGTGACTTGTTCTTGAGGAACCCATGCTGGCTCTTAGTAATCACAACCATCTTTTCTAAATTCTCATGGAATGGCTGTTTGATGATTTGTTCTAAACCTTTCCAGGTACGGATGTCAAGCTGACGGATCGGTAGTTACCCGGATCCTCCTTTGCTCCATAAGTCACTGCTGTCATCTCGGCATACATGTATATGCAAAGCACAATTAGGTATACACACCCTGCCCTTGGCCAGATGTGGGTGATTCTTTTTTATAACATTGAACAAAGACATTTGCCTTAAAACTCCAATTAAATATTTTGCAGAGCCATGTTGCTAAAGCTTTTTTTTTAAGCCCCTCTAGAAATGAAAAGACTGTATATTTCCATCAGCCAGCCATCTATTAGTCATGCTTGACCATCTGGTATTTAAGAAGAATATGACAGGATGATTGTTATTTTTTTAACATGGCAACTTGGAAAATGTGACTTTTTGATCTGTATTTTAATTACAGCCCCCTTCCGCCTAAACCTCTCTTGCACTTTCTTTGGAGTGAAGATTGGGCTATGCAAATAAAGCTGTGACTTTCTCCGTTACCCCTTCAAGGATACTGTGGGTATTCTCGAAGCTCTGTTCCTCACTCCATCTGCCCACCCAATGCAGCGAAGAGGGTTTCGAATCCAACTTTGTTTCTTGGAGTTGCAAAGCGATGGCAGGTCAACTCTCTTCAAGAAATCTGGCTTTTTGGTGGCTATTCCTCAACAGAAAGCACCAGAACAAAAGTTATGGGATGAAAAACATTTCCAAGTCAGCGTGTTTGGTGGGATTGTTGGAGGACGTAAGAAGAGCCCTCATGGACTAGACAGCAGGTAGATCTACCCCGTCATCCTGTATCCAACCATGTGCTTGAAAAAAACAAACCTGTCCTCCACATCTTCCCCTGTATCTGGTATTCAGAGGTACACTTCTTCCCCTGTCTCTGGTATTCTCTCCAGGATCAGAGGAGCATGCCTATTATATTAGGTGCACTGGAACACGGGCAGGATAATGCTGCTGCAGTTGTCTTGCTTGTGGGCTTCCTAGAGGCCTCTGGTTGGCCACTGTGTGAACAGACTGCGGGACTTGATGGACCTTGGTCTGATCCAGCGTGGCCTTTTTTATGTTCTTATGGTTCCTGAACATGGAGATTCTATTTAGCTCACCTAGCTACTGCTCACAGATAATTCTGCATAGCTGCACAGTGGACTAGTATTCTGTTTTTTTAAAGGTCCATGACTGACTTTCAACCCTGATCTGCATAATGGGAGTAACTTTTTTTTAAACTCTGTATATCTGCCTTTAAAGAACACAAGTATATGTTACAACAGATTCAAAATATGTAGGTATACTTACCTTTGCTATCATGATTTTGTGTCCTTCCCCATCCCGCAGTTTACAGCACTAAACCACGGCTGGTGGGAATGGAGAAATATACAACCTGATAATGTCAGATGGGGAGTCTGAGGTGAACTCAACGCGAAGTGAGTCATTTTTTGGCAGCAATCCAGTGTCGATTGCAAAGGGCATTTCCCTCCTTGCTCTCTATGGGCTCTTCACACACACTGAATAATGCACTTTCAATGCACTTTCAATGCACTTTTCAACCGGGTTTGACTGTGTGAAGTGGCAAAATCCTCTTGGAAATGATTGCTAAAGTGCATTGTTGGATTCAAACCGCCTTATGCAGCGTATGTGAAAGTGCTCTTTTCCCCCTTCTGTTTCTCTCTCGGTCTTTGTTGTTAAGCTTTCTCTCTTCTTCCTTCTGCTTTTTAATATTTCAGTGGTGATGTAGGTCAGGTGTCCCCAATGTGACGCCCTCCAACACCTTTTTGGTGCCCACCAGGTGTTTTTAGAAGGTGGGGGGAGGTGAGGCTCTTGCCCAGCAATGCTTGTGATTGGCCACTGGAGATCTGATTGGTAGGGTTACCAGGTCCCTCTTCGCCACCGGCGGGAGGTTTTTGGGGCAGAGCCTGAAAAGGGTGTCGTTTGGGGAGGGGAGGGGCTTCAATGCCATAGAGTCCAATTGCCAAAGTGGCCATTTTCTCCAGGTGAACTGATCTCTATCTGCTGGAGATCAGTTGTAATAGCAGATCTCCAGCTGCTACCTGGAGGTTGGCAACCCTACTAACTAGCTATGTAGATTCAAACGTCGTTTCAGCAGCAGTTGTCACCACAGTGTTTGTTTTATTATTTGTTGCTCTTCTTTCCCAGGATATTTTTAGATGACACCTCTTCTCCCCTCCACTTGGGCTTCCTCTGTGTGTTTGTCTCAGCCTCCAGTGGCTGCCATTTTGTGGATGCGCCCACCAACCTGTGTCAGAACGCCAAAGGTGCCTACAGGCTCAAAAAGGTTGGGGACCCCGGTGTAGGAAAATATAGGGTTTGGATCACTAGTTAAAAACCAAGGGCAGATCGAATTTTGGATTTTGACCAGAACGATCTTGGGCCCAGATCCTTACCCACACGTAAAGCTCAGTGGGAGACCTTAAGGTGGCTACGGTCTGGCTGCCTAACCTACATCTCATGGTTGTTGTGAGGATAAGGGTGGTAGTGGGGAATAGGGTTGCCAACCTCCAGGTGGTGCCTGGAGATTTCGTGCTATTACAACTGATCTCCAGCCGATAGAGATCAGTTCACCTGGAGAATTGGACTCTATGGCATTGAAGTCCCTCCCCTCCTCAAACCCCGCCTTCCTCAGGCTCCGCCCCAAAATCCTCCCAACGGTGGTAAAGAGAGACCTGGCAACCCTGGTGGGGAATCATGTATGGTACTTGGAGATCTTTGGAGGAAAAGATATAAATATAATATCTTGCTTGGATGTGTGCAAAAGGAATTCGGAAATGTATTATGCAGCATGGTGTGGTGGTTAAGAGTGACAGACTCTAATCTGGTGAACCGGGTTTGATTCCCCACTCCTCCACAGGAAGCCTGCTGGGTGACCTTGGGCCAGTCACAGTTCTCTCGGAACTCTCTCAGCCCTCACAAGGTGCCTGTTGTGGGAAAGGAAGGTGATTGTAAACCGCTTTGAGACTCCTTAAGGAAAGTGGGGTATAAAACAAACTCTTCTTTTTCTTCATTAAATACTGAACATATGAAGTTGGCTTATACTGAATCAGACCCTTTTGGTCTATCAAGGTCGGTGTTGTTTTTACTGCGACTGGCAGCAGCTCTTCAAGGTCACAGGTGAAGGTCTTTCACATTACCTGTTTCCAGATCCTCTTAGCTGGAGACGCTAAAAAGAGCAGGAAGGAAGTGATGCGTTTTAGAGCATGGGACAGTGTTTTAAAAAGAGGGATGGAAAACATCTGGGAAGCATAAAATCCCAAATCCCATATTGACAACTGACCACTTCAGTTGGAATATGGAGTTAGCATTAGGGGAAGAGCTCTTCTGTGGTTTCAGTCTTTACTGTCTTATCGGACACAAAGAAGAGCAAAATCAACTGGATTGGCTTAGTCCTGTGGAGTACTAAAAGATTCTGTTCTCTCGCCCGTTCTCCTCAATATTTATATGAATGAGATCGTCTCGAGCTTCAGGGTTGGGTATCATCAATATGCAGATAGTTTCAGAGGGTAGGCGTGTTGGTCTGCAGTAGAAGAGGTAGATTCAAGTCCAGTGACATCTTAGAGACCAACAAGATTTTAGGAGTATAAAAGTTTATACCTGGTTGTCTCTAAGGTGCTACTGGAATCAAATCTAGCTCTTCAATATGCAAATGACACCCGTCTCTATATTTCATTATCCAAGCCTTCAGATGCGTCCGTCTTGGCTCCGAACTGGAGTTTGAGGCTGTGGCCAGGGCTAAAGACAGCTACACTGGCTGTTTCTGAGTCCATTTCAAGGTGCTGGTTATGAGCTTTAAAGCCTTTCATGGCCAAGGGACCCCACGTATCTACCACATGAGGCATTTCCCTTGGCAATATAAAATCGTGGGGGGAAAGGACATTGAGCACAGCGCGCAGTTAGATTTTGGGGGGCTGAGTTAACAGGTCCAAATTAAAGACTGAACACATTTTCTGCAGCCGACAAGAAACAAGAGGGAAGTGGAGAGGAGCTGGGGTTAAAAAGGAAGAGCGCTTTGGATTCCAGAGATATTGATCCCCATGTTCAGTTCATGACAGTTTCCGCCGAGCTTCCTCTCCACAAGATGCCAGTTAAATCTGACTGCATATGACAGGGTGGCTTAAAAGTAGCCGGACTCAGTCACGTGACGCGTTTTGGTCCAAGTTGCGCCCGTCATGTGACAGCCCACAGTAGATTGATGAAATTAAGGCCAGATGGCTACTGTGTTGTTGTTCTTTGAACTGACAGCTGCCTGTGTAAAAATAAATTAAATTCAGTTTCGTGTAAGTTGGACTTTTATGTTAAAATTGTTAAGTAATCTTTAAAGGGTTTTTTTTTTTTAATTGAAAAAAAAAGCACCAAAGAATAAAACGGGCATGTGTGCGTTTCTGTTTTCTTGCATACCCACAGAACTCGAACCATCCTAATGCAATGTTTTCTTGGGCCGCCCCGGCAGTGACCTGTGCTCTGATACAGAAGCACAGCTCTTCTCTGGAGTAAGGTAAACTCTGGGCTTCTTGCTAGCTGCCTCTTCAATGCAGTGGCTTCAATGCAGAACCCAGTGGCTTCTGACTTGCGCATCTGTGATCTATGGGGTGGGCTGCGATTGGGCCGACCGTCAGGACCTTTTCCTTAGAGAACATTGGGGCTGAGTGGTTATGGGAAGGGGGGTGGGCTTATGTGCATCTAACTCCGCATGCATTCCAGGGAAATGGGCTGCACCTCATGCAGTTGGAACAACCACAACAAAAGAATACTATGTCGAGAGTGCCTGCCAGATTTCGAACGCTTTTAAATAGACGTTAATACTCGATATCCTGGGCAGGAAATGAATTAATCGTGACACATCAGGTAACGAGATGGTGCCAGATTGGGTTGTGTGTTTTTAAAGAGAGAAAAGAGAGAGCGAGAGAGCAAGCTCCTTTTCATAAGAAAACAATGTGTGCATGCAGGAGCGTGTGTGTGTGTGTGTGTGCTTTTTTAAAGAATTAGCCAACGGGCTCTCTTTTTATTTGCGATTCTCTGCGGAGCACTTGAAAGTCTTCTGTGTTTGTATCGCTTAAAGTGCAGCTATTTTAGGTCAGCGTAAATAAGTCATGGGTGCCGTCAGCCTTGTACAAGTGCTTTCAGCTGCTTAATAATGCATGCGCTCGTCCATTATAGGGGCTACACGGCTATGCGTTGAGATGAGGAAGCAGTCATGCAAAGACCAGGGCTTGGGGATAGCTGCCTAATGCTTTTGGGGACGGAGCAGGCAGGCTAGACTTCAGATGACCTCCAGCGGGGGAGAGGCTAACCCTACCTCCGATCACAGAATGCACTCAATAATTCATCGCAAATTACAAAATATGAAGACAGCCCTAGCGCTGGCTTCTTCCCAAGATGCAGCCACGCCTGAAAGCCGAGGACATTCACCATGGAGTGGGTTTTGTTTTTGTTGCTTTTTTGCATTTTTTTAGGACCAGTTCATACAGTGGGTTGTGTGTGTATGATGAGCCCACCAGCAGAAGGAATAAAATTCAATCTGGGCCCACAATGCAGAAAAATCATCGGTTGTCCAAATGGTTTACTGACTGCCTTTTCGCATGCTATCACACAAGTAAGGTTTTTTCCCCCCAGAGCATAAAGCAACACGGGGAACATTTTGAGTAGGATTGCCTTTGATTGACTCTGCTGTTCCAGTAAAGATGGCTTTTAAAGGGAGGCTAGCTGCATAAAAACGGCTATTAGGCTTGGTGAGTAAATGGAACCTCCATGTTCTGAGGCAGTGTATCTGTGAATAACATTTCCTGGGGAGCAATAGCAGGGGAAGGCTTTGACGTCCATGCCATGCCGTTGTCCATTCAGGGGCATCTGATTGGCCACTGTGGGAAACCAGACGGATAATTATTCTGACCCAGCAGGGCTTCGGTCCAGAAAAAAACCGAGGGACTTACCAAACTATACCATTTCAGCTTCAAACCACAGAGCTTATATTCATAGAGGAAGTATTTTGGTGTTTTTCAGAGCTGTGATAATGAACAGTGTGCATTCTTGCAATATCCTGCTTCTCACAGTATTTAACCCATTCCCATGCTACCATCATTCACCCCTGGAAATCTTCTCAAATCCCAGTAGAATGGCAAACACACTTTTAACACATGAAATACATGATAAAGCGCAACTGCGAGTGAAACGTGGATTCACCAGCTTAGGTCGATTGATTGATTGGTTTTATTAAAACATTTATAACCCACCTTTCCTCATGGTTCAAGGCTTACAATAATAGTTAAAAAACAATTCCAACTAAAACCAAAATTTAAAAAACAGACCCCAAATCTCTGCCTCCCCCTTTAAAAGATGCCTGCCATTCAGACCCCTTCAAATGCCCTGGCAAGCTTTGTAGCTCCTCCTGAAGATCTCCAAGGAGGGGACTCCCTGAACTACTTCAGGGAGCCCATTCCAGAGCTGGAAGCACAATGGAAAAGGGCCGGTCTCTGGTCAATGCCAGATGAGCCACCCTAAGTGATGGGATAGCCAGCAGATGGCTGCCTGGCGACCACAGTTGGTGCACAGGGACGTATGGGAGACTACAAAACCCATAATGCAGCATTCATATGGGAGAAATGTACATATGTGAACTCATGTAATGTGGTGTAGTGGTTAAGAGCAGTGGTTTCGAGCGGTGGACTCTCATCTGGAGAACTGGGTTTGATTCCCCACTCTTCCACATGAGCGGCGGACGCTAATCTGGTGAACTGGTTGGTTTCCCTACTCCTGCACATGAAGCCAGCTGGGTGACCTTGCACTAGTTACAGATCTCTCAGCCCCACCTACCTCACAGGGTGTCTGTTCTGGGGAGGGGAAGGGAAGGTGATTGTAAGCAGGTTTGATTCTTCCTTAAGTGCCCATTTGCATGAAACAAGCATGGGTAATTGTGAAGAAGTGGCATTGCAAACACAACCTGATAGAATTCAGACAGGTTGATTGTTCATGGGAATCTGATACTTAGGGCCAGGAAAATGGATCTGAAACTTCAGTCCCTCTTATGGGAGGCACACTTGAAAGTAACTGGACTCATTACAATATAGCCTGCAAATCTTTTTAATCTCTAATTTTGTACTCCCCCTTGGAACAAAAACACTATAAAACTGTAGACAGCCCTGAAGCCAATTGTCTAGATTTTATAGCAATCAGATTAGAAAGTGACAAATTAAAATCTTGGTTATTGTATTTTACAACTTTCTGCAAGTCAGTTTGGGGAGACAGCAGCGTGTAAATAACCAAATAAATAAATTAAATGGGAATCAGAATTGAATTTTATTGATCAGGTTTTTTTCATTCTGACAACTTGGTGAAGCAAGCGAGGTAATTAACATCTGAAGGACATTTTAATACTATGGTACATACTTCCCAGAAAATACTAAAATGTTGATATGTTCTTCATCATCAAACATACCTTTTTGGTTGGGAGGGGAAAAAATAACATCAAAATGATGAGATTTGCTTATACAAAAAAAGAGTTTTCAGGGGGAAATGACACTTTCCCCAGTAAGTAAGCCCAGTAATATGTGCACGAGGCATCTAACATTCTAGTGTTTTCTTGTGGCTCTGTGGGAGTGGAAAAGATTTAAGTACAAGCAGTGGCTGAATGCCAAGGTTTATCAAAACCCACTGGGGCAGAATCACCTCTTTGTCTTCACTGAGATCGGAGTCATCAATCCCTCCTGTTCCTTTCAGAGCTGAGAAAATGTCAAGGGAGAAACTTCCCCTCCCAAAACAGACATCAGGGCTCATGATCTAAGCAAAACACCATGGTTCCTCCCAGTAACATTCTTGCAGGGTCCAAGTGTCAAGCTAACAAATGGCTTGTCTAACATGGGGGGGGGGGTTTATAACAGGAGGGATATTTTTGTAGCTGGTAGGACACAGCCAGATTGCTGTGTGGTCAACTTTGTTGTTTCGCTTGCTTGGTCCAGGCAGGACAAGGGGTCGATAGCTCAGTGGAAGAGCACCTGTTTTGTACACTGAAGGTCTCAGGTTCAATCACCAGCATGTCCAGTTAAAAGTATCTCAGGTTGCAGTGCTGGGAAGGTCTGGTGTCTGCCTGAGTCCATTGCCCATCACAGGAGACAATACCGAGCAAGATGGGCTAATGCTTTGACTTAGCATAAGGCAGGTTCATTGTTCATACCCTGAACTGGATAGCCCAGACTAGCCTGATCACTTCAGATCTCAGAAGCTAAGCAGGGTCAGCCTTGACTAGTATTTGGATGGGAGACCTCCAAGTACTACCAGTGTCGTGATGCAGAGGCAGGCAATGGCAAACCACCTATGAACGTCTCTTTGCCTTGAAAACCCCAACTGGGGTCACCATAAGTCAGATGTGATTTGACGGCAAAAAAAATATATTCCTGAATCAGCTACCCCTCTATATACAAAACCGGCTCAGGGGAATCTTTCATAGTTGTGGTAGTAGCACAGGAGCTACAAAAAGGGAGACCAGCTCCTCTCAAAGTCAGCATCACACCTCCGAAGACTTTCAGAAGAGGGGAGTGGACATGTTCATGGAGGATAGGGCTATCCATGGCTATTAGTCAAATGAAGAAGAAGAGCGGTTCCTCAGTGGAACAGGAGGTGGTGAGCTCTCCTTCCCTGGAGGTTTTTAAGGAGAGGCTAGATGGCCATCTGTCAGCAATGCTGATTCTATGACCTTAGGCAGATGGTGAGAGGGAGGGCATCTTGGCCATCTTCTGGGCATGAAGTATGGGTCACTGGGTGTGTGTGGGGGGGGGAGGTAGTTGTGAATTTCCTGCATTGTACAGGGGGTTGGACTAGATGACCCTGGTGGTCCTTTCCAACTTGCCATCGGGACCCCACTTGCCATCGGGCAAGCTGACACCCTGGCCAGTCTGCCACTGCTTATAGGGCGCTTTCATACACACTGAATGATGTCCTTTCAGTCAACTTTTAATGCACTTTAGCAATAGTTTGCAAGTGGATTTTGCCATATCACATGGTAAAATCCAACCGTAGAGTGCATTGAAATTGGATTGGAAGTTGATTATTCAGCATGTGTTCGTGAAAATGCCATAGTCAGTGTAGCTTTCCCCCTAATTAGTCTACTGGCAATGAGGAGGGTGGGTCTTCCGCCCCCCTCATAGGTGAGAATTGCTACAATTGCTGAAAGACTCTCTTGTGTGAGCATTTGTGTAAGTGACAATGTAGGATAGTGGCTAGAGCAGGAGCCCACAATTTTGCTGATCCTGGAGCCATTTTTGGAGCCTTGAGAAGGGGCAGTGGGCACCCCCTTAAAATGCCTGCCATAAGAAGGACGAGCCAGTCTCAATGTGTTTGCTTAAGCTTACCATTTGACAATTTGTGCTCCTGATAAGGTTTGATCCCTCTGGTCTTTGACGACGACGACGAAGACGAAGAAGAAGAAGAAGAAGAAGTGATCCCATTGCCTGGAACAGCTGCCTCCCTTCCGCCTCCCTCCTGTAAATTTGAAGGAAAACATAAGAAAACTGCTCTGGGGGCCTTAAAATGGCAGCCCTGAATGTTCCCCAGTATACCCAAATATTTACAGTGGTTAATAGGTACCCTGAAAAATCCCAAATACCATTCGGATACCCAAATATTTCCGGAAAATACCAGTAAGGTATTTTGGGGGTATATATTGGGACCAGATATATTCGAGCACACATCCCTACTTCACAGCTCGGTACATTTTTTTCAGCACTCAGGCCAAAAAGTCAGTTACCCGTTCTAGGGCTCGAGGTCTTTTTTAAAAAGGTGATAGCTACTAGGGCATTGTACATACATTGTGGAAATGACCCCTCTCTTACTTACTTTTCATAAGCTTTGTGTAGAAGTTCCTGTTGGAAATTATATTTGGGGTGGAAATTTACCTGATTCCATCAAAAATAGCCTCCTTGGTGCCTTTTAACTAGATCATATTGCAAATAAATTGCAAAAAAGTACTTGGTTAATCATAATTTCACTGCAGTGGAATATGAGGGTTTTTTCCCCCTCTCTCTCTCCTCTGACTGTCTCGGTGTTCTCATTAAGTGAAGTTTCTTGGTGACCTGGGAGCAAAGGATGTAAAAAATGTCCTGATGACACAATTATGTAGGCTAGTCAAGATAGTGGGGACCAGCAAAGCACTTCGGAAAAGATCTGACCCAACCGTAGCTGGGCAACAGGATGGCAGATGAAATCCAGCATAGATAAGTGCAAGCTAATGCACATTACAAGGAATAATTTAAACTCTCCCTACATACCAAGGAGGCTGGGAATTAGCAGTGCGAGGCATCACCATGGACAGCTTGATGAAGATGTCTTTTCAATGTGCAGCGCGGGTCACAGAAGGAAGGGACGGGCAGAAAGCCAATGCGGCTGAAGGCAAATCCAGGTCGATTTTGGACCAGAGTGAAATGCGACACATGAAATGGAGTGCAATTAAAATCCATATTTAAACCTTTCCTGCCTAGAGCTGTTGTGTATTTTGCACTAAGAGGTAAAAATAAAATACACCCCCAAAATCCTTGCACCAAAATAAGCTCTATTCAGTTTCAAAAACAACTGAATTTTGCATCCCATACAGTATACATTCTGTAAACAGACTGACATTTTTGCAGCCTTTCCTCCATCATGAAGCTCAAGGCATGGTAAGCAGAAACTCTCGAGTCTCCTGTCCAGGCAATGACCAACTTGGACTTGCCAAGATTGCTAGGTCATGTCCCTTCAGGCCATACCCTGGGAGGCTATTTGAGTGTTCTTCCTTTCCTGGGTGGTATAACGTCCCATGGAAACCAACTTTTGATTGCAAACACAATGGGTCCAAAAGAGATCCTGGGATCTAGAACTTGGAGAGGAGCATATGTACGTATGTATGCACGTGCCATCAAGTTGCAACCAACCTCTGTCAACACCCCAACAAGGGGCTTTCAAGGCAAGTGAGAAGCAGAGGTGGTTTGCCGTTGCCTTCCTCTGCAAAGTTTTCCTCGGTGGTCCCCCATCCAAGTACCAACCTTGCTTAATTTCTGAAATCTGATGCAATCGGGCTATACCATACCATTCCACCTCACTGGATAGGAGCGTAGGAGCAGGTAAAGCAGAAACTCTGGATTTGAAAGAATTGTATTTCATTTTTCTTTGCAAATGTACACATTGAGCAGCAGAGAGGCATGGGGAGTTGTAGGACAAAGACGGAGTTCCTGCAGAAAAGTTGCTTGGTCTCTTCCACCAGGAACATTTCAAATGGTTTCTTTCAGTCTCAGTTCTAGCATATAGGTTTTAGGTCACCATACTAACCCAGTCCATTTCCACCATTTCCGCTTCTCCACCCTATCTGCCTAAGTGACAGTATCTCCCCACCCTCCTGCTCCCCAGTTTTCCCTCTCCCTCCAAGGCTTCTAAGGTCCCTGATTGGCTGTTTTTGTCTCTTTCTACCACACCAAAAAGGGATCTGCTTGAACAGGTAAAATGGGACGGACTTGGCTTTTTCATCAAGGTCCCCTGCAGAGATAGCTTGTAGCACTATGGGAACTGCTCAGCTTAGCATCCTCCTGGGCAAAATGGACTTGGATCTTTCCAGTCTTCTAAGCCACCTGTGATGCCTCCACCCACCAAAGCTGCTGGTTGGGAGAATCTTGTGGACAAAATCCTATGGGCCATGAAGGCCGCAGGGAGGAGAGGGAAATCAGGCAAAGTCCCTCTTCTACCACCAGTCTCTTAAATCAACAGATTTCACTGACAGAAGAGGGGGGGACGCACTTCATCTGGTTTGACCCTTTTCTCTACAGCCTTCATGTTCTGTGGTATTGTCTCCCTGAGGCTTCCCCTGAACCCCCAGCATCAACCTTCAGGGATCACAAGGGGCTGTTAAGCACAGGAAAGGGTAGGAAATATCAATTTCCGTGAGTGTCTGTGCACTTTCTCTTTTTTGCAGAATCCAACCCTAATTGTTTTTCTTTTGCAGAATTACAGAATACACACAGGCCTCCATAAAAATGGCCTTGCTTCAAACAGATTTTTAGCAGTTTCTTTATATCTTTATAGACTTAGAAAGGGGGCTTCATCTCCGTTCCCACTCCAAATTTCCAGCCAAATATCTCAAGAAATATTTTAGTCCATCTCCTTAGGTCTACAGACTGACTCTCAGTCTCATCTTTGTCATGGATTTTTTAAGAGTACTCAGTGGTTGTTTTATGCTGTTTTTTATGCCCAGGGGTGGTTGTTAATGCCGTGTTTTGTTTTTTACACCAATAATTTTATTATGTTTTCTGGTTTTATGTTATTATTTTTTATTTGTAAGCCACTTTGAGCAAAACTCTGGATAGGCAGCATATAAATTCCATAAACAGACAGACAATATAACAATATAACCAGGACAATATAACCAAGGCAAAAACTGCAATTTAACCCTGAATCAGATCCAAGTATCTTTAAATCCTGTAATTCCCCTGTCCCCATCTTTACTCTCTCTGACGCTAAAATCTGAAAAATTGCCTGTAAGGATCCCCTGTCACATAGGATGTTACCTCAGAATCAACTTTTAACAAATTGCCCTGGTTTTGCCTAATCACAGTCTCTTGGGTAAAAACAGACAATAGTATCTAAGGGAGCTGAATCAAAATTTCACTTCTTTTCATTCCACTGCCACTTATGGCCAAACAGATTTTGCAGGTTACTAAAATAATTAAAAAGCCTACAATACCTGTTTAAGCAGAGGCAAAAGCAGTGTTTACACACCACAAGTGGGTCTCCTTCTTTCAAATTATCTTCAGCTCTGAAAAAGTATTCTTCATCCTTCACCTAAGCCTTTTATGCAGGGACGTTTCCCCCCGGTCACCCCCGCCAACTGCTTCAGGGGTTCCTTTTGATTATGCATTCATTTTCTGCCCGTTAGAGGTCACCTTGCTCTCCCAGAGTGTTTTGCCCGTGTTTTCCAGATGCTGTTTTAGCCATAATCTGGAAAATGCAGGCAAAACATGGGAGGAGAGCGAGGCGACCTCTGACGGGCAGAAAAGGCATGCATAATCTAAAGGAAGCATCGAAGCAGTCGGCGAGGGTGACCGCGGGGAAACGTTCCTGCATAAAAGGCCATGGTGGTGTTGCCAGTGCTGAGTTCAAGCATTAAAACGAATAAGCTCAGAAACAATTCAGATAATACAATCTGAAGGGGGGGGCATAGGTATTTAAAGCAAGGAGCATAGGCAAGTGCTGGGAATGTAAATTAATTTGTATTGTGATTTCTTGAGTCTCACAATGGAAGCTCTGTACATAATTTATTAGGAACTTGGTATGAATGGGACTCTCAGACCTGCCCCAACCATTGTTTCTGCATGATGTATATAATGCTAACATGTTGAGGCAGCGCACAGAAAGCAGTGACAAAAATACACTAATACTATGCATTATAATAATAAATGCAGGGATTAGAAGGTTTTGCCTCTATGTAAATAAATTATGCATACACCATTTTAAATTAACTGAATTAAATGATTAAAGACACACCGTTCCTACATGGACTTGTATCAGTAATAGGAATCACAAAGCAGAAAAAGAAGGAAGCCAGAGTTCCTTTGAACCACTGCGTCCCGTGTGGAGTAATCATATTCAAGTAGGGTTGCTCTTTTCCTGGGTTTTGTGAGGTGCAGATCTTGCAATCTGAAAAACAGAGCCACTGTTACCTAAAATGGTTTTTCAAACGTTTGTCATAACAGACTTGCAAAATTCAATGTAAAGTAGAACCAGCATGGTGTCATGGTTAAAGTGTTGGGCTGGGATCTGAGAGGCCCAGGTTCAAATCCCCACCCTGCCATGGAATCGTGCTGGGTAAACTTGGGCCAGAGTGTTGTAGTGGTTAAGAGCAGCAGACTCTAATCTGGAGAACTGGGTTCGATTCCCTACTCCTCCACAAGAAACCTGCTGGGTGACCTTGGGCCGGTCACATTCCTCTCAGAACTCTCTTATCCCACGCGGAGGCCGGCGATGGCAAACCACCTCCGAAGGTCTCTTGCCTTGAAAACCCTACGGGGTCGCCGTAAGTCAGCTGTGACTTGACGGCACTTTCCACCACCAAACTTGGGCCAGTCACAAACTAACAGCCTAACCTACTTCCCAAGGTTGTTGTGAGGATAAAATGGAGGAGAGGTGAATGATGTAAGCCACTTTGGGGCCCTGTTGAGAAGATAGTAGTAGTAGTAGTAGTAGTAGTTGTAGTTGTAGTTGTAGTAGTTGTTGTAGTAGTCGGTCATCATAGTAGTAGTAATATCTGACAACAACAATAATAATATAGTGTTGTGAAGAGCAGGAACTAGAAGACACTCAACGCCATCTAGTCAAGTCGTCCAGAAAACTCACAAAATTATTAAGTCCATGGCTAGCAGTCATTTGAGTACAATATTTGTCATTTGAAGCAGTGACACTCTACAGTTGTTAAGACACATCACCATTCCATTTCTCATGCAGGATAGATGTAAGCCATAATGGTCAGAAGCCAAGCATATAGAACAGAGCCCAACTCCCAAGCTCATTACAGTATATAAATAGTTTCTAGTTTAGCACAGAGATGTCTCTGATTGTGTCTACTGTACCAACGATTTAATGCCAAAACAGCAACTGCAAACAAATGAACAACAAGAAGAAGAGTTGGTTTTTATATGCCGATTTTCTCCACCTTTTAAGGAGAATCAAACTGGATTACAATCATCTTCCCTTCCTCTTCCCACACTGAGGAGGGCAGGGTTTGGGGAGGGGAGGGACTCTCGATGTCATAGAGTCCAATTGCCAAAGTGGCCATTTTCTCCAGGGGAACTGATCTCTGTCGGCTGGAGATCAGTTGTAATAGCAGGAGATCTCCAGCTAGTAGCTAGAGGTTGACAACCCTACCAATTATGAGATAATCTTGTACAGGCTTCAGTGTCTTTTAGGATTTTTTTAAAAAAGCTACTCTTTCTCCCCACCACCACCATCCATCTTCCTCTTGCAACCCAAAATGCCTTTGAGTAGCCTAAGATAACTTTATTTGCTGGGGAGCTCAAATCCTTCAGAGGATGATACTTAAACCCTTTTCTAAATGCCCTGTGACCACACAGGTTTATTGATGCTACGTATTTAGAAACCTGAGAATGTCCAGACAATATATCTTTCAAATGAATTTTACACCTCCCCAGCTGCGAAGGCTCATCACTTTCTGCAAGAAGAAAATGATTATTTTAGCCGCAACTTTTCTCTGCATGAATCAGTTCCAAGGCCCGATGATTTAAGCTGCGTGAAAGCAGAACTAACAGTGGCTCTAATTGAAGGCTCTGCAGATATGTCACAGTTCAAAGAGCTTGCTAGTATTTCTTCTTTAATTGCACCTTTAGCCACGATACACGGGAACCTGCTTTCATTCACGGCCTTTGGGCCAGATATCAAGCAGCATCTAGAAGAGATAGATCAGCCTTTTTTTTTTTTTTTTTTTTGGCAGTGGAATATTTCCATGGGCTTGTCAAAATCAGGGGCACAATATAGATTGGGGTGTAGAGTTTTGCGGTTAATCTTTTTTTAAAAAAAACAATGAAATAAAATGAGCCAATATTCTATGTAACGTGTTTAACCTGTCCTATTCTCAGAGGCTAATGGTAGGTAACAAAGCTGGAAAATATGCTTTTAAAATATATTTTGCAGATCTGGCAAGAGACATCTACATGCAAAAGTAGGCTTTGGCTGTAGATCCGGGATGTATTTCCTTACCAGGGTATTCATCTGAGCAATAATGAATTGTCTAGTTACATGTTCCAATACAAATGGGGACATTCTAGTACTTCCAGGGATATCTACTGCCGCTTGTGATCTGAGCTGGACCAAGGGCTTTTGCTACACTGCCATTGGGTTCAATCCAACCATTTTTCCACTAGTAAAAAAGGAGCCCCGTGGCATAGAGTGGTAAGCTGCAGTACTGCAGTCAAAAGCTCTACACAAGAACTTTCGATCCTGACAGACGTCGATTTCAGGTAGCCGGCTCAAGGTTGACTCATCCTTCTATCCTTCCAAGGTTAGTAAAATGAGTACCCAGCTTGCTGGGGGTAAAATATAGATGACTGGGGAAGGCAATGGCAAACCACCCCAAAAACATAGTCTGCCTAGTAAACATCAGTATGTGACGTCACCCCATGGGTCAGTAATGACCTCACACGGGGGACCTTTACCTAAAAACGGAAGGAGGTAGACCCCTTTTGTCCACCAAAAAAGGCTATGCGGGGGATCCTAGGACTTGTGTGTTAAGTGCCATCAAGTTGCTTCCGACTCATGGCGACCCTATGAATCAAAGTCCTCCAAAATGTCCTATCTTTGACAGCTTTGCTCAGATCTTGCAATCTGAGGGCTGTGGCTTCCTTTATTGAGTCAGTCCATCTCTTGTTGGGTCTTCCTCTTTTCCTGCTGCCCTCAACACTTCCTAGAATGACTGTCTTTTTGTTTTCTTCCTAGGACTTGCTTGTACACAAACCATGTGGGACAGGAGCTGTAGGAAGAGGTAACCCAAGCAGTCCAATAAATTGCAAGCAAGTGTAACACCAGCTGCTGAATGCTACCAGCTACACAGATGGAAAATCACATGAAACAATACTCATTTTGAATTGAGAACAAACTATCCAGGGACTTGTATGGGGTACTCAACTCAAGAGAAAACAGCTATTTTGAGCAGGGCATGCTGAATTTCCAAACATGTTGGTTGTGAAAATCAAATCGCCTTTTGGAGGGAATACCTCTCTTTGGGCACTATCGGGGGAGGGGGGGTTTGGGGGATGCTATCATTAAGGAGCCTTAAGATCACTGGTAATGTGATCCTTTCAGCATGTTTACTCAGATTCAGTTCTAACAAATTTAGTGGGATTTACTTCTAAGAAAACATGCACAGAACTGGAGACTTTTATGGGGTTTTAAAATTATTTTAAAGAAGGTCATGTTTCAAATAGGAAGTGTATGAGCAGTAAATAAATCAGAAGAATTTAATGTCCCTCCGGGTCAATAAGGGAGAGGCTGTAGCTCAGTGGTAGAGCATCTGCTTGGCATGCAGAAGGTCCCAGGTTCAATCCCTGGCATCTCCAGTTAAAGGGACTAGGCAAGTAGGCAGGGCTGGTGCTACCATTAGGCGAACTAGGTGGTCGCCTAGGGCGCAGACCTCAGAGGGGCACAGAACTGGCCTGAGCGGCACAGTTTTAAACCGATTAGTTTCTTGAAAAAATGCAGCTGACAATTTATATATTTTTTATATTTTAAGGTAAGTACCACAACAGTGCTATGGAACATACTTAATTATAATGTCTCATTAAACGTTTTGTGCTTTTATTTTTTTACAAAACATCTGTTTTTGAAAATTGGTTAGCAATGGAAGGGCGCAAGTAGTTAGCTTTGCCTAAGGCGTAAAAATGACTGGCACCGGCCCTGCAAGTAGGTGATGTGAAAGACCTCTGCCTAAGACCCTGGAGAGCCGCTGCCGGTCTGAGTAGACAATACTGACTTTGATGGACCAAGGGTCTGATTCAGTATAAGGCAGCTTCATGTGTTCATGTGTCTGCAACATTCAGAAATGTACTTGGAGGCCTGAATGATTATTTGGAATAGATTTCACCTACCAAGAAATGCTGTCCAGTTTGCAGCTAGATCTAGAACAATTTATTGTGCGTGAATGAATTTTCAACTCTGTAATGATTTCAAGGGATTGTTGGCTTTTTAGAACCGCATTTCAAAGCCTCAGAGCCTGCAACGTGATAAATTAGTTATAACGAGTCTCCAGTCCCCAGGTTGCCTCCCAAATAATCTTGTTACACTTCAAGGAAACTACAACAGAGGAAACTACAGCCGAGAAAGAAAGCTGAGCATCACAGCTCCACGGGGACTGGCAGAGCTCATGCTTTCCATAGACAGGTTCCAAGTTCAGCGCTTGGCAGATCCAGTTAAGGGACCTCAACTAGCAGATGCTGCAATAGGCTTGTCTGTGCTCGATGGGGTTGCCAGGTCCCTCTTCACCACCGGCGGGAGGTTTTTGGGGCAGAGCATGAGGAGGGCAGGGTTTGGGGGAGGGGAGGGACTTCAATGCCATAGAGTCCAATTGCCAAAGCAGCCAATCTATTGGCTGGACATCAGTTGTAATAGCACGAGATCTTCAGCTAGTACCTGGAGGTTGGCCACCCTAGTGCTCGAGACCTGGTGCACATCAGAATTGACAATATTAAGCGAGGTGACTGAAGCTCTGATTCACTCCCATGCAGCTTTATAAGCTGAGGGCATACTAACATGTCTCCACAAAACATAGGTAGGGTTGCCAGGCCCCCCCTGGCCACTGGCAGGGAATAGGGGATAGGGTTACCAGATCGGGAAACTCCTGGAGATTTGGGGATGGAATCAGGGGAGGATAGGGACCTCAGAAGGGCACAATGCCATAGAGTCCACCCTCCAAAGCATTTTCTCCAGGAGAACTGATCTCTGTAGTCTAGATATAAACTGTAATTCTAGGGGATCCCCAGGTCCCATCTAGAGGCTGGCATCCCTATATAGGGTTGCCAGGTCCGTCTTCACCACCGGCGGGAGATTTTTGGGGTGGGGAGGGACTTCCATGCTATAGAGTCCAAATGCCAAAATGGCCATTTTCTCCAGGGGAACTGATCTCTAATGGCTGGAGATCAGTTGTAATAGCAGGAGATCTCCAGCCGCCACCTGGAGGTTGGCAAATGTAGTGAGAGAGAAGCTTTTTCCTTGACAGGAAACTTCTTGGGATGGGTGGGCTGCCTAGTTAAATTGTAGAACTCCCTGCCCCAGGATGTGGTGATGGGTGCCAACTTGGAAGGCTTTAAGAGGGGAGTGGACATGTTCATGGAGGAGAGGACTATTCATGGCTACTAATTAAAATGGATACTAGTCATGATGCATACCTGTTCTCTCCAGGATCAGAGGAGCATGCCTATTATCTTAGGTGCTGTGGAACACAGGCAGGATGGTGCTGCTGCAGTTGTCTTGTTTGGGGGCTTCCTGGAGGCACCTGGTTGGCCACTGTGAGAACAGACTGCTGGACTTGATGGGCCTTGGTCTGATCCATCATGGCCTTTCTTATGTTCTTTTCAGATCTTCCCTTGGTGCTGTTTTCCCACTGAAAATCGCTAACCCCGAAGCTGTTTTGACTTCCACTGGGGAATTTTACTTGTATCTCCCCCCCCCCCCCACTCCTTGACAGGAAACGTCTTGGGCTGGGCGGGCTGCTCTGAATCTGCTGATGACGGCGGCCTCATTTGAGATTCAGAGGCCTCCTGCCGCAGTTCCACAGGTGTGCTGCAGCAATTTGGATCTCGCTAATGAACACCTATATTACAGCGCTAGCAAAATATGATTTACATTTTTTCAATAAAAATGTCACTGGAAGTCCAGTTTCCCAGTGTTACAGCATTTGAAGCCTCTGCCACCAGCCTACACTTTGGAGATTAATTAAAGTGAAAGATGACAGCACTTGGGAAAGGAAACAGTTGTCTCCGCTCAGCTAAAATGACCTTTAACAAGCACTTGTTCTTTCGTTAGAGTGGGTCATTACTAGAGATTACGAAGCGGTTTTTCCACTGAAGCTGAAAGCACCGAAGCAGTTTGTAGACTTAGTCCTGGACTGAATAACTAATTTTTTTTTTTTTTTAGGTGGCTTCTTGTCTTCAAACGTCAGGATTGCAGGGAAGGGGATAGCTATCCCCCCTTGTTTTTTAAACGTTTGTGAGAACCCTCACATTAAAGGGAACTTTCCTCAGGCAAAAGTCCGATGTTCTCAAAGGGCTGGCCTCTAGGGTTGCCATGTCCCTCTTCCCCACCGACGGGAGGTTTTTGGGGCGGAGCCTGAGGAGGGGCAGGGTTTGGGGAGGGGAGGGACTTCAATGCCATAGAGTCCAACTGCCAAAGCGGCCGTTTTCTCCAGGGGAACTGATCTCTATCGGCTGGAGATCAGATGTAATAGCAGGAGATCTCCAGCCGCCACCTGGAGGTTGGCAACCCTACTGGCCTCCCATGTTACTGTGCCCCATTAGTACAGGCCTTTGTGGGTGGCACATCACCAGTTTACACACTTGACATATTACACATCCCCTCCACCCACTATGCATCTGAAAGACAGCAGCCTGCAAACTGAAGCTCCCAGGGACAGAGAGAGAGAGACCAAGGCATCTTCCTTCAACCTCCACTGCCATCTCGTACCTGGCCTTTCCCTCTCAAACTATGTCAGCAGCTGACCATTCTGCTTTAGGACAGGGAAAGAAAACAATTCCCCTTCTGCGGAGGCAGCAACAGGACATAACGTACCTGCTCTGTAAGTAGGGTTGCCAACCTCCAGGTTAGGGTTGCCAACTGCCAGGTACTAGCTGAAGATCTCCCGCTATTACAACTGATCTCCAACCGATAGAGATCAGTTCACCTGTAGAAAATGGTTGCTTTGAGAATTGGACTCTATGGCGAAGTTCCTCCCCTTCCCAAACCCCACTCTCCTCAGGCTCCGCCCCCAAAATCCCCAGGTATTTCCCAACCCAGAGCTGGCAACCCTACTCCAGGTACTATCTGGAGATCGCCTGCTATTCCAACTGATCCCCAGCTGATAGAGATCAGTTCCCCTGGAGAAAATGGCCTCTTTGTCAATTGGACTCTATGGCATTGAAGTCCCTCCCCTCCCCAAATCCCGCCCTCCTCAGGCCCCGCCTCCAAAATCTCCAGGTATTTCCCAACCCAGAGCTGGCCACCCTAATATTTATGTATGTGTGATTTGTAAAGTGCTGCCTGCGGTAGCCAGATTGGATAGACCGTAAATTTGAACAGGGAAAAAAATACATTAAACAACTAGTTCCCTAGTTGTATTTCTTCTTTGAGATGGTTGAGGCCGCGGCAAAATATGTGCCCGTGATAATTTTAAGAAAGGTTTGAATGTTGGGTTGGCTGGTTGGGAGGGCAATTTGAAAACGAGAGCAGGTTGCCACAGGAGAGAGGCCTCCACATCATTTTCGACTCAATCGCTTATTTTATAAAGCATACACGGCTGGAGTATTTTAAATGGCTCTCTCCCATGAACTACCTACAGACTTCCCATCCAAAGCTTCAATTAAATAACAGTTCGGAACATAATGAACTGAAAAATTTCACACTCACGAAGTGAGATGAGCATAAAGCAAGGACAGTGAGAGAATCGAGAAGATACACGAGAAACGGGACCAGCTGCTGGATAGTGAGATTTGGCCAGCTTTTGACAGAAATCAGATCTAGGGAGAGAGGCCATCGAAAGGAATATGCTTTTTGCAGTGGTAAGCGGTTTGGGACACATTGAGGGCTAACAAGTTTATTGTGACAGGGACTTTTGTAGACAACAGCCTACTTCAGGGATGGGCAGTTTCCTCGGGCTGCCGAGTCCCTAACAGTCTGCTAAAAAAAAAGTTCACAGTTTCATTTGTTCTGGGGGGGAAAATCTCTTCAAGTTATTAGTGCCAAAGACAGCCCACACCCTGGGTTTTTTAAAAATAGCTAGATAAATATTAAAGTTCTAGCAGTCGTTTTTTAATCTAAAAATTAGTCCCACCTTTCTGTTAAAATAGCACTCCTTCAAATGCCAAATTGAAAAGAAAGTGGCCATTTATGCAGGGTAGATTCTGCTCCATGCTCAATGCTGATTTTTTAAAATCTGACCTTTAAAATGACTATTCACGGTCCCAATGCAAGAAGAGAAAGTCAAACAAATTCCACACACCCCACTCGCCTGCTCCTTCGTTCCTTCGTTTGCATTGCCATTGGCAATAGTCGTTTGCATAGCTAAGCCAGGGCTGGGATTCTGCATGCTTCCTTCAGTAAATGCTTCGATGCGGGGGCGGAGCAAATACAAAAGGTCGAGTTAAAGGAGCTCTTAAGAAATGCGAAGCAGGTATGCGCTGGCTTCGCAGTGACGTCTGAAATGACGGTTCAGCATGAAGAAATTTTAAAAAATTATGCAGGGCACTTCAGCCTGGAACGCACTGCTAATTAAAGCCGTAAAAGCAAAAAAATGCAAAGACCCAGCAAAATAAGAGCATAAAGCAAAGGTACCAGTATAGCCGCATTGAGGAGGCTGTGTTAGAATTATGGTGCTACCACAGAAAAGTCCTGGATGAACTGCAACACTTCTCCTATGGCCACAGAACAATGTTGTACAGTGGTTAGAGCTGAGGAGACCTAGGTTTGAATCCCAGTGTACCGTGACACTCACTGTGGGGTGTTGGCCTAGGGTTGCCAACCTCCAGGTGGGACCTGGGGATCCCTCGGAATTCCAGCTCACGTCCAGACTACCGAGATTAGTTCCCCTGGAGAAAATGGATGCTTTTGAGGGTGGACTGTATGGCTTTGTACCCTACTGAGGTCCCCGTCCATCCCAGGCTCCATCCTCAAATCTCCAGGAGTTGCCAAAGCAGGAGTTGCCAAAGCAGCCATTTTCTCCAGGTGAACTGATCTTTATAGGCTGGAGATCAGTTGTAATAGCAGGAAATCACCAGCTACTACCTGGAGGTTGGCAACCCTATCCCAGCCTTGTAGGTGGGGTACTGCAACCCATGTCAGGATACCATCCCAGGGGGTTGAAGACCACTACTTTAGAGGTTTAAGATTTCTGGCAATTAAAAAGCCAAGAGCCCATGAAAATAACTAAACTAACCCCAGGGTAAGCTTTCTCTCTCATCCCCTTGGTAGCTTGGTTTTCTGTACATATAGTGAATTGGTTATCTGAAACCGTCCTGAAGTTGTATCTGAAAATGAGGCCTGGTTGTCTTGGCATTAATTACACTGAGACTTCGCTACCGAAAGGACTACAGGATGAAGGGTCTGCCTTCTCCTTTCCTCAGACTTCACATTAGATACTCAGCTCCTGTTTCTTCCGCAGGCAGCTGTTCAGCAGCTACCCTGACGGCAGAGCCGCATTCCTGCACTCATTTAATAGCTATTTATCATTCAGTAATCTGCCCATTTTCAAGAAGGAATAAAGTTAAGTGTTCCAGAAATTGGAAAAAATTGAAACTTGACCTTTATTAAGTGGGTTAATTGTCACCATCGCAGCGTGTGTGAAATTAATGACCAAAAAGTAGAATTTCTGAGTTTCAGAAGACTAGGTTAATGTCCAAAAAAAAGGAGAGTATAAACTCTGACCTTCTTGACATATGCCAAAAGAAACAGGCACCTTAATAAATTACTACCTGTGTGCAATTATACTAAACCATCCCCGGCATCCAGTCACTTAAATTAATTGCTGTTAGACACCCTGGCTCTATTTTAGATATTAGAGTGATTCTCCAGATTCTTCAGACGCCAAGATGATGCTCTGGGTTTAGGAAGGTAGATTCATTTTTCAAATGAATTGCCCAGTATAGAAATCTATTTTACATTGATTAAGGATGAGGCTGAGTCTTCCCAAATAATGGTCTGAGGTTCAAAAGCCATGTCACTTTAAGAATAAAAGGGTTGATATTTTTAAGCAAAACCTGAACCATTGTATTATGATGGAATTTAGGTTGGTCGGTGTAACTATGGATACTGGTTTGGATCCAGACAGCTTTTTCAGTCAATCTCTCCCAAGCCTCTTCTTTACTACAGTCCCTGTCCCACATAAGAAAGGCCCTGCTGGATCAGACCAAAGTCCATCAAGTCCAGCAGTCTGTTCACACAGTGGCCAACCAGGTGCCTCAAGGAAGCCCACAAACAACACAACTGCAGCAGCATTATCCTGCCTGTGTTCCAAAGCATATAATATAATTGGCATGCTCATCTGATCCTGGAGAGAACAAGTATGCATCATGACTAGTATCCATTTTTACTATTAGCCATGAATAGCCCTCTCCTCCATGAACATGTCCACTCCCCTCTTAAAGCCTTCCAAGTTAGCAGCCATCACCATATCCTGGGGCAGGGAGTTCCACAACTGAACTACACGTTGTGTGAAAAAACACTTCCTCTTATCTGTTTTGAATCTCTCACCCTCCAGCTTCAGCAGATGACCCCGCGTTCCAATATTATGAGAGAGTTTTTGTAGGCCCATGAAGAAGAGACTTTTTTTGTTGGTCAATGGGACCCTCTTCCTTCTTTTTTCATCACCAGGAAAGTTGGTTGGCTCCAACTCAGTGATGGTTACACCGTACAAAAACTGAGGAGGTAAGTCATCTGTGGTCAAGTAGTGAGCAAAGCTTCAATTCAGGCGTAAAACTTTAACTATGACTAGTTTGTAAAACCTGGATTTGGCTTGCAGATGATCACTCAAACCCTGGTTTTATCAGCTTCCCTCTGTAGCTGGAAGGGCAAGGAACAAGCTGGATCCAACCAGCTTTTCAACTGGTGATAAAGGGAGGAGAGAGTCCCTTTTGACCAACCAAAAAGGCTATGCTGGAGATCATGGGACCTGCATGATCAAAAGCCATGGGGAACTAGGAGACACTGAGTAAAATAGTGGGCTGGATCCAATCATAGGTATACTCCATCAATGCACTCTCTTCTCTACAACTCCTGTACAAGTAATGTGTCATGTTTTGAGGGTGATGTATCTCAGAAAAAAAAATATTTGTATAACCCTTGTTAAGTATCAAATGGGGACAGGAACGTCAGCAACAGTCACATGCCGGCCACCAACAAATCCTTAAGTGACATTTTGATTTTCATTCAAGAACCCTCCCTAACCATAATGCAACCCTGTTAAAAGTCACTTCCTTTCATGCTTGAACTTTTTCACTTCTGAAAGAGGAAGAAAAAGTTTGTTGTTACTTGCTGGCGATGGAAAAGTGGTTTGAACAGGTTCAGAAGCATTACTCCATGTAATAAGGAGTTTTCTATATTGGGTGGGATTGGCTGATGTTTTAAGCGGCAACCACACAAAGGCCACAGTGTGTAGCTCTAGCAAGAATCAAGGCCTGGCCTGGATGACTCTTGCTGATGCTTGGATCTATTTGTTGACGTCAGGAGACTATTATTCAGCCTTTGTTAAAAACATATTTAAAGTCTGCTTCCAAACCAACTGCACGCATCCTTTGGGGGTGGAGAGAAAGAAATTTAGAGTACTCATGCACACATGTCAAACATTCTTCGCAGGAAAAACAGAGTTGCACTTACCTGTAACTGCTGTTCGTCAAGATGTCTTCTGTGCAGGCACACATTGGGATCTGCGCTTGCGCAGGCCAGCCTCGGAAAGGATTCTTCTAGCTTCTTTTAGATCGATAGGGGGCGCCGTACGCCACTGCGCATGCGTCCGCCTTCCCGCCCTATGACGTGGCGTAACGGCGCCCCCCCCACCCAGTTCTGTTCTTTGCCCACTTGGAGAGACTTGCTAAACTGAAACAAAGAAACAAAACACGTGAGAGCTCTCCGAGGGGCAGGAGGGTGGGATGTGTGCCTGCACAGAAGACATCTTGACGAACAGCAGTTACAGGTAAGTGCAACTCTGTTTTCGTCTGCGGTCTTCTGTGCAGTCCCACATTGGGAGACTATATAGCCACACACTCACCTGGAGGAGGGGGATGAGCTCTCAGCCAAACAAAGACTGTAACACTGCTTTCCCCACAACTGTGTCCCTTCCAGCATCCACATCAACCACATAATGTTTGACGAAAGTCTCAGAAGAAGACCAGGTAGCGGCCCTGCAGATGTCCTTGATGGGGACCTTCCTCCGAAAAGCAGCTGAAGTAGATTGGGCCCGAGTGGAATGCGCCCGTAAAGATTTGGGACACTTCCTACCAGCCTTCTTATAACAGAGACGTATAGTTTGCACTAACCATCTGGACAATGATTGGGAAGATGCTGCTTCCCCCTTCCTTGGCCCAGCAAAACAAACAAACAGTGAATCAGATTTCCGGAACTGCTTTGTACGATCTAAATAATACAATAAAGCCCGTTTCACATCCAGAGAGTGAAGTGTTTTCTCTGCTGCGGATTGTGGGCTTGGAAAAAACACAGGTAAATACAGGTCTTGTCCCAGGTGAAAATCAGACACTACTTTGGGTTTGAATTCGAAACTTGTACGTAGCAGTACCTTAGAAGGGAAAAACTGCAAAAAAGGAGAATGACACTTCAAAGCCGCAAGCTCACCAACCCTTCGAGCTGACGTGATGGCCACTAAGAAACAAACTTTATAAGACAAGTATGCCAAGGAAACTCTTCCTAACGGTTCAAATGGAGAGAGCATTAGTTGAGCTAAAACCAAAGACAGTGACCATTGAGAGACCGTCTCATGTCTAACTGGGAACATATTCAATAAACCTTTTAAAAACAGTTTAGATGTGGGGTGAGAAAACAATGAGTGCCCATCGACCCCTATATGAAAAGCAGACAGAGCCGCTAAATGAGTCTTCACTGAAGACCAACTTAGACCTTCTTTTTTGAGAAATAACAAATACTCTAACACCACTGGTAGGGGGCATGAGGAAGGAAAAAATCCCGTGGCTCCCACCCATTTGGAGAAACGCTCCCATTTAAAGGCATAGGAGACCCTAGTAGATGGCTTCTTTGAGTTCAATACCACCTCTAAAACCTCATCAGATAATTTCACTGAGGAGGATTTAGCAGCCAAGCCGTCAGTTGAAGAATGCGTGGGATCTGATGACGCATCCGCCCTACCGACAGCAAATCCGGCGCCGTGTGTAGGTGCCTGAAATTGTTCTGGGCAAGATTTCTCAGCTCCGTAAACCAAACCTGTCTGGCCCAGTATGGGGCTATCAGGATACAATGAGTTTTGTAACTCTGGATTCGACTTAAAGTCTTGGTGATTAGAGGGATTGGGGGGAAGGCATAAAAGAGGGCCCCCACCCAAGGCCTCAGAAAAGCATCTCCCAGGGATCTTGGGTCGTGGCCCGCTCGGGAACAAAAAAGAGGCGCTTTTGCATTGTGGGAGGTGGCAAACAGATCTATGTCTGGGAAACCCCATTCTTGAAAAATGGGTAGAATGTAATTCCAGTTCAGGGACCATTCGTGATGAGGGGGAAAAATTCTGCTTAGAGAGTCTGCCGTGATGTTCTGTACTCCTTGGATATGAATAGCTTGTAAGGACACGTTGTGCAGAAGTGCCCAATTCCAAATGTTTACCGCCTCTCTGCATAGGGTAAGGGAAACAGTACCCCCTTGTCTGTTCAGATAAAACATAGCGGTGGTGTTGTCTGTCTGGATGAGCACTGCGCTGTTGTAGAGGATTTCTGCAAAAGACAGAAGAGCATAACGAACCGCTCGCAACTCTAAAACGTTAATATGTAGAGACAGTTCTTGAGAAGACCACAACCCTTGTGTAAACATCCCCTGACAGTGGGCTCCCCAACCTACTAATGAAGCATCAGAGGTAAGTATCACATCAGGGGTAAAAACTCCAAAAGAAACACCGGATGTCAAATTCTGCATTCGGGACCACCACCCCAGGGTACGTAATACTGACCTGGGGAGTGAGAACTTAGTGTGTTGAGACTGAATTAATGGTTTAAACGCTCGGACAAACCAATTCTGAAGGGGCCTCATGTGTAACCGGGCAGTCGTAATAACTGCCGTAGTCGATGCCATCAGTCCTAAAAGCGTTTGAATAAGCAAGGCCGACTGATGTCTCTTTCTCAAGAACAATTTGACCAAGCCAACTAATTTGTTAGCCCTGTCAGCAGGTAAAACAGCTTTACCCAGAGTAGAGTTCAATGAAGTACCAATGAACCTAGCTGTTTGAGACGGGGTAAGGACAGACTTTTTAAAATTAATTATGAGGCCCAGAGAGTTCAGACAACTTAAGATGAGGTCCCTTTGGCTAACCAACTGTTCCATTGACGGGGCTGTAACCAACCAATCGTCCAGGTAAGGAAAAATAACACAACCTTTGGTACGTAGGTGAGCAACTACCACGGCCATACATTTGGTGAAAACACGGGGAGCTGTAGATAACCCAAAGGGCAAAACAGCGTATTGAAAAACTCTGCCTCCCACCACAAATCTGAGGTACTTACGGTGGGACTCCTGAATAGAAATATGAAAATACGCATCTTTTAAATCAATAACCATATACCACCATCCAACTTTTAATAACTGTAAAACATTATGAACAGTCAGCATGTTGAACTTTTTGTATTGTAAACATTTGTTAAAACATTTCAAATCCAGAATGGGGCGTAAACCTCCATCTTTTTTGTAAACTACAAACAACCGAGAGTAAAAACCTCTGAAGGAAGACAAAACAGGTTGAACAGCACCTTTGTCAATTAACTCTTTTAAAGCAATCTGAAGGGCCGGAGTTAACTCAGGACCACTGCCAAGTGGAGGATAACTCAAACATGGTAAAAATTGAAACTCTAAAGAGTAACCGTATAAAACAAGGTGCAAGACCCAATTGTCAGAAGTAACGTCTGACCAAGCAGAGAAAAAGGAGGCTAAACGGTTGCCAAACATACAGGGAACATTGTCCCCATTCTGAAACAGTCAGAAAGATGGTTTGGGGCCCTGTCCCCTTGGAGACTGAGACCGTGGGGCAGAAGGCCTGGATCTTGGAAACCTTCGCCTGTTTTGATGCTGAAAAGACTGGAAACCTCGTTGCTGGCCATAGGGAATAAGTGGCTGGGGAGGCGGTCTTTGAAATCTCGGATGGTACGAGGCACCTCTGTAATTGTAGCGTGGTCTAGAAAAGTTGCCAGGAACTTGCACGGAAACCCCCATATACCTGGCATCTTGTTTCTCCTTCTTCAGTTGGCTAAGAGTGTCATTAGTAACAGCTGCAAATAAACCTTTGCCATCAAAAGGCAAATCTTCGATGGTGCTTCTCACATCATGGGACAAAGCAGTAGACCGGAGCCAAGCAAATCTGCGCAAGGAGATTGAAGCCGCCATGCCTCTGGCAGCCGATTCTGAGGCATGTCTACCAGCATTCATCTGGTGTCTTGCTAATTGAGTTCCTTCAGAAATCACTATTTTAGCTAACGACCTTTGTTCGTCGGGTAAATCTCCCAGGTAAGTAGCCATTTTTTCCCACAGGAATAGATGGTAAGCAGACATTATTGCTTGATAATTCCCAATACGGAATCCGAGAGCATCAGCAGAGTATGTCTTTCTACTCAGAACATCAATACGCTTACTATCTTTGTCAGAAGGTGAGGAGTGGTTGCCCAGGCGCTTGTTCTGAGACTCGGCCACAATCACCGATGAAGGAGCTGGGTGCGAAAACAAAAACTCACATCCCGAGGGCAGAACCCTATACATACTGTCCACCTTCCTAGATGTTGATGGTGTGGTGGAAGGATTCTCCCAGACCTTTTTCGCAACGTCCATAAAGTCCTCAAGGACTGGGAAAGCTGTAGAAGTGGAAGCTTGAGCAAACAGGGGGGATAAAAATTTTTCTTTTGGTTTAGGGGCCAGTGACTTAGCATCAAGTCCTAAAGCTTTAGCTGCTCTAGACATTTGCTCTGAAAAGTTAGTTATTTCCTCACCAGAGGGACCAGGTAAATGATCGCCAGAGGCTAGATCTGATGCAGGTTCCAAAATTTCTTCCAACCCCAGTTCAGAGCGGACCGATTGTGAATCTTGTTCTGATTCAGAAAAGCCCAAGGTCAAGTGCTGATCCATTAGAGGTAAGTTCTCTTGTGGAATTACAGGTTGCGCCTGGTCAGCAGTCCAGGATGACCCCTGAGGTGGTTGAAACTGAGGGCCCCAAGGTGGGTAGGGGAAACTTTGCCAAGGGGCTGTCTGGAGCGGTCCATACCATTGGGGAGGCCACCACTGAGGCATTACAGGGGGTACTACTTGTTTCTGAGACCCCACAAAACCTGAATCAGGCACTGGCTGATCACTGGGAAGAGTTTGACTAGAATCACGAATCTCCTTCAGGAATAGTTCAGGGAGATCAACCTCTGAATCCGACGATTCTTTCTCAAAATGAGGGGAGGGGGTACGAAGAGGAGGGGGAGTATGCCCGTCATCCCTCACAAACGGATCCGGAGGGGCTTTGGAACCGGAGGCTTTCGGTTCCTTTGACTTTTTACTTAGGTGCTTTGTCTTTGCTCGTGCTTTTTTCGGAGGCGGTTCCGAAGCACTCCTGCCTTTCCCTGATGGAACCGGAGATCGGGGGCGGGGCTTGGATGCGGACGCTGCTGTCGGATCCGAACGGACGGAACCGACCGACTCCGATCGTGTCACATGGTCTCGCTCGGCCGATGACTTCGAGGCCGGCAACTGAGAACCAGACAATACTTTTTCATAAAGCCAGGCTTTGAGACGGGAAGCCCTGTCAGCGCGGGCCTTCGGAGTGAATTGCAGGCAGATCTTACAGGCCGTAACAATATGGGACTCACCCAGGCAAAAAACGCAAAGGGAATGTTCGTCCGTTTTGGTCATTTTGGTGTCGCATTGCAGACACTTCTTGAATAAAGCTGCCTGTGCCATAATTATTAACAATTTCTCGTTTCAGACGGAGTAACGGGAAACTGCAAGAAGAACGTCCTTTCTCTTCGGCGGCAAAGAACGAACTGGGTGGGGGGGGGCGCCGTTACGCCACGTCATAGGGCGGGAAGGCGGACGCATGCGCAGTGGCGTACGGCGCCCCCTATCGATCTAAAAGAAGCTAGAAGAATCCTTTCCGAGGCTGGCCTGCGCAAGCGCAGATCCCAATGTGGGACTGCACAGAAGACCGCAGACGAACTTGTTTTCCTGATCTGTATCATTATGGGGTTAAGGTCTGGAGCAGAAACGGCTTTGGTAGCCTCACAAAATAATGGATGCGAATGAGAGAATATGATCCGGCTAATTCTTCTATATCTCAGTGGATTTTCAAAGACTAGATCTATCAGTTTTTTCTAGACCATCTTAAACATCAGGGTATTACTGCCATATGTATAATCATTCAGTTTCTCTCTGATGGGGCGTATGTAGTGGTGTTAGCTACTACAAGATGCAACTATGTGGTACTGACCCTCCCCACAGTGTTCACTTAATGCTGTATTCCCTGGGATAACTTGTGGGAGTGGCTTCCTAGAGGCATCTGGTTGGCCACTGTGTGAACAGACTGCTGGACTTGATGGACCTTAGTTTGATCCAGCATAGCCTTTCTTATGTTCTTATGTATGAATCATGTTCCCACCCTTTTTTATATATGCTGGCAGACTGTTCATGGTTTTGCAACCCAGTATGATCAGTAAGGCCCTGACCTGGATGGCCCAGGTTAGCCTGATCTTGTCAGATCTCAGAAGCTAAGCAGGGTCAGCCCTGGCTAGTATTTGGATGGGAGACCACCAAGGAATACCAGGGTTGCTGTGCAGAGGAAGGCACTGGCAAACCACCTGTTAGTCTCTTGCCATGAAAACCCCAAAAAGGAGTCGCCATAAGTCGGCTGCGACTTGACGGCACTTTACACACACACACACACAATCAGTAAGAGGATGACACCCAGCACACTTTTCTTTTATCAGAGCCAACCCAAAGCAGCAATGTTCTTAAGACATACCTGGATAGTGGCAATTCCAGACCTTTGTCTGTTGCAGCTAAAATTGTGGCAACTGAAAGACCAACATTTTATCCTGGCATAAGCTTTTGTGTACTTTTCCTGGTTGTATTTGAATTTTACATCAGTGCGTGTCCAAGTGTGATTCCTGTATTTCATGGCCCCTTCTTGACTGCGTTTTTCTCATCTTCCTGCATGAAGCGCCTGCCTATCAGGGATCCACTCATTGCATCCAAAGAGGTGAGCTCTAGTTCACAAATGTTTAGGCTGGAATAAATTTTTTTGTTAACCTTTAAGGTGCCACAAGATGCCTGCTTATATATGAATGGTTTATATCTGAATGGGCAGACGAGGGAAAACCAACTGGAAGAGATGGCTGGTTCCTGGTGTTGTCATTTTTTGGAATTAAACTAAAATTAAATTGAGACAAGATGGAAGTGAAGATGGGCCAGGTCTGTACCATGTTAGGAATGTGGGTTTACATATTCTGTGGAGTACCACACTCATGCTGAAGAATCAAACATGCACCCTAGGATACCCTAGGAGAGCCAGCATGGTGTAGTGGTTTGGAGCAGTAGACTCTGATCTGGAGAACCGGGTTTGATTCCCCACTCCTCCACATGAGCAGCGGAGGCTAATATTTTGAACTAGATTTGTTTCCCCACTCCTACACATGAAGCTAGCTGGGTGACCTTGAGGTAGTCACACTCTCTCAGCCCCACCTACCTCACAGGGTGTCTTGAGGGGAATGGAAGGTGATTGTAAGCCGGTTTGATTCTTCCTTAAGTGGTAGAGAAAGTAGGCATATAAAAACCAACTCTTCTTCTTCTTATACTTCACTCCTAGATGTTCAGGTAGTGACCAGGCATTTAACCATGATAGGCCAGCTTTAACCCTTCATCACTAGATTTTGCCGCTTTTTAGAATAATAATGGATTACATAACTGTGTAGTTTCTTTAAGGCATTCTTCCTTGGTTTCATTGATTTTTGAACTGTTTTATAGTCTGTAGGGTTTCTTTTTCTAAGCCACCTTGAGTCCATTTGGGGAAAAGCAGGGTACAGATGTTATATGGACAGATATGGATGTCTGGTAACTTAAGCAGATTATTGTAATGTGCTCAAAACAGAGCTGACCCTGAAGGCTGTGCGGAAGCCACAATACTGAATTCTCCTGTCCACCTGCTGGGAGCTATTCTGTGCAAAAATGTATTAGATCAACACTTGCTAAACTGCACTGGATTCTGGGTCTGATTCAAGGGGGATTAACCTTGAATGAGAGTGAAGGTGCTCCCATATGAATCGCCTCACACTACATTAGCCAGTGCTATCTCCCCCCCTCATAATTGTTGGGTAACAGTTGGTTGTGGTGGCCAGGGGTGCCTTTCACCAGCTTCGGTTGATGAGCCAGATGCAGCCTCTACGGTGCATGCCCTGGTAACATCTAGGTTAGATTGTTGCAATGCATTCTAGGTGTGGCAGCCCTTGAAGACTGTTCGTACAGTTGGTACAGAATGCTGTGGCCAGAATGTTGACTGGAAAGAGTCGTAGGAACCATATCATTCCAGTCTTGTTTCATCTACAATGACTCCCAATTTGATTCTGGGTTCAATTCAAGGTGCTGGTATTGACCTTTAAAGTCCATATGAACCTATCCATCCATTCTGCTTATCTTCGGAAGCCCTGATTCAGGTGCCTGCCCTGAGAGGCTAGACAGGTAGCAGACCAAGAAAGCACCTTCTTGGTCACAGAGCCAAACCTTTGAACACCCTCCCCAATCTCTGCTAGCCCTTGCATCGTATATCATTTTAGACAACAGCTAAAGACTGATTATTCAAGCTTGTAGCACCATCTCTTGATTTGGAATACACAGTATTCTCAGCTAATATTTTATTTGTTTAAAATTTGTTGTTGTTTTTTCTTTTTTTACTGTACTGTTTTATATTTGCAGTTTTAATTTACAATCTGTTCAAAACCACTGAGCACCAAAACAGAAAAGTGTCAAGATATTTTAAAATTTAAAAGAAATGAAAAGCCTGGGTCATAAGTAATCCACAGTGACAAAAATTCCGCACAAACAAAAAAATCTGCTGTATGTATTGAGAAACATTGCATATATATGCTTATTTTGCATATGTTAGTCTGCTTCTGCTAATCATAGCGAAGAGCACAGTGCTACACAGAAAACGAATGCTTTGCCCAAACACTGGAAATTGTACCAAATCTCGATTCCAGAGATTTCACACTTTCAAGACAACCTTCATAGCCATAAATCCTTTTATACACTCTGTCAAACCCGCTAGCCAACGTGCCCTCTAGCCCCACCCCCATATTGCCTATAGTTTTGTCATCGGCAGCTTAGAGAAAGATAAATATGGCCTCAGCCTAAGCTTTAAGCTTGGTTAGGTTGGGGAACTTCGAAGATTGGCTCCTTCTTCCCTGAGCTTCCGAGCCTGAGGGAACAACTCGGGGAGCACACAGTCCGCTTGAGGCTTTAAGACAACCTTTGAAGGGCTTTTGCAACTTTCTTCTCTTGCCCGCAACCTGGAAAGTACACATCATTTTAAGGATACAAATCAAAAGCACACCCAAAAGCCAAGATGTTTTTAGACTGTAACAAAAATTAATCTAAGATGACGGCTTTGACTGAGCTCTCTACAAGATAGATACTCCTACCCACAGTGATGTTAGTGGGGCTTTCTCTCCACTGTGATCCAAATGAATGGGCTTTCAGTATTATGATGGGCAAAAAATACTACTGCTTACCTCCCCGCTCCCCTGAAACATTTGTCCCAAGGTTAAATTTTAAAACCAGGTTGTGGTGTTAACATTGGGTGCTTACGGCGAAGGGAAAAATAATAAAAGGTAGTAGACACAAATTAATCAAGTTTTACTTTTAATAATTTTTCTTAGTCAAAAGTGTAGCTTCGAAAATTTCTAGCTATTTGTGAAAATCTGAAAGAAAGCGGAGGAGCGACCTCACTTTGAATAACGTGGTTTAAAGCTTTGGGCTGGCAGATCCATTTCCAACCTCTTCATCACCATCTAAAGTGTTGGAAAATAAACAGTGCCATTTTTTTAAAAAAATCAGCTTTTTAAAAATTAAGTGGAGCGTGTACTGTAGTTATGCACTTTGATTCAGGAGGAGGGGGAGAAAACACTGAAAAGCTCTTGTACAGTAAACAAAAAAAAACCATAAAATAAATCAAAATCCATAGGAACCACTGTAATTAGAATTCTTATCAACAGCTGAAATCTAATGAAAATAAGGTTGCCACCTTACCTTTTCAAGGGATGGTTATTCCTGGCTCTACACAGACTAAGAATCTCCCCTTTGCAATTTTTTTTATCCACTCTTTGTGGCACTCTGTTCTCTGCTTACACAAAATAGTCAGAACTAGCCTCTTGCCCTCTCCTTTGGCAAGACGCAGAAAACAAACTTCACATTTCAGAAGTCAGAGCACACAGAATGGAAAGACAGCTAATAGAGCTGACCTCTTCTCCCCAGGCATAAAAAGAACACCCTTCCCCAATAAAGAGCCACAAAATCTTCCAAAGGTCTCTCCTTCTTCCCTCCACCTTCAAAAGCAAGATGGCAATCTTAATAGGAAAGGGGATGCTAAATCTTTTAAATAACTTAAAAATCTTTGTTTATTACAAAGCAGCAAAAAACAAACAAAACCCCATTTTCTTCTGCAGAAAGAAATGTTAGGAAACACACCAATGTAAATCATTGTTTGAAAGTGGGGGGAGAAACACCTGCAAGTTGTCAATTTCACAAGGAAGTCAAAACTGCTTTAAGGGCTATTCTTTAACCTCATCAGTACTGTCTGAAGAAGATTCTTTGGCATCTTCAGCATCTCCGTTGCCTTCCTCTTGATTTAGATTTTCACTTTCCAATTTGGTCCCGTTAAGCAAAGCACTGTCACCATTCACAAAGCCATTCTCCGCAACTTCCGCGCCAATCGTTTCTTCAATCTTTAAGTCCTCTTGCTCCTCCGTTTCTTCCTCCAAGTTTCTCAAGACAATCGGGAGCCTTGAATCTGCTACAGTGTTCTCTAGCAAGGCAATATTACTTTCTTCATATTTGGGAAGGAGAGCCCCTTCCGACATTTGTTTGCTGTAGTACTCTCTGTTGGCGGTTGCACTCTTCACCGCCTTCTCCAAAATTTCTTTCTCGCCTAAACGCAATTTAATAGCCATTGTCGCATGACAGGTAAGGTCATGTGTTTCCAAAAAGGATTTGTCTTCCTAGAAGGTAGAGGAGGCAAAAGGAAAAAAAAAAAGATTTACCAAAATCTAAGCAAGGGTTTGGCTTAAAGTTGTAAACAATATCTATACCGCTAGGTTTAATCATGTCTGACACCCTTTTACACAGCACTTGACAGGGTACTACCCCAAGATCATGCAGTTTAAAGTGTGACAGATCTGAGGGAAAGGGAAGGTAGGAATAGAAACTGCAAAGGGATAAACGTGAGCAAATTCAGTTACATTATACACTTAGGACTTCTTGCAGCCAGGAATGAATACTGGAGCACTGAGTTAAGGTGAGTTACTCCACTGAATAAAGCAGATTTTGAAGAAAGACAGCACCACCTCAGTTTTCTGAAAGGAACTTCCAGGCAAAAGGAAAAATGTGCAGTTTCGTGTACAGGGCAGAGAGCCAGAGTGGTGCTAGGGTTAAGAGTGGTGGACTCTAATATGGTGAACCAGGTTGGTTTCCCCACTCCTCCACATGAAGCCAGATGGGTGACCTTGGGCCAGTCACAGCTCTCTCAGAACTCTCTCAGCCCAGCCTACCTCACAAGGTGCCTGTTGTGGGGAGAGGAAAGGAATGTTGATTGTAAGCCACTTTGAGACTCCTTAAGGTAGAGAAAAGTGGGGTATAAAAACCTGCTCCTCTCCTCCTTTTACACTGAGCCAGTAACATTTAGCATGAGACTTTCATTACTATTTACTTCATATATACCCCACCTCTCTCTCAAATGGGAACCCAAAATGACTTACATTGTTCTCTCCTCTATTTTATCCTCAAAATCTTATGAGGTAGGTAATATGAGTGTGACTGGGCCAGTATCAACCAGCAAGCTTCCATGGTAGAGAGGGGATTTGAACCTGGATCTCCCAGGTTCTAGTCTGGCACTCTAACCACTACACCACACTGGCTCTCGCATAACCTTTTACGGAGCCTAGGAGTCAATGAGGTTTAGACCTTCATGGAAGGGAGACACCATCTTTAGAAATTTTCAGAAGATGCTGCATGGCCATTTTATTTGCTAGGGCTTTTAATGGGGTACAGAATGCAGGCATCTTTTTGAGGGAGGGAGTTAGCTGGGTTTTTTTTCCAAGTTTTAAACTATGATATGTTTAATTGTGATTTGTAAGCCAGTTGAAGTCTAAAGGAAAGGCATGGTGTAAATATTTTAGAAGAAGAGTTGGTTTTTTTATATGCCGATTTTCTCTACCTTTTAAGGAGAATCAAACTGGCTTACAATCACTTTCCCTTCCTCATCCCACAACAGACAGCTTATGAGGTAGGTGAGGCTGAGAGAGCTCTAAGAGAACTGTGACTAGCCCAAGGTCACCCAGCTGGCTTCATGTGGAGGAGCGGGGAATCAAACCCGGTTCTCCAGATTAGAGTCCACCGCTCTTAACCACTCAATAGAAAATAAATAGAAATATCTGTCCCCTCCAACTCCTCACTTTACAAGAAGCTGCTTGCATTGCATAAGAAACCACTTCCAAAATGCCCAAGTTTCAAGATAAAAGTGACTGCCAGGAAGAAATCCTCAGAAGCCTCAAAGTGCATACTGTGGAGCAAGCCCCAATTCTGACATGGATCCATTTTCTGAATCAAAGTGTTTCAGGAAAAAAACAATAGTACAACTGCAAAGCAGAAACGTTGACTACACTAATTATTTCTCAAAGAAAGGTGCCATAGGAAGGGAAAGGCCTTTAATAGGTAACCATTTCAGCTAGGCTGGGGGGTTAGGCCAAACTAACTGTGAAGTTAGGGGAAAGAGCATGCTCATAAAAGCCTTACTGCAATAGTGGTCTTGTAGGTTTTCAACAGAAGAGATGCCCGGGCTTCAAGGAATGTCCAAAGTTTCACCTCATTGTCCCAGCTCACAGGAAATTCAGAATTTCCAAGGGTGAAAATTCTGTCAATTGCATGTTCCCCTATTAAATGTTCTTTCAGCTCATCTGCAAGAAAGGAAGAATGTTCAGCACTTTCCCTAAATATCGCAACCAAAGCAAAGAAATTTTCACCATGAATAATGAGATTTTGCAGAGCTGCTCCTTTCTCTACCACTAAAGGAAGAATCAAACCAGCTTACAATCACCTTCCCTTCCCCTCCCCACAACAGACACCCTGTGAGGAACGTGGGGCTGAGAGAGCATGACTAGCCCAAGGTCACCCAGCTGGTTTCGTGTGTAGGAGTGGGTAAACCAACCCAGGTCATCAGATTAACGTCTGCCGCTCATGTGGAGGAGGGGGAAATCAAACCCAGTTCTCCAGATTAGAGTCCACTGCTCCAAACCACCGCTTTTAACCACTACACCACGCTGGCTCTCTAATGGGGCAATAACGTCCCCCCAGGCTGTTTCAGACTGGGAAAACGGCGGTGGGGGGGGAATGAAACTCCTCCTTTCCAACACCATGGTCCCAATCCAAATCAGGGCCCTGGAGCACTTCAGAATTGAGTTCCCACAGGGAACTCACAGCTGCTGTATGATTTCAAGTCCCTGTGATAGTCATATGTTATATGTAAAAGTGTAGTTTGGGCATCTCTTGGGTGTCCCAAGTAATTGTGCAAAGGACTACAGCCTAAGGAAGCTTCATCCTTCAACATAAACATCTTAACAAAGCTTATTCACTTTTCTTTACACTCTACAACCTTCCCCAGCATAGCACCACCAGGTCTTTGGGGGACTAGAAAGAAAGGAAAACAGACTATATCTTGGTTTTCAAACTATAAAGCATTTGCATATTGCCTCCTGTCAAGCAGGGAGGGAAACCTTCAGACAGGTCTTGTTCTTTGACAACAACGACCAGCCAAGCTGTCTGTGGTCTGATGGGCTGAAAAAAAAAGTACGGGCCAGCAACTCATTGGACTTATTTGCAAGGCTGAGCTTTCCCCCACCCTTCATTCCATTTCACAGTTTTAACCTGGACACAACAAAACAGACTTAAAATTTTTGTTTGGTTTTTACCTTCAGTCATGCTGAACACTCTCAGGAAAGCCAAAAGCTGGGCAGAGATTGGAGGCTCAGTCGAATGCAGTGCAAACACACTGGAGCTAACAAAAACGGTGAGTGAGAAGTAAGTCTCTGGTATTGTGAAAATTACTCAAAAATGAAATCCCTTAACCTTATAGTAAAATTGGTTGTTAAGCATTCACCTGAAGGTACTCCCCAGCCTTGTCAATACAGAAGCTGAATAGTTTATCTTTCTCATAAGCAATTAAAAACTTGTTGTTATTTTATATATGTAAAATTGTCTCAAATCTGGATTCTAAACTTCTAAATGTGAACAATGGCATACCAATTACAGTAACAGTTAAAATAAAATTAATAATGACTTTTCAACTATGTATAACCTGCACTGGCAAGCCAATGCAAGCTTACAAAACACAGGACATTGTGTGTGTGTGTGTGTGGTGTGTAACATAAATAAATATTCTGCCCTTCAAGGGCAGAAATGCGGGATATAAGTTTTGTAAAATAATCAATCAATCAATAAAAAGAAGATGGAAACTCAAAATGACCTAGGTAAATAAGTATTCATGTGGTGCAAAAAGCTTACAAAAGATAGCACCAGGCAAACAGATGGCAGGAACACATTCCATGACTGGGGTGCCATAAACAGAAAAGCTCTGCTCTCGTTATTGTTCTTCTCATCTCCGTTAATGGAAGCAGACAGAGCAGGGTTTCAGAGGAAGATCTCAACTGATGGGCCAATGTGCATGTGGTCCTTCAGATCAAAGCTTCTTAAGCTGTGGGTCACAACATGGGGGTCGCTTTTTTTTTTAATTTAAAAATAAATTTCTTTATGATTTATTATCAGTAAATCTTTGATTCGTATATCTATTTTTTATACCTATATACCCGGGACCGCGTAAAAATTTCTCAGGCGGAAAAGGGTCACGGGTGGGAAAAGTTTAAGAAGCCCTGCTTTAGATATCCCAGCTTCAAGCTTTTAAAGGCTTTCCAAGGTAGTAAATGGCACTATGGTGAGGGGCTGTGGCTTCGTGGTAGAGCATCTGCATTGCATGCAGACAGTCCCCAGGTTCAAGCCACAGCATCTCCCGTTCAAAGGATCATGTAGCGAGTGATGTGAAAAGACTGCTGGCTTGAGACACCGGACAGCTGCTGCCAGAGGAGACGATACTGACCTTGATAGAGCAAGGGTCTGATTCAGTATAAGGCAGCTTCATGTGTATGAATTGGGCTCAGAAGTGAATATGCAGCCAGTGTAGTGGTCCTAGACAGACATAATATAATCTTTATCATTAGTGCCAATCAGCAACCGGGCTGCTGCATTTTGCACTAATTGAAGCTTCAGAACAGGTTGGAAGGAACTCCCATGCAGAGCACGTTGCAGCAATCTAACCTAGGGGTGATCACAACATGGGTAACAATGGCCAAATCTTGCTTTTCATTAGAAGAACACGTCTTTTAAGCTAGTAAAATGATGAACAACCAAAAAATAGTTCAAAACTGTTAACAATGAGTTTGAACATATGCTTTAAACATGAAGGATGCTAGAAGCCATTATAGGTCACAAAGACCACCAAAGCAGTTTTATGGTGGGCGGACAAAAATAGCCAAATGGCTTTTTCATCCCCCAGAGATAAAGAATTCTGAAGTTGTCGGTAAACACATTTCACTGGAATTATTTATTGTAAATATATATATGAGGGAAATATTAACTGTACCTACATTACTAAAGAACAGCTATGCTACAATGTTCTACTGGACCTTACGAGCTTGAAATATTTTAAGATAAAAACCACTTCTTTCCGTTTGACTTACGTTGGGATGCCAGCGCGAGCTAAGACCTCTGCCTTCATAGCATACAGCCTGTCACTTTTACTCACTCCAAGCTTTATTTTCACTCTGTCATGCGAATTATTATCAAAGAAAAACCCACTGTGGATCACAAATTCAGCATTTGACCGAGTGCCATAAAAAATGTAAATCTAGGAGGATGAAAAGAGAAGTGAAGGGACAGAAAAATAGCTTAAGATGAACTCTCAGGAATGACACAAATTGCATATCAGACCAAACCCTCCCCACCACCAATCCAACGCTATAGTCCTGCAGAACACAACGCTTGTGAGAGAATACCACTTTTAAATGATGCAAAATGCAAACTTTAACCCTAAGGAAATGCTCTCACTCAAAAGTACTGGCCAAAGCCTCGGTCTACAATTAAGGAACTTCTGATATGTTCAGATTACAGAATCCTCTCTTCGTGTGTGCCTAGAGTTCCTCTCCTGGCTACCTGCAGAAGGACATGCAGCATCAGAAGAGCACCATTCAGGGACATCATAATTCATGCATGTCTGCAAGTCTTTCCCCAAACCCAAGGAGTAGGAGCTAAATCGGAGGTTTCTTGCAAGTGGCTTGCCCTCACAGATCTTGCCAGCCACGGCAGAAACTGCTGTGCAGTTTAATGGATTGTAGCCCATATCCTCCAGGCCCAAGCCAATCATTTTTATGGATCATTTTGCGGAGGTTAAGAAGTGGAAGAGATATGGAACACCGATACCAACTAGTATTCATTTAATACTCTGACCATGTCAGTAAGGGACTGCTGTGATTAGTTCTGAAGAAACAGATCCTGTGTAACTAGTTGGTGTACATGCATGTATGCGTGATCTCAAGAAGTTACTACAATCATATTACCGTGCCTCAATCAGAAATCAATATAAGTCACAATATTGAGCACAAGTTACCCTAAATAAGGTGTTTTTGCTTTTTTAAAAAGCCACTTACAGTACCAGCATTAAGCTCCCTTTTCTCTGCCCTGCTCTCTAAGATCACTGAAGTACATTGCTGGGCAAAGAGAATCACAAAGATCTAACAGCTCATGTATAAGAGTTAGATAACAATAATCAGTGTTACAAACTCTCTGGTGGTATCTTATGATTAATTCTGGATGAGGGAGCTCAATAACCCTCATGAGGGTATGTAAAAGAATACTGTGTGTGTGTGTGTGCGCGCATGCGAGGGGAAGAGATAAGCATAGATAGACAAGGGACAAATTAAGTGGTGTTAGCAGAACACATTAAAAGGGGAGGGATGAGAGTAGCAGATACATGGAAGAGGATTCTTTTCGGATGAAAAAGGAGAGATCATTTGAGGAGGCAGGGATGCAAACTTCAGAAGCCAGTGAAATTTTCTAGGAAATCTAAGAACTCCAGTGAGAAGAGGCATGCTTTGATCTGTCGAGGGAAAGATGAAAAGGAGGTTGCGACCAAGCCCCTGCCACTAACCAACCTCCACCTCGGCTTGAGAGAGCATGGAGAGTTATGGAAACCAAGCTGCACTTCAGAAAGGTGTGTTGGGTCTGAAGAAACAAACTCAACTAGCAAAGGAACAAAATCAGGATGAACAAGGAGAAGGATGTTCTGTAAAGAGCAGCATACGTGGGTGGAGGAGCCCCACTAGAATTTAGACTGTAAAGAAAAGGTTGCATTGGTAAGTAGGGAGTGAAGGAATTCTACCCCAAGCTTTTGCACATGGGTGCCGAAGGCAGAGTTTGAGTTAAAGCAGTTTTGTTTCTGATTGCTCTCCCAACAGATCCAGGTGAATGCCAAAGGCAGAGTTTGAGTTAAAGCAGCTCTGTTTCTGATCGCCCTCCTAACATATCCAGGTGGGTCCAAATTAATTGCATAAGGGCTTCCCACAGAGCCAGCTTCTACCTATTGAAGGGGGCCCCCAGCACATGATCTGTACCTTACGTACCAGCCCTAGCTCCAAGTAATAAAAAGCGGGTGCCTGGATTTTTGTATTGGGGGGGTGCTTCTCCCATATAGGTATCTAAGTGAACAAAGTAAATCTCTTTGGGGGACAAGGATCCATTTCTCTTTTGTTAACCAAAAGTTAAGGGGTCAACACACAGGACTGGACAACACAAGCCTTGGCTAGGGGAGATGAATGCCGGAGGCAGACACTGATGCATGTTAGGAGAAGCTATGCATCCCTTGGCGAATGTGGCCTGACAGCTGAATTTGTTAATGACAACCTTTTTATTTTCTGGACAGGTAAGTGGTAGGCAGTCAGGTAGTAGATGAATGAGAACTAAGTAATGCCAAACTGCAAGATGCTGAACAAATGATGATGCTCAGGTCAGATCTTTTAAGCAATCTCACCTAAGGTACATGTATCTTCCTACCACTCCCACTATCATTCACAGAATAAATTGGTCAGATGGCTCCTGGCAAAAGTGTAAGGCATGCTTTAGATGGAAGCAGACCATTCTTCTTCCTTTGCATTGACAAATGCAGTTTATGTTGGCACTCAGAGAGTGCTATGCTCCCCCACCCATATTCACAGCCCTGATCAATGTGTTTTTTGTAAAAAAAAAAAAAAAAATCTTTGTAAGAAATGTCTCACAGGAACATTTCTAGTACAAGCTAGCAGGACTCATTAAGCTAAATTAAAACTGTTTGCATTTACACGTAGCTAAACACCTCTGCAACACCTCTTTTCTTCAGGGCAGTGAAACACACAATACTTTTCACATACAGAAAATCATCACAAAAAGCATCTGAAGATTACCTGTTCTCCAGGCTTAAAATCTTGGAGTGCTACACATTCACAACGATCATCTTCCAAGTTGTAACCAGTAGTGATCTAGCCAAGGGATAGAAAAAGGGATACAGTTCAAAGTTCATCTTGTTTTTATGAATCTGCTTTAGGAAAGACATTGTAGAGGCCAACTTCTCCTTTAAAGGTTGCAGAAATGGTTTGAAATCAGAAACTTTAAAGGCCAACTTACTCCTCCCTTCTCCATGAAGAAGTTGGTGTCAACAAGCCGCCTTCCTTAAGCCTTCCCTCCCTCATGACCAAACCAGGCAGCGGCTAACAGAGACGGCTTCCCACTCTTGCTTGCTTGTCCTCCCCCAGCGGCTATGCCGCCCTGTGCAAACGGAGAGATATTGCTTCCTTCCACAACTCCGACCCCCAACATCTTCTCCTTCGCTCCCACCTATTTACTCGGGAAAGACAGCCACTAGTGAACACAAGCAAGCATCAGTGGTCACGGCCCAGAAAGTCTCCATGCTCAGAGTTACTGGGTAAGGCAAGAAGAAAAAGCACGACGTATGCTATGAAGTGTTCCCCAGTCGCTGTCTGTCTGAATCGGATCCAAGCAGAGGGAGGTTTAATTATATTTATTCCCTTATTAAGAAGGTACTGTAGGAATTGGCCCTAATCTATGAACAGGAAGCCTCTGTGTTGTGGATTCGGAAGGAAGAAATCTACTTCCTTGAGATAAGGGGGAAGTTCTGAAAGATACCCTCTCAGACTACTACTGCTGCTGGTCCTGAGCTAACCCTGTTGAGTTCCCCGTCACTCCCATTAGGCGCTCCCACAGCACAGCACTGTAAGAACTAGATTCTGCGTCACACCTATCAACTCTCAGTGCATTTTTCGTCTCTTTAAATCAAAAGGAGGAGTGCATAACTGACTCTTTGGGGGATACTCTCTTCGGAGAACTCCAGTTTACTTGCAAATAATCCCTTCATCAGAAACTTGGGTAATTGTTCGTAGATGCTGAAGGGATTTTACTGAGTGAACAGTCACAAGAGGAAGGACTTACCCCCCTTAACTATATATATATTTTTAAAAATCACAAGGACTAAAAGAGGCTCATGCTCACACGAAACCAGCCCTTGCAGCGTGATTTTTATGAAGCTGGAAGGTTCTTCAGTCACATTGACATACCATTAATGAGAACATGGGAATGGACAATTTTCAGACATAGGTTGTGCCTAAATGTGGAAGCTCAAAACCAAACACTGCTATCATGGATAGAGAAAGAGTCCAGTAGCACCTTAGAGACTAACAAAATCACGGAGGCACTGTACGCCTACATTTTAGGCGTTTCAAGGTTGACCTCTGAAATATGGAATGGGTGGTGGCTGGCTTTTGTGGCATGCGTGCCTTTGCCTGTACACTATGTATTTTGAGAAAGTGCATTTCATTCCTCTGTTCCCCATACTGCTGTTTAGAGACATTTGTGAGGTTCAGGTTTTTGGCAGAGAGCTTGTGTCATTTAGTAGCTCTGTGGCTGTGTGCTGTTTCACTTTTACATGTACTGCAGGATCTTTTTAAAAATGTGCTGTTGCTGGGCTGCCGTCTTTGCCAGCAACAGGGATAGGTATTCCATGATGCCCTGTGAAGCTGATATCTCACTGCTGTTGCCTGGGAGACCATGTTGGATTTTTAAAGTTCAATTAACCTGTTCTCTCTCTCTCCCCCCATACACACACACTGGTCCCACACGGGCGGTTTTCCTCCATTTTTGAACACCTGGGAGATCAAACCGGCTAGAGAGAGACCCTAAGCACCTCAACAGAAGTGCCAAGAGCTAGGCCAGATCTAGCAGAAGAGCGGTTGGAAGAGAAGACAAACAGGCAGGGTGGGAGAATCTCACAGCAGGGTGCTCTAAGAAATAAGTAAATCCAAAGAATTAATAGATAATTCTGATTGTAAATACAGATCTCCATTTCCTCACATTCATAACTATATTCCTCGACGTTCATTAAACTCCAGAGAAACATTCCCATCTACATTACGGCAAAGTTACAAGTAACTAATAACCAAGTTAGAACAGACTAATGTGCTAGGGTAGGATAAAACAGAAATTCGGGGAGTGGCTTTTTATTTATCCTGAGACAGCTTAGTGCTGAAATATGAGCTCCATGTTATAATACAATACTGTCCTGGTTTACAACTTCTGACTCTTTCCACAGTTAAATGGTCTAAGGATAGGATTATAAGGATGAGCTAGATTTAAAAACAAAATAGTTTTCAGTCGAGCAGGAGAGCTTCAGGACAATCTTTGTGAACCAGTTAGGTTAAATGGTGCCAGGGCAAACGAGCACAAGCCGCACCGCAGTATGGGGGTGGACTGCGGACTTATCACGAGCCTGTAGGATTTCAAGTCAAGACACGAACAGAGGTGGTTTGCCATTGCCTGCTTCTGTGTGGGTTGAGAGAGTTCTGAGAGAACTGTGACAGGCCCAAGGTCACCCAGCTGGCTTCATGAGGAGGAGTGGGGAATCAAACCTGGTTCTCCAGATTAGAGTCTGCCGCTCTTAACCACTACACTATGCTGGTATACTAGGATCAAATGGGAGAATGGCAGTCACCAGCATGATGTAGGGTTAAGAATGGTGGTTTGGAGTGGTGGACTCTGATCTGGAGAACTTGGTTTGATTCCCCGCTCCTCCACATGAGCGGCGGATGCTAATCTGATGAACTGTATTTGTTTCCCCACTCCTAACATGAAGCCAGCTGGGTGACCTTGGGCGAGTCACAGTTCTCTCCAAACTCTCTCAGCCCCACCTACCTAACAAAGTGCCTGCTGTGGGGAGGGGAAGGGAAGGTGATTGTAAGCTGGTTTGATTCTTCCTTAAGTGGTAGAGAAAGTCGGCATATAAATCCAACTCTTCTTCTTTATGTAATCTGTGATCTTTGCACTAGGGATGAACTAACCCCGTCTGCAAAGAGCTTCCTGAACACAGCAATCTATTTCGGACTCATACCATGCCAGCAGCTTCTCTCCCCCCTCCACTACTTTACCATCAACTGTGTGGACAGAGTTCTGTGCTTGTTTAGCATCCCTGTTTGGAGCATTCCTAAAGAGCCAAGAAGGCTGACAATATTTTTTTGTTCCTCCCTGTGTTTCATTTTAGAATTGTTTACATGGACTGTATTGTTTTTGAGATTGTACTTTGTAAATGTTTAGTTTTTATTCTGAATGTGATTTCAATGGAGTCTTGGAGAAAACAGACTGATATATATTTATGACACCACCACTACCGCTAAACTTTAATCAACAAACATGAAGGGGGAAAGAAAACTTATATTAAACCTAGTAGGAAAAAAAACTATGAAATGTCTGGCATACAAGAATCCACTACATGCAGACAATATTAAATTATTATAACAGAGGTATACTACAGGGAGTTAAATTGCAACTCGCAAGCAGTGTATTTTATTTGAGACTCTGCCTGAGACCCTGGAGAGCCGCTGCCGGTCTGAGTAGACAATACTGACTTTGATGGATCAAGGGTCTGATTCAGTATAAGGCAGCTTCATGTGTTCATTGCAACTCAACACTTTATTGCAGGCTCCTGCTCTTCAGCTAGTGTCAAATTCAAAATGATCAATGAATTAAAGACATGCATGGCACATGTTTGTCATCCTCTACTGCCTGAAAACTCCCAGACGTGTGCCTTTCAAACTTCTGAACATTAAAAAAACACTGCTTTTATAATAACTTGGAAGCAAGACACTTGAGTGAGGATTAACACATTTCAATGATAAATATTTCAGAATTTATACCATGGCACTGAATGCCACAATTTAACACACAGAGACACCCCATCCTCATATCAATAGAACCCCTTTTCTTGTGTGTGTTTTGTAGAACTCTGCATCAGTGAAAAAGACCAGGGATGTAATACAGACCCCTGTAATTTCAGAATAAAACAATGGTGTCAAGTTTGTGGAATCAAATGATCCACCTCAAGCTGAGGGAGGGCAAGAAAGCCCCATTTCCCCAATAAAACAGAAAGCGGGTTGCTTCTTTTCTTCAGCTACATTCTTTAACAACACCAGCTGATAAATATGGTGGACCTGCTATAGAAGTCTAACCCCTGAGGTTCAGTCCCTCAAAGCTTAACACTGTTTTATTGGGGTCTTTTGTTTGGCCAGTGCTGGATGACGCTCCCTGCCCAGTAGGGCTCTACACCCCTGACAGTCTCCAATTTGACTGTCAAGTCACAATGCTGCGAAGGAGTAACACTGAGAAATGCACGAAGACAGGATTCTTGACAGAGTTCTTAGAGCCAGGATGATCTAATTAGTAGTGTCAGAAGCAAGAAAAAGCAGGATGGACATAGTTCCAACTAAAACCAAAAGAGCCTTTTATTATTTAGCTTGTGGGAGGGGGAAAAAAAAGGCCCGTGGGGCAGAGCAAGAATAGAGATGCATTATAGATGACTGACTGGAGAAACATCTCGGCACCATCTCAGCAGACTTCAGAGTAGATAACGCCTCCTGCCTTCCAGTTTTGAGGCAGCAAGTCAGGATTTTCTGGGCCATCAACATGAAAAAGCATGGCCAAAATGGGGCTCCTACACTTATTTATTACAATATTTATATTCCACCTTTCTTTTGTGGCTCAAGATGGATTTACACGTCACTTAAAACATTACAACTTAAAACCAACAGAATAAAGCCCCAGATAGAAGAAGAGTTTTAAGCAGAATCAAACCGACTTAGAAGAGTTGGTTTTTATATGCTGAATTTCTCTACCACTTAAGGAAGAGTCAAACTGGTTTACAATCACCTTCCCTTCCCCCTGTGAGGTAGGTGGGGCTGAGAGAGCTCTAAGAGAGCTGTAACTAGCCCAAGGTCACCCAGCTGACTTCATGTGTAGGAGTAGGGAAACCAACCCAGTTCACCAGATTAGAGTCCACCACCCATGTGGAGGAGTGGGGAATCAAACCCAGTTCTCCAGATTAGAGTCTACAGCTCCAAACCACCACTCTTAATCACTACACCACGCTTACAATCTCCTTCCCTTCCTCTCCTCACAACAGATACCGCTCTTGCCCCCCCCCCAAATAAATTCTTACACTTTATACCTCATTAAAAGCCCTGGGGAATAAAATGGACTTGTACCCATTGATGATCTGATTTAATCAGATTAGTGGAAGCTACTTGAGAGCTGATGCAGTATGATGGGTCAGTGAGAGAGCCAGGAGGTCCCCAGTTCAGATATCACACAATCAGCCACAAATCACTAGACAGTCTCAGGCAAGCTGCTATCTGTCAACTACCTTCACTCCACCCTATGGGTCATAGAGGGATAATTCCAGACCCCTGCCCAGCTCAGTCTGAGCTCATGGGATCTTGGGAGATAAACTGAATCAGCCATGGTTAGTACCTGGATGGGAGATCACTCAACTGGGGCTGCTAAGCAGAGGAAGCAACAACAAGCCACCTCTGCTCGTCTCTTGCCTTGAAAACCCCATGGATGGGGTCGACACGAGTAGACTGTGACTTCTTACAGAACTAGTGTGCTGGACAATGTATGCCAAGTGCTTCAAAATTCTACATGCGAGCCACTATTACTTCTGACTAAGCAATCAGGACTGCAAGGCAACAAGACAGAAAATGTTATTTCTGTAAATATTGTTCTCACCTCTATGGAAGCAAATCTATTCAAAGACTGGTAGAAAGAAGCACAATTCTTGGCAGCCATCTCTTACCCAGACTGGCAATATTTACACTTTTTTAAAAAACACAGAAACAAAAACCTACCTTGGGTTAGGACTAATTTAGATATGAAGACACATTTTATACTTTTAATGTCTACTCCAACCATCAGGGTTACACGGGGGGAAATGGACTCAGTCAAGTTTTAGTCAAGCACACAGTGAACATTAAGAACTAAAAAAGAGTCCTGCTGGATTAGATGAGTGGTCCATCTAGTCCAGCATCCGGTCCCACACAGTTCCTCTGCAGAGCCAACAGCAGGGTTTAGAGGCTAAGACCTTCCCCGGTTAGAGGCTGAACTGTACAGGATTACCACCATTCTGATGAAATATAAGGGTGGTGACTTCCTTACAGTTCCAGTGGAGATCCATTTAATGATTTCAGAGGAGGATCGCTATGTTTGGTAAAGTTCTATTTTTATTCTGTTCCGACCTAAGAGCAAACCTTGGTTTGCTGTTGTTTGACTGAATCTTAAAGGATACTGGCAAGATAATTTAGTTACTTCTATGTCTGTAGCAAACAATATTTTGTATGGTTTGCACATTCCTTGTTAAAGACTCTAAGCAATGGCTTAATCCTGATTTGCATGGAAAGTGCCAAGCACAGTTTTTCTGGCTTATACATAAAGAAACTACTGTGCTACGCATAATGGGGGAGAGACAGAAACAGAGTTCACACCAATCAAGATTTTAGCTTCCTTCAAGGCTTGTTCACATAGCAGCAGCCCATGGTTTGGCTACTACAGCTGAATTAGGCCACTGCCTTGGACTTTTGGTATTATACAAAATTAATATTTCATAACATTTACACCTTTTACTGAAGTAGCAAGAACATGATAACATCAATTCAAGACTGAAATGGACAAGTGACATTTCTGTAACGCTCAACCTTTTAATGATGTGTGAAGTAACAAACTATAGTGGGTTGGATCCCAGACATCCTTGCTGCTGGGTGCAAGAAACCTTGTGCTGAAAGTTGACGCTCCAGTGTTACAACCTGAATAAGAGGCAATTTTTATCATTTCCTCTTCCTCACGGTACCTGTCTGTTTCCTAGGGCTTTCAGTCCATGCACGTCATCCAAGCCCCTGCTATGACTTCTTCAGCACTCAGAGGCAGCTGCTGGGTGGGATAGATGCACCTCTAGCTGCATCTTCGACCGGCACTGCATAGGATCTAACTCAATCTATTTTTCAGAGTCCACTGTAACATAATTGATACCAGAAGATTTCCAAATTTGAGAGTCATGAATTTTAATTTACTGCACTTGTCTGGGAGTCCTATATGTTCAAAATCCTAATGATAAAGGCTTAGAGTTATCAGGGTCCCATTGAGCTGAGATGAGAAGATTTCGGACTTTTATCAAACTGGTATAAGGATAACAAAACATTTGTGTATCATGTATTTTAATGTAATACAAACTATGTTATGGCATACATATACTTTTTCATAGACTGCTTCCCTGGGGGTTTTTTTAAGACTGGGGTGAGTGATAGTTTCATTTCCAGAAACTGTTCTATTCTTATAAAAAGGTAAAGGTCCCCTGTGCAAGCACCAGATCATTCCTGACCCATGGGGTGACATCACATCCCGACGTTTCCAAGGCAGACTTTTTTTGCAGGGGGGGGTGTTCCAGTGCCTTCCCTCGTCATCTTCCCTTTACCCCCAGCAAGCTGGGTACTCATTTCACCACCCTCGGAAGGATGGAAGGCTGAGTCAACCTTGAGCCGGCTACCTGAAACCAACTTACATCGGGATCGAACTCAGGTCGTGAGCAGAGCTTTTGACTGCAGTACTGCAGCTTACCACTCTGCGCCACGGAGCTATTCTTATAGCAGACTAAAAAAAAAAATCTGTATCTAACAACTTTAAAGCTAAGGAGTGCATAGGTTTAGGAATTATCAGGTGACCAACCAAAGCTGAGGAATTCCAATGGAAGGGAGCAATGGAGAAAGTGCAGTGTCTGGGAATGGAAGATCTAATTTGGGATTACAGAAGACATGGGTACCAAAGGAACAATAATTGCAAGAAGGGCATGGAAACAGACAATGGTCAACAGATAAATTAGACCAAGATGAACAAGATATTTTAATAATATAAACAGAATCTCACATTTTCTTTGCTTTGGTAAAATCTTCCAAACCCAAGAAATTGCTCCCCCTCCCGCCAATATTCAAAGGATTCATGTACACATGCTAGTTTATCCAAAACTGCCTTTTGGCTTGGTCACCCAATATGCCAACAAGGCAACGCTTCCACCGACCAGGTCTACCCCCATCCATAATTGTAACTATGGCTGAGAAACAATACAGCTTAACAAGCCTTCTATTAAAAATGTACTAAAATATTTTAGTCCTTTTTTTTCAGAAGTCCCAGTCTCAGTCAGCATTAGAAACGTCACCCTCCTGTATTGAAGGCAAGAGACTTCCCAGCAAAAGACCCCCAAAACACAGACATTTAAGACATTAGTTTGTTTGGCCAATAGATGACACACCGCCCAGTTCTACAAAGTTTGTAAGGCAAATTAAACATTTTGGAACACAGAAGATAGACAATGAAAAAGTATGTCCTTACCAGCCCATTGGTGTGATTACACATATCCCATAAAGGAATCAGAGCTAAGGTAACTCGAGAACCATCCTCAGCAGGAATCTGGTTTTGTCGTGTCATGACGGATGATACCGCCCATCTACAACCAACAAATATGCAGTCAAGTGCATTTAACAGGAAAAGTCACAAATTACACAGCTTACAGCAATCCTTCCCAGCTTTCTATCAGTGGCAGAAAATATTCAGACCTTTATTAATTGTGCACCACTGGCAACCAGAATTATACATTATTATTAAGCATCTGCAGCATCCTAATTTTTGCAAATTATTTTGACAAGCTAAATGTAAATGGAGCAGAGTATTTTTTCCAAATATATATTTGGCCAATGCACAGGATCTACACGACAACTTTATAACATCACTAAAGAAGCCAGAAAATAAAACATTGTCACAAAGAGCATGTGAGACATGCAAAAACATGTATCCGTGTTGTTCTGTTATAACTACGTCCCTGGCATCTTGCAAGAAGAAATAATGCTTGCTTTTATTTTTACAGTGTTCTAAAATATCAGACAGTTACTGCTGGACAGAGACACTATAACAAGAAAATTGGGAAGGATTATATTATGACCACAGTCTTTAGAAACATCCATGCAAGTACCAGCAACTAGCTAGCTGAAGAACTTGGAAGTTAAAAATCTAGATGGCTCAAGCAATTATATTCTACAACTCAAATAACTGTTCTGCCACAGCCTTTTAATTTAAATGCTGTGAGTGGACAAGAGATTCATGATTAATAACTTGATTATTTTCTTGGGAAGCATTCTGAAATCTTAATAACCTACTTTCTATATAAAAAGGGTAACTAACCTGTAATCATCATAAGTGAAAGAATCCTTTAATGGCAGTTTGCTGGCATTAGGATGGGTCTGAGAAAGAGGAGTCAGAGGAAGAGAGGTGAAAAGGGGGGGAAACACACACACACACAACAAAACAGAAAATCAGTCAGCAGAATTTCATTATTTAGCTGCCTAACAGATCCTAACAAGAGCCAAATGAAGCAGGAGGCGTCCAGCCGCGCTACAGAGGGATCATCATGCTATTATGCTCTCATACATCACTGTCAACTTAATTTGTTGTGCCCAGCAGCCGCCATAAATCTGTTTCTTCATATTTCAAAGACTGGAACCCACAGACAACACATTCCCTCTCTCAAAAAAAAAGAAAGAAAGAAAGAAAAAAGAATTTAAGGTGGACTTCCATCTCCAGACATGAAAACTTGACTGGGAAGAGAGGTTACCTCAGTTTCATCTCCTGCCCTGGTATTTTGATTCTCTCATCTTCACATATTTTTTTTTACAATTATCTTCTAAGCCCCATTTCCACGCACTGAAAAGAAGTTGGGGTATTTTTTTTTTTTTTTACTACTCACAGGTTGCGCACACTTCAGAAGCCACGACGGATGACAATCTTGAAGCGGTTAAAGTAACAGGCGCAAGCTGTTCGGCGGGCTGTGCCACAGTTACAACCAAATAAAACTAATGAGGCAATTGGATTCCTTCCCTTAAAAATGCTCTTCAGACTACACGTCTGAAGAGAGGGCACAGAAAGTGACCTTAATTATGAGGAAATAAGAATGATTTAAAAGAAGATATAATTAGGGAGGACTTGCTCTTCCTTCCCCATCAGATGATTTAAAGCTACTTCAAGTCCGCTCTGTTTCAGATACTCTTCAATGCTACCACAGCTACACCTAACTTTAAAATAATCGGTTTTAAATATATATATATATATATATATATATAAAAATAAATCCTTTGGGCTATCGAGAGCCATTAACAGTATCATTTCAATTACATTTGAATAGGCAAGTTTCAGTAAGTGATCAAACAAATGGTTGTTTCTACTGATACGCATGAGTTGTGCTTGGGTGTATCTTTGCAACGCTGTTAATGCAAGGAGCTCTGCATAGTGTGTCTTTTTTTTTTTTTACTCTTGATGCACTAGCATCACAAGTGCACGGTAATTTATCATCTCTCTCAGTAATGTACTTGCTGGCACTGTGCGCAGGACAGTAGGGGATGAGGTAAAAGTGGCTCAAACCGTAAATCAATTAGAAAACAAAAGCTTGCGCTCAGTGCACAATTTTAGGCAAATTATACATTACAAAAGGTTGCCAATGGGGTGTTCCCTCCCAGGTGACAGCTCTCTCAGCCAGCCCCTTAGGCTTTCTCGGCCAACCCCTTAGGCTGGTCCAGCTCTGTGGATGGACCGGTGCTGAACATTCGTGTAACAAGTAAGCTATTTAGTTTATACGCAAAATTCCATTTTAGATTACTGTGCTCTAGTTTTTTTTAAACAAACAAAACACATGCATATACAAAGTAAGCTGTGTTAGCTAGTTCAGCGCAGTTTATTAATACCGTCTCTATAGCGCGAGTACTGCAAAAGTTCCAATTCAGATGAAATGTGTATCGCTAGACATACTGCAAATGACCAGACCTTTAAAGCAAAAGCAGGATCAGTACGGGAATACCCAACTGATTCTATTTGCAACGGTATGAAAAAAGTGGTTACTGATGGAAGGTAACAGCAGGAATGAAGGCTACCCTTTGGGCAGGGTAAACTATCTGCATATGCATACTTAAGTGAAAATTCACTTTCCACGAACAATTTTTCATTCCTGTTTAATTTATATTTTGCGCATAGACCTTAAATTCTTAGAAAGCCAGACATTCTTTCAGGCAATTTTTTTAAAGACCTATACACATCATGAAGCAAACTTACACAACAAATTTGGTTATTATATTTAATTTCTATGTAACAATTCAACCGAAGTAAATTGAACTCTTTCCACTAAAGTCATACTGGGAGGTAAAGCTTTCTCTGAAGCTCAAAATGGCTAGCATGGCTCTGACTCCACCTACTGGCACTGGAGTAAAATGCATTTAAAACCAAGAAACAAAATTAGAAGTCTTGTCTTAAGGGCATGTGCTGTTTTCTTCAAGGTGGAGCCGGACATCATTTGAGTAGTTCAGATCCCTTTGCCAGGCTGAATACAGTGATTTTTTTCCCTCCTTAGGACATGAGAGTACATGACTCAATAAACAACAACGTTGATAAGCTTCTTTTCTGCTAACTGGCCAAGAAACGTAAAGATTTAAAATATATTAAAAATCATAATACAAGTAAGGACAACAGCCTTTTAAAAGTTAATCTAGCTGCCTCAAACCAATCAAGTGTGAACTTTAGTTACCAGACAAGTTTTAACATGATAAAAATTCTTAAAAGAGCGCCTTCAGAAGACCATTATACAGAACAGACATATGAAAAGGTCCCATTCTGCACTCTAGAATATTACCCTTCTAGAGTAAAGGCATCATGAAACTGCCCCATCATACAACCTAAGGAAACGAGAAGATTTCTATCAGAAGTGGTATGCCCCATAATATTCTGGGCCCGGACCACTATCTTCATTAATGTACATCTCCACTGCTACTGCAAGCTTAATGTCCAACGGCAGCATCTCCCTCACTTTTCAAAGCTAGCAATTTTAACACTGAAAACTATCTGTGTCCATCACTCACCTTTAAAAGATTCATAATTCCAATTACATTGCTGTAATTCAATTAAAGCATATTACTTGCTAAATTAAAGTGATGAAAAACTGAAAACACACATTATGTTTTCAAAAAGCTGATGAAGACCTGTACAAACTTCTGGATCAAGAGCCCATCAGTATGATGCACAGAGACCTCCAAATCACAGTTCACAGGGCCTAGAGGACTATAACGAAGGGTAGGGAGATCCTACCTTCATGCTGGACAAAGTAGGAGAAGGAAGCAGCAGCAGCTTCCAGGCATTCTACCCCAAACTTGAAGCAAGAACTCCCCAAGACCCTCCCTACTAGTACATTTAAAATTGGATTTTATTTCATATCTGACTTTTTAAAACTGCTATGTTCATCTTGAGGGTGACTCTAAAGTTGTACAGGGTGCCGGTGGAAGAAGAGACATACAGTCGCATCCATAACTCCACACCACTGGTGCTTATTAAAAAAAAGTCAGTGAAAGCAGAATTTCAGTGTAATACAATATTTTTTCAAACCCACTGCACCTTCCCAATCCCAAACACCCATCTCCACAGGAGATTGCCTTTTGCCACAGCGTTTTTACAGACCTAGGCATCAAGCCTTAATAGAGCTCAGGAGCCGCTACTGAATTACCAAGCAAAATGATACCGTCTCACAGAAAAAGACACACATTAGAGAGCAGCATTGTAAAGAAGTTAATTACTGTATTTCTGAAAATGCTATCCAAAGTGTTTTAACATGCAAGAAACTCTCGGGTGAAATGACCAAGAGAAGAATGCTTTGATTAAAAAATTGATTTAGCCGGCAGCTTCTCTTTACAGCTCTGCAGTAAAAATGAAATCTCCCTAACAAACACTTAATAAAACCTGTCAATATATCTAGAAAGAAAAATGACACAAATGCATTAAGTATTAAATACCCTTGGAAAAAGTCACATATTCCATGAATTTTTGATGTACTATCTTGACATTAATGTAAAACCTTGATATTTATAATTGACAGATATTTAATAAAGTATAGAATATGGCTGCTGCACAGCATGCAAATTTTTCAGGTTGATCAAAAAGAGATAGAGGCAAATTCAAACGAAGCAACCCGCTGATGAATGGCAAAAAAATCCAGCCGAAGTTCATGCACCCAGCACTCTTGAGCTTCAGAAACAGAATTACTTCACCTCAGCTGAAACAACCCCTGCTATATTCAGATTTTTAAAAAACTTTGCAAGCAGAAACACTAAAACCAGAAGATTAGTTGAAAAACAGGTCTTTTATTTGACTAGCCATAAGATTTACACAAACGATTGTACGCTTAATCTGTTTGGTAGTCGGGAATAAGAATAGAGAATTAAACAGAGTAAGGGAAAGAGTGGATCATGACACCATTATCTAGAATCAGAATACTTTAGAACAGAAACTCCAGCTTTGTCGGTCTGCTGGAACATGACGAAGCCATTTAACAATTTACTTAGATAACGGCCTCAACACATGCAAGACAAATTCTAAACTGATATCATGAAGAGTTCATGTGCTGCACTATCACCTCTATTCTTTTCAGCGATAGCTTGGATCACAGTCCCGACAAGATGTCTAATCCTAACATTACGATCCACACATACAAAAATCAACCACAGTACTCATTTGAACAGTTTACATCCCAACCAGACAGTGGCATTGAAGAATAACGATACAATACTGTTCTGAATGATTAGGTCTTACATGGGTTCCCTGATACATGGGCCAAGATATGTGAATGGTTAATGTTAACCATGCTACAGAATAAAACCACTGGTTCACTGCCAGATTCAGGCCTTCAGAGACCACATCTTCTGGCTAGCTATAGTTTGCCTAGTACTGTGAAGAGAAGCCAAATATATTTCTTAAATGGCAACTGATATAGGGATCTTCTGTTTGTATCACCTCAGTGTTAATTCTAGTTAAGACTTCTAAAGGGGGAAATCAAGGGGAGTGTTAGGCACTTAGTGATTTCAGTGTTAAAGCACACTTTTGTGAACTCAAGAGTTCAACACTCCCCCGCCCCCACCAACTGAAAGCTGCATTCTTACCTCCATTCTAATCAGATTTGTTCCCTTGCTGAAAATTAAGGGGAGGAGTGGAAGAGAAGCTACCTCGCTAATACCCAAACTGGATGCGACATGATAGTTTTGGCCCAAGGTGTGGAGATGTAAAAAGCAAACATGCTCTGTAACATGTGCACATCAGGCCAGATGCAGGAGATCTTTCGGCACTTGTCTCTTTCTTAAATTTAAAAACTGTTGAAACAGCACCTCTTTTTTTTTTTAAGCTCTTCTGTGTGGAATTTGACCCTGACCTGGATAGCCAAGGCTAACCCGATCTCAGAAGCTAAGCAGGGTCAGCCCAGGTTAGTACTATGATGGGAGACTACCAAGGAATATCATGGTTACTACATAGAGGGAAAAAGGTAAAGGTCCCCTGTGCAAGCACCAGGTCATTCCTGACCCATGGGGTGACATCACATCCTGACATTTAGGGGCCCCGTGGTGTAGAGTGGTAAGCTGCTGTACTGCAGTCCAAGCTCTGCTCATGACCTGAGTTCAATCCCGACGGAAGTTGGTTTCAGGTAGCTGGCTCAAGTTTGACTCAGCCTTCCATCCTTCCGAGGTTGGTAAAATGAGAACCCTGCTTGCTCGGGGGTAAAGGGAAGTTGACTGGGGAAGGCACTGGCAAACCACCCCATAAACAAAGTCTGCCTAGTAAACGTCGGGATGTGACTACGTAGAGGTAGGCAATGGCAAACCACCTCTGAACGTTTCTTGCCTTGAAAATCCCCGTAGGGGTTGCTTTAAGTCAGCTTCAACAATGGCAACGAAAGGTAGTTATTTTATTGAAACTCTTCGCTTCACTGGTATTAGCTATAAAGAGTGCAGGGATCAGGACATTATGGGGAACTGGGAGACTCAGGGATACTTCAAGCCTCTTCCTTCCATCTTCAGCTTCAAGGCTCGGTCATTTATGGCATAATAGAAAACATGTTGCCAGTATTCTATCCCATTTCTCTGCCCCAGGCCTGCAGTGTTCTACTAGTCAGTGCAAAAGCACAAGCAGTCAGCACCTTTTTTAAGTTCAATTACAATCACTTAACTAATTTAAAGCAGAGAATCCCATGGGCATCCAAGTCAAAATTTTGTTAATTCATAGCAACCCTGTGTAAAATGTGACCAGCCAACTTTTCACTGTCCTACCAGCACACCCTCTCCTTGGCAGCAACTCAGTGTCTCTCGTGGACTTTTTTTTTTTCCGGTTCTTCCAACCACAATTCTTGTCAACTTACATTATGGAGAAATGCACACTTGGAAGATGTACCCTTAGGTACAAGCACAACATTCTGGGGCAAGCAAAATTAATCACACAGGAAGACCAATACCCATTAAGAGTGTGTGTGTGTGTGTGGGGGGGGGGGCTTAAAGACACATTTTCCAATGCCTCACATTTAGTTCCTGTGCATAACGTCATTCTCCATCTTGGATGTGATCCAGCCAAAGTTAAGCACTTTCAAGCCCCACTAATTTCAATGAGAATTAAGCATGGGCTTAGATATCTCCCACTGAAATTAATGGAGCTTGAAAGTGCTTAAGCTGAATAGTACCCAGTAGATAGAAAACTGAAATAATAATGGCATAATTTTAATAAGCTTATAGGAGCTGGAGAAGCTCTAGGGATTGCCGTGTCCTCTCTCATTTTACCCTGTACACTTGCCCCTGGGATATTAAGTTTAGCATGAAAATTGTCCAGCTGTTATAACCCTGAAAATTCACTGCCCCTGCTTTCCCTTTTAGAGTTTCACTGTACATGCTCTACAGTTTTGAACTATCAAATGAAATTTCCTAACAAACAGTTATTTTAGCAAAGGCACTATGAAACACAGCTAGGGCACCTCATGGAGCTAGTACATTGTGTGTGTAAAGTGCTGTCAAGTCGCAGCCGACTTATGGCAACCCCTTTTTGGGGTTTTCATGGCAAGAGACTAACAGAGGTGGTTTGCCAGTGCCTTCCTCTGCACAGCAACCCTGGTATTCCTTGGTGGTCTCCCATCCAAATACTAACCAGGGCTGACCCTGCTTAGCTTCTGAGATCTGATGAGATCAGGCTAGCCTGGCCATCCAGGTCAGGGCGGCTAGTACATTACAGGTGAAAAATTAACGGAAGAGGGGGGAGAGAGAGAAGACTATAGGGGTTTCTTCACATCCAGCCACATGCACTGTTACACCTATTGTTTGACATGTCCTGGGAACGTAGCTGATATTTATATATATTGTGCTGCCCTGTTTTCTGGCAGAGACAATTCAAAGGTCACCAACAGATAGACTCACAAAAGTATGCTGGTTTTGGTCATACAACTGATTCATTCACTGTATAAAGTCAGTAGCGATGGCCCATGTGAAAACTTAATTGGCAAACAGCCTTTGCAGCATGGGTAGCCATGGTAGCCACAACAGGCAAGAAGCAAATGAGATTACATAGAACTGTTACTGGATGGTATGACTCAGACTTCATGGATGGATGGGGGTGCTTCCCTGCACAAACAAAACTGGCATTCTGAGCTATGGGTGGAGGTACGAATATAAAAACAAAGGCCAAAAAAAATAGCACAATGGGGAAAGGCAGACTGGAATTCCACCCCATTATGCACAGAAACCTTTTCTTTAAAGGAGCATTCAACTATGTGATGATCACCTGCAGGCTGAGGCAGTACAGTCAATGACACGTTTTACTTCTTCATCTTCATGTGAATTCTATCAGCCCTTCTAAGACAGGGCAGTTACACAGGTGGTCCTCAGCCTTCCACATGTAATACTCTGTATGTATCACTGTGGCAGAAGTTGCACATGTGGTTCTCATTTTTTTCCAACCCTGCCACAAACACAGCCTTAACTGAAAAAAAGACACCTCTGTTCCTATACCTGTTAGGTTTGGCAATCAGCACAGAATCAATTGAGTATAACAAGGTGCAAAAATTCTATTGGATGCTACAACAACATACAAGCAAACACTCTAACAATAAATGTCAACAACCTAAGCAACAAAACTATCCTAATATATACAATACAGTGAATTCCAGTATACAGCTCCAAAGTAGCTTAGTGTCCTCTTGTTTTAAATACAGGTCTTCAAGCTTCACCATGGCCCAAAACCTGGTACCACCGGGGAAGCTTCTCAGTGCTGGAAATAGAAGGGGATATGGCTGTTTCGAATTCTTCTTCAGTCCCACTTCCAATTAATTCTTAACAAATAATTCTTATATCAGTTTTTCAAATACCCAGCATCATTATTTCATTTTTGCCATTTCCTACATCAGGATAGTTGACTTGCTCTCCATAGGAATACCTACAACAAGTAGCAGCTACTTTGGAGCTGTATAATGGAATTCACTGTATTGTATATATTAGTATTAGGATAGTTTTGTTGCTTAGGTTGTTGACATTTATTGTTAGAGTGTTTGTATGTTGTTGTAGCATTAAATAAAATTTTTGCACCTTGTTATACTCCATTGATTCTGTGCTGATTTCCAAACAAACAAAGCCTTGGCAGAATGGCACTAAGGTGGACGTTATGCAGTTGGTTTCACCTTTTCTTGCCTCTATACAAGAACAACTCTTCACAGTCTCCATGGTCTGGCACAGAGGATGATATGCATGCACATGTAACACTAAGCCTGAACTGGACTAATGTGCAAAACAGATCTACACATCTCAGCTGTGATGAAAGTTTACAATCCTACTATCAGTGAGATACGTGAATCTCTTGTTCTGCGTAATGCATAAAACTACTCTGAAGGTGTTGGAGTGACTGAAGTCATAACTGGGCAAGACCATGAAGTGATTTGAAAGTTATGTTGGAGAGAAAGAGGAAGATGGTCAAATGAGGAAACGCCATGCCTACCGAGTGTTAGCAAAGTTTTTCTCCTACCTTAAAGATTACAAAACTAGTTACGCAATAATGCTATATAGAAGGAGAATTTTTGAAGGGGTATAGGCTCACATTTAATGCCGGATTCCCCGGCCAAGGCGAGGTTCAGGGCAGGGCACATCATTTAAAATGTATACCAGCCATAAAAACTTAAAACAATAAAACAACACCACAATAACATTTTAGCTAAAACTAGGCAAGTCTCAAGATGATGCTCCAATTCTGCCGACTTGACCGAGTAGACAGGCAGGCCACCCCCTCAGATGGATTCCAGCATATAATTCAGAAGGGGGGGAATAACTAATAGGTACAGTTTACTTTATAATGCACATTTTCATTTAGTTGCTAATTTGTTCAGTATTTTTAGGACCACTCTATGCTATATTTAGCAGCTTTTACACTGGCACTGAATCATGTTTGTTTCCTAACAAGAGCTGATTTAACAGGAGAACTTTTTAAAAGGAAGCTAAAACAATATGACATGAATGTATAAGCTTACATGCTTCTTCTCACAGTAATTATAGTGCAAGATAATAGTTTAAGCCAGGGGTCCTCAAACTACGGCCCGCGGGCCGGATCCGGCCCGTCAGGGTCCTGAACCCGGCCCCTTTAAAAGAGTGCAGCCGCAAGGTAATGCTGGGAGGAAGTGACCACCGGTCACTTCCTCCCAGCTCCCTAAACATGCGAGGGAAGAGGGAAGAGAGACAAGCCGCGAGGATGCAGGTCCAGCCGCCCCCCTGCTCTGTGCCGCCCCGGGGCTGCTGGGCCGCCACTCCCGGTGGGCGGGATGCAGGCGGGCGCTTGCCAGGTGCTGCGGCGCCAGGTTAGGGCATGCCAGCAGTGGCGGCTGCTGATGGGCGTGGGCGAGCACGGCGGCAGAGGGCCGGGCGGGCTGGGGTGCGCTGCACAAGAGCTTCAGCTTCCGCCTGCAGCAGGGCCAGGAGCTGCCACGCTTGGGCTCGGGGCTCCTGCGCATTACCGCACCTGCAGCGAGGGAGCCGCTGCTGCCACCGCCTGCCTGCACGCCTTCCCCAGCAAGCGCGACCTGCTCTGCCCGATGGCCCGGACGCCGGGCCCCAGCGGCAGGGTGGCCTCTAGTGACTGCTGGCCGGCCGGCTCCGGCGCCAGGAGCACACCTCGCCCAAGGCCTTCGTCCTTGCCGAGCCCCGCGAAGCCCGCCGAGCGCTCCCCCCCAGGGGGGAAAACACTTTTCAGGTCAGGAAAGGCCTCGCCCTGCGGAGCTTTCCCCCTCTCGGCCTGTTGGGGGGGGGGAAACACTTTTCAGACTCCCGTTTCCAGCCCTCAACGTGCCTGGGGAGCGGTTTTGCGAGGGGGTGGGGTGGGCTGGAGCATTCGGATCTTTGAGGAGAGGGAGGGAGAGTTGTGTTCGTGCGCATGCATGCGGACTGTGTTTTGACGATGCTTCCTGGCGTGCCTTCACAACTGCCTTGCAGGGTTGGTTATATGGTTTCTGAAAAGGGAGCTGAAGTTGCAGGGGAAGACCGACTTGCCCAGAAAGAGCGACCTCGCCCCCTCCTCCTACTCCAGGATCGGTGCCAGGGCAAAGGGGCCGCCATGAGCAGCTTGTTGTTAACTGACTTCTCGCGGTCCTCAGGAACTCCCTGTCTTCTTTCTGGGAAAGCAGGATGGGGGGGCAGCTGGTGTCTTGGACTGACCCCTTGGATAACCGCTCTGACCGCCATGCTGGGCCTGGGGGTTGCCCTCCTGGAGCAGGGGTAGAGCAAGCCGGAGGGTCGCGTTACGCCGCCTTCTCTGGGATGGTCCGTCAGAGTCAGCCTCGTCCACTCAGACTGGCAGCTGCTCTCTGGGGTCTCAGGCCTCAGAGGTCTTTCTTGTCACCTCCTCCCTGCCCTTTTAGCCAAAGATGCTGCCAGGGGTTAGCCCTGGGACCCTCAGCACGCCCAGCCGAAACTCCTCCGCTAAGCCTCTGCGGAGATTTCAGAGATTGGTATCTGAAGAAGGGAGCTGTGACTCACGAAAGCTCATTCCCTGCCAGAAATTCTGTTGGTCTCTCAGGTACTGCTGGATTTTTGCTCTTTTATAGGGCTACAGAGATTTCAGGGTGGCGCCCCTGGTCCCCCTCAGTACTGCCTACTCAGGCTGGCGGTGGCTCTCCAGGGTCTTGGGCAGAGGTCTTCCACATCAAAGATTCAAAACACATTCAAAGATTCCACATTCAAAGATTCAAAACAGATAAAAGGAAGTATTTTTTCGCACAACGCATAGTTAAATGGTGAAACTCCCTGCCCCAGGATGTGATGATGGCTGCCAGCTTGGAGGGCTTTAAGAGAGGAGTGGACATATTCATGGAGGAGAGGGGTATTCATGGCTATTAGTTAGAATGGACTTGTATCACTTGCTATGACTAGCAGTGACAAATATGGAACCGGATATTGACCATCTCATTATCCAAAAGCAGGCCCATACTTCCCATTGAAATATTATAAGTTTATGTTGATTAAAATGGTTCTTCATTTTAAATATTACATTGTTTCTCTTATTTTTTGTGCACTACAAATAAAATATGTGCAGTGTGAATAGGAATTTGTTCATATTTTTTTCAAACTATAGTCCGGCCCCCAACAGTGTTTGAGGGACAGTGAACTGGCTCCCTGCTTAAAAAGTTTGAGGACCCCTGGTTTAAGCCTTTCAACTAACTTAAAATCACTTTGGCTAGTGCAGCAGTTTAGACAGCACTCCTGTACAAGGAAAGCAGAGTAAAGCAGTTGTACTTAAGTTTTATTACCCAGAACACAGGAAGAGACATTTCTTCTCACTGGGTAACAATCTAGCCTTTTATACCGAGATGCATCACACAGACAAAGTATGGAAGATAATCCATTTTCTAATTTAGTTAAATTACTAATTTCCACAAAGATAAGTCCCTCAAATAGTTTTAACTGTGCTTAGACTATATATCTCCTTTGAGTATTCCACTCTAGACAAATCAGCTTTCTACTGCGCTTTGATTTTATTGAACATTCATAACCGCAGTTACATCAAGAAAAAAATTAAATCCGAACAATAAGGACTATGTATCTGTGAAAAAGTATGATTAACCATTGAAGTATGGAGTCCCAGAACACAGATAAACCCCTGTGGGTGGAAGCAGTTGCTCTCTGGAAGTACAAGTCGATCAGAGGGAAAATAAGCAGCAGCACTGCTATATCTGTAGAAACAACTGCTCATCTGAATCTGTGGCCAGGAGAGGGGTTAGAAACCTCATCTTCCAACAGAAGCGTCTCCACAGACTTCTGCATTTTCCAGCCAACATAATATTCCTCCCAAGTGTGGTTTAAAAATGTGCAAAAACAATTTCGTCTAATATTGGCATATATGGTTTTGAAGCATAGAGTTTTCAGACAGAGTGTTTGGGGAGACTATTTTAATGGGATCCTAAGCCATTGAGAAGAGCAGAAATAAATTAAAAGTCGTTATGCTGGCAAGCAGGGTCCAAAATACGGAAGATAACTGTTTCCCAAAAGAGAAGTTTTATGATTTTCAAAATGGAAATTTTGCAGGCTCCCAATATTCCTACTATTACAGAGAAGAGACTTGGAGAAAAAGAAACATATTATCTTTTGGATACTAATATTTTCAAGACTATGAGAGGGGCACACTCAGCTATTTTCCTGTGGCTGACAAGCAGGGAATCTCACCACTACAGTAATAACCGGCTGGGAAAACTAGCCAACTAAATGCGAAGGGACAGGAGAGCACTTGGGGTTCAGACAAACAGGGTATCACCTGATCTTCGGCAGAACTGGCAAAGCAGCTCACAACTCCTGAGAGCCACACCAGTCTTGCGAAAGAGATAAGAGGGAAGACAGAATAATCTGGACAAATGTGCTTGGGCTGGGTGTTCATTCCAAGGCTGCTTTGGATCAAGACAAGAGACAGATATCTAAAATCAGTTTGCACAAACTGAGATCTGCCATTATAATATAAACTACGTACATATACATAGACAAAATACTGCACCAGCTAACAGCCCCAATAATATTGACATCGTTTGCTGCCTCAGTGAGCATCACACACAGCCTTCTGTTCTTCTCCCACCCACACTCTGTCCTTTCCGCTCAGCTGGTGGACTCCACAGCCTTTCCTTTCCCCCCTGCTCTTTCTGCCTATGTATGCGCTGACCATCTTTCTCCTGTTTAAACAGCAACTTCCTCTTCCTTTGAGTTACCTTCAATCTTCACCTGTGCTGCTGAATGATGTGGCACCAGAGTTGCTCCTCTTCTGATCTGCGTCACTTTCAGTTTATTTCTTTTGTTGCCACTAAGCAGCGTGATTTTTCCTCACTGGCTCATCTATTTTTGAATCTCCACTTCATCCTTTCCTTTTTCAGCATCGGTTTTTGGTGGAAGAAATAGATGTTCTTTTCATCATCTTCTTCCTTTTATTTCCACCTATCCTGCAATTTCTGTTATCTTTCTTTTATTCTCATTCTTCGACTGCTATCTCTTTCCTGGATCCTACTCTTTTTATTGCCTTTTACTGCTCCTCTGGTCCTCCCATAACTTGTTTGTATCTTACGTACTTGGCATTCTCCCTACAATGGCTGTGGACTGGATCCAGCAAGCTAGCAGTGGAGGGCACTAAGGGTCACAGATCTTTCCCTGCATTCTTCTTCCCACCCCCCCATCCCCGACTTGACTCCTCTGCTGATGGAAGAGGGAAGAGAGTGATTTCCCCCTTTCCCCACTGAAGCTTCCTTTCCAACGTGGCTATTACTCCAACGCCAGCCCCACAAAATCTCTGAGAATAAACTTTTGCAGGGTCAGAAAAACTGATGGGGGAGGGAATGGAATAGGGGAAAGATACGATTTTTGCATCCATAGACTTATGATCCAACCTACGGTTTCTTCATAATGCCTACACCACCCTCACTTAATTCTCAGGACTCTTCTGGCTTTTTAATTCATTTCCCTACCAAACCAGATCTGTTCAAAATTTCTCGTTGCTAGATGTACAATCTTTACTTGGTCTTTGTGCATCTTGATTCTTCCTTAGCCTCTGATACCGTGAATCCCCGTTTTCTCTCTTTAGGCTAGATTTCTCAGTTGTTGTTTTTGCTTGCTCCCCTTCATATCTATCTAACCATTCATTCAAAAGTTTTTTATGGCTGTCTTCAGTTTACATCTTTTTGAGGCTGCTTTCTTAGGGCTTAAGAACATAAGAAAGGCCCTGCTGGATCAGACCAAGGCCCATCAAGTCCAGCAGTCTATTCACACAGTGGCCAACCAGGTGCCTCTAGGAAGCCACTAACAAGACGAGTGCAGCAGCACCATCCTGCCTGTGTTCCACCGCACCCAAAATAATAGGCATGCTCCTCTGATACTAGAGAGAATAGGTATGCAGCATGACTAGTATCCATTCTAACTAACAGCCATAAATACCCCTCTCCTCCATGAATATGTCAAGTCCCCTCTTAAAGCCCTCCAAGCTGACAGCCATCACCACTTCCTGGGGCAGGGAGTTCCACAATTTAACTATGCGTTGTGTGAAAAAATACTTCCTTTTATCTGTTTTGAATCTCTCACCCTCCAGCTTTAGCAGATGACCCCGTGTTCTAGTATAATGGGAGAGGGAGAAAAACCTCTCCCTGTCCACTCTCTCCAAACCATGTATAATTTTATAGACCTCTATCATGTCTCCTCAGCCGCCTTCTTTCCAAGCTAAACAGCCCTAAGCGTCTTAACCGCTCCCCATAGGACAGTTGCTCTAGTCCCCTAATCATTTTGGTTGATATTTTCTGCACCTTCTCAAGCTCTGTAATATCCTTTTTTAGGTGTGGTGACCAGAACTGTACACAGTATTCCAAGTGTGGTCTCACCATAGATTTGTACAAGGGCAGTATGATATAAGCAGTTTTATTCTCTATTCCTCGTCTAATTATGGCCAGCATGGAATTTGCCTTTTTTACAGCAGCCACACACTGGGTTGACATCTTCAGTGAGCTATCCACTACCACCCCAAGATCCTTTTCTTGGTCTGTTGCTGCCAGCACAGATCCCATCAGTGTATATGTGAAGTTGGGATTTTTTGTCCCAATATGAATCACTTTACACTTACTCACATTGAATCTCATTTGCCATTTTAATGCCCATTCTTCCAGTATTCAAAGATACTTCTGGAACACTTCACAGTCTGATTTTGTTTTAACCACCCTAAATAATTTGGTGTCATCTGCAAACCTAGCTACTTCACTGTTTAACCCCAACTCCAGGTCATTGATGAACAGGTTGAAAAGCACTGGTCCCAATACAGATCCCTGAGGAACCCCACTGCTCACATCCCGCCATTGTGAGAACTTCTTTGTATGTGACCATCATTCGCTTGTATGATCTTTCCTACCATTTCCATGTCTGTGAATTAAAACTATCTCCCCCCCCCCAACTATCCCTCTTTATTATTTTATCTCTGTTGTCTCACTATCACGTCTCAGATGACTCAATATCATTGCAAACGACATCGCATCAAAACAAAATCCTTAGACTTACCCCCATCTCTCCCAACCCCCTTCCTCTTAACCTTGATGGTCTTCCTATTCACTCCTCTCAAACTCATAATCTAGGTGTTACTTTTTGATTTTTCTCTTCCCACATTCACGCTCTTGCCAAATCTTGCCGTTTTCATCCTCTACAGATGACGACTTGTTCCGTTCTATCTCCTGACACAATTAAAGCACTTATTCATTCTCTTATTTCACATTTTGATTGTTGCAATGGTCACCTCAATGGCCTTCTTTGATCTCCATCCCATTTATCCATATTGAATGCTGTTTTCATCGTATGCATTGCGTCATTTCTTTCTTTTGCAAACGTCACTGGCTTCCACTTAATTCTGAACTAATTCCAATCACATTCCTGTTCTCTAACCAAGCCCTGATTGTGAGTCTTTGAGCAGGGTACCTTCCCCAGCTATTGAGCAACTAAGTTGTAGGCTCTGTATTAAAACCACTAACTCAACTGTGAAGGTTATGCCCCAAACCCCACAGTCTTCCTCCAATTACTTATTTTTTAAGCATAGCAAAACTATATGCATCATTACTCCAGAAAACAAAAAAAGAAATGGACAATGAGTTTTGCTTGCATTGCAAAGAAAACTGAACATCCAGAAGCTTGATATCATATGCAAGAGACAGAAGCAACCCTTTCAAAAAAGGTTCCACTGTTATTACTTGTTCTCATTCAGCATTCTCGTTGCCTGTAGTTTTTTTCATTGTGGCCATTTAAAAACTTAATATTAAGAAGACATCCTAGTTGCCCGCAGATTGAAGACAAAGAATTTCACTCCAGCAACTCCAGATCTGAAGCCAAAGAGCATCATTTGCCTCTCATCTTCAGGGGACAAAAAGCATCTCATTATGAAGCTCGCTAGCAAAATGCATCCTCATTATATTAAAAAGTAAACAGGCATTGTTGTGGGACCCCTTGGAGGCTGCTACAATACTTGGGTCTTCATCAGAGCTGTTACCAAAGTCTCCAAAAATGTTACTCCAGGATGTTATACATCCTATCTTTGAAAGGTCCCTTTTGAATCCATGGCAAAACAGTTGTGCCAGCTTTACAAACTTCAGTCAAATTCATAAGTCTTATACAATGATATTTGTAGCCATTAAAAACAGAGCCAGAGAAGCAAGCTTTTTTTGTCACAAATGTTGAACACATGAAGCTGCCTTATACTGAATTAAATCCTTCGTCCATTGAAGTCAGTATTGTCCACTGAGACCGGCTGCGGCTCTCCAGCAGAGGTCTTTCACATCACCTACTTGCCTAGTCCCTTTAACTGGAGATGCCGAGGACTGAACCTGGGACCTTCTGCATGCCAAGCAGATGCTCTACCACTGAGCTGCAGCCCCTCCCCAAATGGTTTAACAAGGCAATGTTGTATTCAAATAGTTCCTGAACAAACTACCAGGCACAGCAACCTCTCACCAGAACCCAAAAGGCAGGGTTCCTCCCCACTAATCTTCTATTTGTGGACTGATAGCCACTGTAACCCAGTCGTTGTAGAGATGGGGTGGTGGAATATCCAGGCACACACAGAGGTGATTCACAATACTGAATACTCCAGACACTGCTCAGCAAGCTACCAAATGCCAAATCACTGAAGGAAGAACAGTGAGCTTGACTATCTTCTGCACAAGGTCTAAAACCAGACAGCAAGGACTTCTCCAAAAATGAAGACATTTTCTACATTTTTTAAAAAAGGGGGTAGTATCACATGCGTTGTGTGTACACATGGTGGAAAGCCATGGGCAAACATCTCAGGACATTTCTTGGATGATGATGGGAGGGAAGACCGGGACACAAGGCACTTCCTCTGAATCCATCTCTCTCTACCTAAAAGAGCATTTAAAGTCTAATCTCGGCTCGCTGAAGTCTCTTGTCTAAATCTATCTAGTTTGGATGGTAGGAAGGAACATTCTCCTCAAGTGGCTGAGAGAAAACGACCAAGTTCCTGCTATTAAAGTCTGAAAAACAGCCAATAGCCCAAGGGAGCATAGGTAAGTCACTGCAGGGTTGTTGTTTTTTTGCTGTAAAGTTGCAGCTGACTTATGGCAACCCCATAGGGTTTTCAAAGCAGGAGACTTTTAGAGGTGGTTTGCCATTGCCTGCCTCTGCACAGCAGCCCTGGTATTCTTTGGTGGTCTCCCATCGAAATACTGACCAGGGCCTACCCTGCTTAGTTTCCAAGATCTGATGAGATCAGGCTAGCCTGGGCTATCCAGGCCAGGCGCAGGGATACTAGGAGGGCCAATCTACTCACAGGCACCATTTCTGCCATGCAGTGAGCTGGGCTAACACTTGCTTCATTGATATCAGTCTATAAGCTGTCCTTCACAACTTTGCTTTGACTCTAGGAGGTGGCCCAAAAATGTATGAGCTGCACTAGTTTTTTCCAGCTTTTAGGGTTTTGTATAATCAGTATACTTTTCTGGTTATTTCAAGACATGAAAAATGACCATAAATTTTTAAGCCATTAGGGGGTGGGATTTTTTTCTGCCTCCCCTGGAAAAGTGGAAATTTGGGGGGGAATGAAAGATATGAATTACTTACCTTGCTATTAAGCCTAAACTCATTTTACTGTTTTAGCAAAATAGTGCATAACTGACAACTTAGTTCAGAATTTAAAGTTGTATTATGAGGCATAGATATAGAACTTAAAGTATAAATACCTTGATTTTCTACAAGCAAAACTGCAAATGTGCCCAGTACTGGAAGAGAACTCCAAACTGATGTGCCCTAAGCTATTTTGTGTGTGTGTAAAGTGCCGTCAAGTCGCAGCTGACTTATGGCGACCCCTTATGGAGTTTTCAAGGCAAGAGACTAACAGAGGTGGTTTGCCAGTGCCTTCCTCTGTACAGCAACCCTGGACTTCCTTGGTGGTCTCCCATCCAAATACTAACCAGGGCTGACCCTGCTTAGCTTCTGAGATCTGACGAGATCAGGCTAGCCTGAGCGATCCAGGTCAGGGTAAGCTATTTTAGTGTATCTTAATTTTTGCAAACTGAGAGGCAGTAAAAAAGAAATGCTGAATATAGAAACAAAAGTATATATAGTAAATATAATAAATATTATAAACAAAAGGAAGTATATTATTTGGACAACCACTCTCATGCAGTCACAATAGGTAGGGCTACAGCTGGATATCAGGTTAAAGTTCATAACACTGAAATCTGTTATGATCAGGCCATGACAAATTTTCTTTGGCTATAGAAGCCAGCCCAAGAATTTAGGAGTCAATCATTTCCCAGCCTTCACAGCTCTGTATTTTAATGACCATGTTTTCTAATTATTTGTAGCATGAAACAATCCTAAACTCCTCACAGCTTCTAATCATTTCATTAAAGCTATGAACAAAAGTGTTGCAGCATATAAAATAAATATGGGGTAATCCTGGTTGTTAGCACCACAATAAACCTTCAACCTAACTTCTTACCAATTCCTCATAATTTATCATTACTTTAAAAAACTCCATTTACTTGAATACCAGAGTCAGAGCAGAGAGCAAGTGGTTAAGAAATCAATTCATCTACCGCCACTAAATGGTTAAAGTTGATACATTAAAATGCATTGACAAGAATTTCACACACATGCACTTTTCAGTCACATAATGAAACATTCTGATGTGAAATAATAAGCTTTGTATTTCTACGGAGGATCACAGAGAAAACCTACAATAAAATTGATTCTGAAAATACTAGGTACCACAAGGACATCTCTAGGAACTGCCGCAACCTGAGATTTGATGAGCCCTGCTATGAGGAGGTGCTGAGTCAATGCACCTTGCTCCTCACTGTCCATAACAGCAGCAGAGGTTGTCTCTGTAAAGAGATTGTCTCAAGTTTCTGGAGCCACTTATACTGACCGATTTAGATACTGCACTGAAGTTGATTCTCTCTCCTTCAATATGCAGAAAGGAGGAAGCTACTCCCTGAATTATGGTCCGGCCTTGCCACCGCAGCATTTTTGTTGCAGGGAACTATATAAAGGAAGATGTTTTTGGTCCTATGAATGCACAAAGGAAATGATTAAAGATTAACCGTGCAATCCTGAGGAGGGGTGTGCGAAGCTCCATAGGAGGTGGTGGAACCCCGTGCTGGTGTCTGTGCCACTTTACCATGACGTGAAGTAGCACAGACACCAACGTGGGGGCAAACACACCGGAGCTGGGGAGCCACAGAGCTGCGCAGGCTGATCCTGGAAGGGAAACCCTGCGCCGGCGTGGGGCAGGGGCATTCCCAGGGGCGGAGTTGAAGTTAGTCAGTGTCCAGATCCCTTTTGGCCTCTTTGCACTGCAACATTACCACGCCACCAAAATAGCTGGCATAGCCCCATTAAGAGCTATGGGGTATTTTCTATTTTTATTCTTTCCTAACATTTCTTTTGCGGCCAGGAAGCCTCTGAGGAGTTGGTGCGGCTGCGCCACACCTGACCGCCACATATCCATCCCCCCCCAACCTAGGAATGGGCTGCACATCCAAGTCCTATAATGCTAGTTTGCTGCTATTGCTTAATTTAGAAAAGAAACTGGCCTTACATCAGCCTATGGAACTTTTTACGAAACATGGAAAGCTCATGATAAAGTGAAGAGTCAGGACATCCTATGATAAAGGCTCTCACCATTTGATTGCTCTCTGTTCCCATGAAGTAACTGAAACCCTCAAACTATTTTAATTTAGTAAGGAAGGTTTACTTTCTAAGGTATTTTGTTTGTCAGTACGGACTGAACAGAATTTTGGAAACACTTAGGCTGAAATTTATTGTTACTACCACAGTGAACAGAACTGCCATTATTCACTTCTTCCCTGCATCTCACTGATCTGACAGGGAAGAGATACAGCTGCGAAGAGTATAATGTGTGTTTTATAGGATAAAAGCACCCCTTTGCAGTGATCCCTGTAACAACTCTTTGTTGCAAAAAAGCTAGAAACATGCCCATGTGCAGCGGGGGGGGGGGGGAGTTAAAATGGGAAACACATTTTACAAAGGCAAACTGAAATACATATCTGCAAAGAGCGAGGGATTGCACTCAGAATGCTTGTAAACTATATGGCTCCCTCTTGTGCTTATTATACCACATTTCAGTACACAAAGAATCCAGGATTATGTAATCAACATTTGGGGTCTGTTCACCCTGCAGTGTGCAGTGCACGCTCATAAAAAGGTAATGCATACAAGAGATGTACAGAAGCTTGCACTGGAAAAATTGAACTCTTCCAAAGTAACTAAGTGCAAGCTCAGTAACCATTTTTTTCTGCCATTATTTAAGTAGCACCTCAAGAGATCTAGCCAGCCTTCTTAACCTACATTTCAGGTATCAAATTATTTAAACTGAGTCAGTGCGGGTCTTTGCCTGGCTGAAGGAGTTATTTTTGTCAGCTAAGCCTCACACCTGTTGTTAGCTGTCAAACCAGACTAACGTTTATCTGGCAACAGGAGTGAAAGGGAAGGAATCTCCTTGACGGCATCTGTATTTCCACTACTTATATCAAGAAAAACTCATAACTGCATTTCTTCCCCAAGATAGTCCGCTGCCTTCAGGAGAAAGTAAATGAAACCAGCTACCAAAACAAACACCTGTACCTGCTGTAAATCATCTCTGTGGTTAATGCAATTAAGCAGAGAGGCAGTGCAGTGTACAGACCAGGGCAACCCAACTCCAATTCCTTGCTCAGTCATAAAACTCACTGTGTGACCTCGGGCTACTCATAGCTCAATCTAAATAACCACAGGAGTCTTTCAAGGATAAACGGAGATGATCCCCAAGCAAGTTGCCCTGTGCTTATTGGAGGAATGTGAGATTTAAAAAGGAATAATAAGTGTAGCTGCCTTTTTCAGCCCTAACTTCCAGGGTTAAGACATCGCTTCATACTTTCAATTGAAATATGCCTATTCTGCCTCAGTGTTTCTCAACTTAACATGTTTAGGTTTTATGTGACTTTGGCTTAAAGGATATTGGGTTGGATCCAAAGCAAAAATTCCACTTGAGCAAGAGCTCTTGCACAAGTGGAAATCCAAGAAAGAGACCATGGCGGCTGCTTGGTCACATGAAGCTGCCTTATACTGAATCAGACCCTTGGTCCATCAAAGTCAGTATTGTCTGCTCAGACTGGCAGCGGCTCTCCAGGGTTTCAAGCAGAGGTCTTTCACATCACCTACTTGCCTGGTCCCTTTAACTGGAGATGTCTGGGATTGAACCTGGGACTTTCTGCATGCCAAGCCACAGCCCCTCCCCTTGTGAAAGCTTATTGTAGCCACACCACATCTTGTGCCATACATTTCTGGGCACCTTCTTGCATTGCAAGAAGGAAAGAGCTAGGTGTTGCTCAAGAACTTGTGCGAGCAGAGCCGCACTAAGTCTATTTGTATTTCTCCTTGTGCCTTGTTGGATTCAAGGCGGTATTTGGTGCCCTTCCCTGTATCACTAACATATAAGGCCTTGAACCAAAACTTTGAGCCCATCTAGCACAGTACTTCTGTTCTGACTGGAAGCGATTCACCAAGGTCTTGATTAAAGGCCTTCCCTGTTGAGGTTACCCAAGAATCTTTAATCTGAGTTGCCAAAGTAGAAACGCTTTACAAAGTTAGTTAATTTCTTTTTATAGGCTGGCAGTGAGTAGCTCTGGTACGATTTGGCAGATGGGCAAAAAACTTCTCTGGAGTCACTTGCAAAGCTTCATGGCCCACAGACACTGGCTGTAGTCCAAGACCCGTGCTTTGAGAGCAAGCCTTCTAGAAAGCTTTCAGAGGCTTATTTGGCAACAAGTCACTGTGTGAATGAGTGCAAACTGAAAATATTGACAATACAAACAAACATGGTTATGACATTCTACGGTGGCTTAGTGCAAGAGTTGGGATGTACTCTGAATCAAATTTTGTGTCAACCAAAAGCCAACCTCTGTTCTCTCAGACCCGGTCTCCCCTCCCCTTTCTGTAAAACAGGGATAACACAGAGTTATCTTACAGGTCTGTGGTAAACATTACTGACAATGCCTGTGAAGCGCTTTAAACTAAATAGCGTGAGTATAATTAACAAACGGTACTGCTTAACCTTGGTGCCTTTCCACACAAATTTTACAAGCTTAAAGATTATTTTGGACTGTTAACATAAGTGAAGCACTGAGATTCACCCCAGTTCTTATCTAAACATTTCCAAGGCTGAATATGCTCACAAATCTCATGCCTTGTGGCTTTCAACACATAAGATATTTAGGTTAAATACCTAAAGGTATTTTACTGTGAAGCTCTTCATAATTAAGCAGAAACAGTTAGATTTACACCCAAGATTGGGAGTATTTAGCACTCCAACCCCACCAGATGCCACCAAGCACAACCACCTGGATTCATTCCTTAGGCTGCCCACGAAATACCCAATGCATACTGGCAACGGTATTGCATGCATGTACTGCTCCCATTACATATGGGTTGCCTGTATCCATTTTGAGGGTCTGGCAATCACATGAGACATCACATCATTCACAAAGCGCTAACGGGGCTGAACGGGAGCAAAGTGGTAGGTGCGTCAGGGGGTTTAATGCTCCAATTTCAGCTAAGCCATATTGTACAAAATGCGGGGATAGTTGAATACAAGCGGAATCGCATAATCTGTGATCAGGACGCCTGTCCCAAGCAAGGGCACGACCCCACCTATTGCTTCCATGGCTTTAATGCCATATGCATTTTAAGAGGTCCTTTTCAAAGAGTATACCCAAGATGCCCTATTGTTCCTCCAAAGTACACATTTCACTTGGGAATGCTGACAAGATGATGGTCACACTTGTCTACTTTCAAATGTCAGTAATAAGTACAATCTAGATATCATTCACTGGTATGCTATACTAGCTTTGGACTACGATAACATATGGCAGCGATGAAGACTGATTAACCTGTTAAAACAACATTAGGTGCCTTGTATTGCCAGTTTTTCTTTAAAAAGCCAGAACTTATCTGTGACATGGGCATCACGTTAATGTAGCACCTTCTGTTCCATAGAAGGGGGAAAAATGAATCTTCCAACCTGTCAGAGTTCTATTATAATATCCTAGATTTGCCCAGACTACTTAGTTTTTAAGTGTCCTCACTAATAAATACCACCTAGCAGTACTAGTGCAAACAGAGCAACATGAAGGAAAGAACTGACAGCCTTTGCAAACACAGAGGATAAAATAAAGGTGACTATGCTCAGGAGATCAACATTAACACTTTGGAAACTCAGTACCGACATTTTTCATATCCTCTGTAAAAACACAGAAAACAAACTCATGCAGCTTTAAAGGCAAATGGGGACTCTTTTGTCTAGCCTGTTTTTCAAAGTGTTTTTATGATGACATTCAGCACAGAACTTTCATTTTAAAATATTTTTAAAAGTTGGAAATAATTGCAAAATAGAAATTAAAATTCAATAAAGACAGGAAGGAAGTAGATTATGTTTCAACTGAGATTTTGTGCCATTAAACAGAGTTGGTTCAGGGTGTTGGTTCAGGGTGCACACTGAAGACATTCTTTGTGATAAAATACTGGAGAAGGCTGAAGAGTTACCTAAGAAGTGAAATTTGTATGGTGCAGTGGCTGGAGTGTCAAACTAGGATCTGAGAGTTCCTGGTTCAAATCTCCACTTTGCCAAGGAAGCTTACTGGGTGACTCAGCCTAGACTACCTCACAGGGTTGTTGTGAGGATAAAATGGACAAGACAAGAACAGCATAAGCTGCTTTCGGTCCCCACTGAGGTGAGAGGCAGGGTATAAGTAAAGTAAATACATTCTGATACACACAAAAATGAAGTCTGACAGACATTCTGTCAGTGCACTTTGACTGAATAGCCAAGTTTGAATAGTTTTCTTATGCTAGAAACAAAGACTTCATTACTCATAGGTATCTTACATTACAGTAGCTCAAGGGTGAAAATAACTGGATGGCAAGTAGCTGGATATGTGCAGCCAATAAAAAGTGAAAACTGTATGGTATTTGGATTTCACAGTGTATGTAAATTTTGAATATAGTCATACCTATGGTTTCAAATGACAGCAAAAAGGTAAAGGTACCCTGTGAAAGCACCGGGTCATTCCTGACCCATGGGGTGACATCACATCCCGACATTTACAAGGCAGACTTTGTTTATGGGGTGGTTTGCCAGTGCCTTCCCCAGTCATCTTCCTTTTACCCCCGACAAGCTGGGTACTCATTTTACCGACCTCGGAAGGATAGAAGGCTGAGTCAACCTTGACCCGGCTACCTGAAACCAACTTCCGTCAGGATCGAACTCAGGTCATGAGCAGAGCTTGGACTGCAGTATTGCAGCTTACCACTCTGCGCTACGGGGCTCATCAAATGACAGTAAAGGACTTTATTTCTGTACTAACTTAATCTACTCCCCAGCCTGGCAGTATGAACACCACAGAAGTAGAATATTTTACAGGTTGAGTATCCATTACCCGAAAATCCGAAACTTTTTGAGCACCGACATGACGCTACCTGATCTCAAGTGACAGGTCAAAACGGACAGTTTATTCAGCGTCCCCAAGGAAAATTGCTTATCAGTAGCATATAAATTCAGAGTCAGGAATGATGGTGATGCCAAACAACCACAGACTGTCCTACATGGGTGGCTGAGATTGTGACACCTTTGCTTCCTAATGGTTCAATGCACACAAACTTTGTTTCATGCACAAAATTATTAAAGATATTGTACAAAATTACCTTCAGGCTATGTGTATAAGGTGCATATAAAACACAAATGAATTTTGTGCTCAGACTTGGGTCCCATTCCAAGGTATCTCATTACGTATATGTAAATATTCCAATTAAAAAAAAATCTGAAATCCAAAACACATCTGGTCCCCAGAATTTCAGATAAGGGATACTCAACCTGTACTGCTACAGCAAACTACTTTTGCTCTTAAATGAAAACACCCGCTTGGTTCTATAGCAACAAGAAGGAAGATATACATCTAATGTATCTAAAGATATACATCTTTCAGTAATGTACACTGAGAGAGGAACACGATGGAGACTAAGAACAAGGAACAGGTAGGCAAGCAGGGTGGCAAGCCAACTTCCTGAACAATGGAGCTTTGGGCTGATACACTTTGCATCATTCCAAATACTTCAACATCCACAGTGGCTGGAGAATTCTTTTTGTTTTTTTAAAAAAGGAACATAAGTTCAGATTGACTTCACGCAAAAAAGTAGCTTTGATCGTGCTTCTGCCATTTAACAAAAGGAACCAGAGAGAGAAACTTTCATTCAATCACCACTGCATCACTGATACATATGTGCCATATGTGGCAAGGTCATTCCTAAGATTCCATCACACTTCACCACTGAGACAAAGACACAGCCCCAGATTGAGCTATATGCATTCTCAATGGCTAGAACCCACCAAGATTAGAAATAAAATACACAACCTACCACAGTGCTGCCCTGAAGGCACCTCTTCTACAACTTGCTCCAAAAAGTACATGGACAAAAATAAAGAACTGTATTGGAGGAGGGGGGAGAGATAGAATCACACAGTGTTGGAAGGGACTACCAGGGTCATCCAATCCAACCCCCTGCACAATGCAGGAAATTCACAACTACCTCCTCCCCTCACCCCCAGTGACCCCCACTCCATGCCCAGAAGATGGCAACAAAAACCCTCCAGGTTCCCTGGCCAATCCAGGTTCCCTGGCCTAGAGGGAAATTCCTTCCTGACCCCAAAGTGGCAAATGGCATTACCCTGGGCATGTAAGAAAGGGCCACAATGGTGTTGCAACGGCAAAACCTACCAACCGACCACTATCCTCACTGACAGAGACCCTGCATGAGTTGCAATGTGTGTCTGGGAGCAGTGCAGGCATAGCTTCACTGCAGTAAAAGTATTAAACAATAAACGTATTAATGACAAGATTAATGTAATAAAATAATCATTTTAGCATTGCTTTGACAAGACAACAAGAATCTCTCTTTGCAGCACTCAGAACTGCCCTTTGTCATATCATGGTTTCACCTCTAAGCCATATATAACTATGATGTCAGTTTCACACTCTTACCTGAATAACTTTGTAGAAATAGGCATACTGTCGAGCAGTATTTTTATATTGGCTGAAAACATCATGAATGGCCTGAGTTGACTGAAGATATTGAACTTCATCTTCTTCGAAATAAAGTGGGGTATTGTATTCACTTGGGAGAGTTTGGATGTAAGGCAGCCAGAAAGAATTAGGGTTGCATCGTTCACAAAGAAGATGGAATGCTAATGTGATGTTACCCATGGCTTGGAGAATTCGATCTTGGGAATACAAGGACCCTTAAAGAAAAATGAACCCGTAAGGATACGTAGCCCCTTTGAAACAAACATTCCTAATTCATTCTATGAAAAAAGTGAGGTCAGGTTTTCAAATTTTTATCTTACTAAGATAGATCATTATATTCCTGTAAAGCGTTTAAACAAAAATCTAAACACCAGCCAACTCCTTATACAAAAATGCTATAAGCACTGTAACACTGACTGAACGCCACCACCCTAACACATTGCCTTCTCAGGCATTAAGGGAGCTTGCATATGTAGCATAGGACTGAAGGTAACTGGTACAAAGTAGATTTATCACTGCAGTATGAACAGCGTTCACATGGACATCAGGAAACAGAAAGGCAAAACTAGACCCTTTCTAAATCTTGAGCTTCTTTAAGCACAGTTATAAGGTCACTAGCCATTTCTATTTGCCAATCCACAATATTGTTAATGAATAAATTCCCCATAAATGTGCTGCAAGGATATCCGTAAATATATCCAGCTCTTCTTACCCAAGACTGAATTTTTAGCTGACTCCACAGTCATCAGCAATTTTCTAGGAATCCAGAGAAAAAGTTCTTCAGCCTAGAAAAGCAACAGAGAGCTTCAGTCATGTACATCTGGCATATGTAAACATATAGCATTTGATTAGGAATTCTTCTCTCCTTCCCACCAATACCATATGCCAGGCTTTTAAAGAGGCTTGCCTACCAAGACGACTAGCAAGTGCCTGAGCTGCAAGAAAAGCTGGCCAAGTGCTGTCATTGGCCCATGTGCTACTCAAGAGATCAGACACTGCCACTTTATGCTGTGTGAGCATAACTTTGGCTCTCATTAGACCTAAGAACTATTAGCAACCTTAAGGAAGAAACAAGGAAAAGACAGCTACCCAGAATGTCATCCACTCCTGGCTAGTGAACACTCAATGAGCATGCGCTCTATTTCCTAGCACAGTCATCATGGACAGCCTCTGCCCCACTGATAAAAAGAAGGGAAGAGAGCAGCAATATTTTAAACATTTATTTTATTCATTAAAACATTTCTTTCATGTCTTTCCCCGCAGTTCAAGATGGCTTACAAATACATAATTAAAGACACCATTAAAACACCAAATTCCCCCACCCCATAAACCTCAGTTTTCTTCTTCTCTTTCCTCCTAGCAGAGATGCTAGGAAAAAGATGCAGTCTAAGTTTCCAGCTATAAAGAGGTCCAAGGAAGAAAGGGGGGAGTGGCACAAACCAAGCAAGTAAAAGAGAGGATGGGTGGCCATTCTCTGAATCTTGAGTGCAGCACTGTAGCACAATAATAGGATTGGATTACATTAAGTGCTATTTGAGGGTGCACTGTTACCTCAGTCAAATCCCAAATCTTTGATCAAAACTAAACAATTTTGTAATAGTTTAATACAATTTAGCAAACAAAGGTACAAATGCATTTCCTCCCATTAATTGCTCTTCCAGATCTGGAACTATGATTGTGTTAAAGTACATACTCCTGACTTAAGTGCTCCTATACATCAGCAACGAGGCTGAAAATAAACGGGGGAGACCACCTGAGAACCTTCTGGGTATCATCCTGAAGCAAATTTTATATAAATGTAATTAATAAAACTGGAACTGCACATCTGAAACCATAGTTCACTTTTTGGCAGATGGAGACCAAACTCTTTTCCCCTTCCAAAAGCTGATTAGCACTTTTTGAGGAAGTTGGGGTGGGTGGGGAGAGAGACAAAGACAGAAGAGAATACCTAGAGAAGATCTCTGGGTCAGACTCACAGCTTGGACAGAATCAACAACTAATGATTCATAACTAGGCAAGTAATAAGTGTCTCAACAACCAACTTGCTGCCAGTTTAATCTTCCAAACACAGTGCACAAAGCAGACAGTGGGTGAAATGATCTTTTCACACACCAAATACATTTACCAGTTACCCTCTACTCACCTTTATCTCTCTTGTAGCTTTCAAGCCAAAGCCTTCTTCACCAAAGTTGGCCACTTCAAAACCCTCTACGGACGCACCATTCTCTCCAGCCCACTTCATTAGTTCAGCAAAATAATCATCTCTTTTCCCATCAAAGGTGACGGACAAACCTATGTGTACATTTGATGTCAACAGGAAACACATGGTAAGCCTCCAGCATTTAGAATATTTATCAGTTTGCCGGTGTAGTTCTACTGAAAGGTTACCCAGAATTCATATGCCCACAGTAGCTTGACAGTGCATGACAGAGATCTTCAATTTTAATCCACGAAAAAAGACAGTTCTCAGAATACAAGAGAGACTTGGCAAAAGAGTTAGGGAAGCACAGCCCTTTGGTGGTTTGTACTAACTAGGCTAGGATGTGCAATTCCAGCCATACTCTGCCAATCAATGTCACATGGTCTCTGAGCAGCGTGAAGTGTTACTGGGCACAGTTTTGCAAGATAATGAACTTATTTCCTTTTGGACTCAGGGGAACGTAAAGAGTTCTAATCTGAGTTAGAGATGTCCTCAGTGGCACAATTTAAAAACCTATAGCTCTGTCCCCAAGCATGTCTATATATGATTACTTCTTCTGCTTGCCATAGCTGTGTAAAACAATGAAAATGACAAATCACCTTCACTCTCAACAGACACACAAGTTAACCGAGAATTAGTCCTGGCCTATATATTACTGTAACAATAATATAAAACATAAATGTTTGTATTATTCCTTTGTTGTGCTTTTACCTTGATGTATAACTATTATACAGTTCAGCTTCATGGTCAACTGAAAAAGATTAGCGAATTACAGCAAAATAAAACATTAACATACAATATTAAAAAAGATAGACTGAATGCATCAACTTATTGATTGCTCACACAGGTTCTCCATGAATCCCTTCTTAAGTTTCTTGACCTGGACAGCAAATAGGCAATGAATATACTAAATACGGAAGAGTAAAAGCTTAATCTTATCAATTTCATCTACTCCCCATGTTCACAATTTAAGGCATGATTTCATTTTAATAAGTAGTAACAAACATTTTTAGTTTGGGCCAAGCTGGTTCTAGCAGAGCGTTCTTATATTACCTTTCTGTTTTTTACGGATTCTCTCAACAAGAGCTCGAATCTGCTGATATTCTTCCCACTCCTTTCCAGGACCTGCAGTTGGACTGCTGCATTCTGGAAGCATAAATACAGAAATAACATTCTGTTCAGTTCAATTTAGCCTTTCTCCTTTTCGCAACATCAAGAGAATTATATATGGATAGGTAGTTTTAATTTCATAACCTTCAGTTAGGCAATCATACCAAAACTTTTAAGTCTGCAGAAGACAAATATCTGACAAATTCCAGGACTCAAGGCTAGAGCCTGTGCAATTACTATGAAGCTTTCGTTTTTAGGTTAAGCTATTCTACTGAAATTAATTCAGCATCTGCCCCTTTCCACATTTATTCACATCCTCATCTGGCTCAGAGGTTAAGAATATTAAACTTACTCTGTAATAATTCGCTAATTAGATTCAGCATTTCTTTTGGTGAGACCACAGCGGTAGCTCCAGTACCCGACTTCTGAGTTTTCACTCTGCTTTTCTTCCCCATCTTCCAACTTGAAGAAAATAGTAGTAAAATAAGCACGGGTTTTCTACCTCCACACAAGCTTTTTTTGCATATTATTTTTTTTAAACCACAGATTCCATCATATTAAATATCTTGGAAAGAAAAAGGCAGGAGAAAGTAGGTAGAGGTCAGCAAATATTTTAAAAACTTCAAGGAAAAATCCATTTCAGAACTTTTTTTTTTACACTTGTCACTTACCTCCTATAACTGAATCATACTTTAAAGTATCCATGAATGCCAGGATAAATTGTTAGTAGGATAAACTTTTAATAGGCCAACACATCTGGCAGGTAATCACATAGGTGTCTCCATCAGTAAATTAATACTATATCTTAAAAGACTGAATATATTGGGTTTTGATTCTCCCCACTAAGACAGAAGCTCCCTAGCAAAACAAGAATGAGCACTATGAGAATAAGCTGCAGAAGCAAAATGCTTAATGACTTATACCACATCAGAGGGTATTACTCCCTTACTTACTCCTGATTTGTAAACTTAGAAATTAAGACCCACTGATTTCAACAGACTTTATATTTATGACTAGATCGTGGATTTAGGATAAATGGTACTACTCAAGCAAACAACATCCAGTGCTTAAAATGTTTTATTCTGCTAGTTGTGCTAATGTTATCTTAAATATAAATCTGTGGAAAACTACAGATATCTTTCCTAAGGAAAAAAAGTCAATGATGATAAATATACTTCATTGACACGCAGCTAAGTTCCATATCCAAATATAGAGGATCAAACTAACTTGGCACCAAGTTACATGTAAAAACAGTGACAGCAAAAGTTTAACCAATCTCCCACTCAAAATCTTGCTGGCAAAGATGTTCTGCTGTGTTCAGCTTTGAACTTCTGTTCCACCGAAAAACCTCTCCTTGATTAGATGCAAGCATATTCTCTTTCTTCCCACACATCAGTTTTGGGAAACAAAAAAAAATATTTCCCCTCAAAAGGCAATCACTTTGTAGCAACTTCTCTTAAGAAAAAAATAACTGTCTGAGGCCAGAATTCTTAAATAAATCTACAAGCTCATTAGTATATGGTTTTGCAATCCTATTTATTTACCCATGCATCTTTAAAATGTGATAGCAGGATTAGATAGACAAACTCTAAAAACTCGCTTGCAGTACAATCCACTAATCAAGAGAAACAAATATCCCCAAAATCTTATCAGAATCACCGAAGAGAAAGATTATTTATAGCACAGGTAAGTCTGAAAAGAATTCAGTTATTTTAATCAGACTTCATTTTAAGGCATGTGAATTAGAAACGTTTGTAATTCAAGACACTATGAGAGACACACTGCATCAGAAGCATGAGAACCAATTTTTTCCAATACACTGCTATGATTTGACCTGATTGTTTGAAATGCATGAATACTAAAATTAAAAAACTGCTGAAGGAGTAGCTGTAAATCTAAATCCAGGTATATAGAAAACTTCTTTTGGCATCCAAACTTGAGCATATTTTCAAGACTGTTATTACATGTGGAACGACATTTTATTATATAATAGGAATTACAAACATTCTGTCCGGTTCCCTGGGGTAGAATTCTCCTCTCTAGTAAGAGAAAGGAGAGCCTGTGCAGTGCATGACTCATACCACTCTTTTAAAACATTATGCTAGAGTAACTAAAGGAGGATACTTTAAAATAGGGAACATGAAAAATTCATAAGCTGCAAAGCAATCTGTATTAAGCACGTGATACCACTTTGAATTCACCTAGTAGCATTCAGTGCTTCAGTAAAGAGCACAAAACAACGTACTGAGCATCCATGCATTCCTTACTGTCAAATGTACAAAGGACAGGAAATCAGGGACTTTTGTTCAATAGTTAATATATCAGAACCTGGAAGGGCAGCAACACTTGTCACTTGCTGCACAGGAGCAGGATTCTAATTGCAAGTCACGAAGTTCTTTACCACTGACTTGGGCTTGCACTAGCCAAAGATCATTTATTGAAGGCTTTCACGAAACTGCCTCAGCTGCTCCTTTGCCGAAGCTTTGGATAAAGGAAAAAGTATGGCTAGAGCTCTACCTGTCAGGTACTGCAGCTTTAAACTACTTGATGGAGCCAATCTAAATAAAATACGGTGCAGAATGCATCTACGGAAAGTAGACTTGCTTCTTGTTTTGCTACGCATCTCCTAAGCTGAGTCTGCTCCCATTTTAAATACCATATGACAGTTAAGAATCCATAGGTATATCCACAAGTATATTAGGTAGACTGAAGTTAGATGGAATCCCTTTGGAAGCAGACAGAGATCCAAGAACAAACATTTTGTAACTGTTCAGAGTCTTCAGGGTATAACCAGCTAAGTCTCCAACTTTTCCTCAACATGTTTCTAACTTCTTTCAAAGTCCATGCTAGGATAAAGTTAATTATTTATTGAGTACAAGATCCAAAGAAGATTATGATTTTAGAAGGAAAAGTGTAGCTTTTAACACTCCAAGCTCACTGACAAAACCTAAGCAGGTTTCACGGTATAAAAGATTACTCAAAGATGTAATCTAAAAGCATTACTTACATGTTCAACTAGTATGCTGCTGCTATTCCTCTGCAGACAGCAAGAGTGTATTATATTTTGCATATGCTGCCAAGAGTTGAAAGCAATACCTAAGTCAGAGGCTAAGCTTGGGAGTCCTGAGATTCTCGTGGTTATGGAGAAGAGTTTGAAAGCATACAGAAGAATCCTTTAGATTCTCAAAAACCCAGAAAAGGACACAGTAACCAAGGAAACTCCAAAAGAAAGCAGTTTCTTTCAATTAAACAGAAGACATAGCCACCCAATATGCCCCCATTTCTTAAGAACATTAAACTGCCCCATTGAATTGAACCCAAAAGCTCATCCAGACCAGTACTCTGTCTCAATAGGAGCCAGTCAGATGCCCCTGAAAAGCTCATAGCAGAACATGGTAAGACATTTCTAGCTATTCTCCAGCATTTGACAGAGATGTGCTGCCACTGAACATGGAAGTTCCTTTTCTTGTGGTCAACTGCCAGTAATCTGAATCTGTGCTGTATTTTTTACCATTTCTGTATGTTGTAAGCTGCATTTCTGTATATGGGTGCTGTGCTATTGCAAAGTACGCAGGAATTTAGGCCACCAGCAGCAGCCAGTATGTGTTGCAATCTCCCCAATTTAGTTCTCGGGCTGATGTAACTGATACAGTTGTGAAGCTGTTTCTTCATCTTCCTTTCACAAAGGAACTAGATCAGTCATGTCCAAAGTCCGGCCCGGGGGCCAATTGCGGCCCCTGGGCCGGTTTAATACGGCCCCCCAGCCTGTTTTGCAGAGAGAGAGAAGGGGGCGCGTGGGGGCTGTGCCTGTGCTTTGCATCCCCGACCGAGGGGGCGACGCTTGGGCGGAGGGTCGCCTCGATTGGCTGTCTCAGCCCCACCCCCCGAAATGAAGGCCAGCGAGTCTGAAACCCTATAGAGGCCACTTCCTTCTTACCCAGAGCCCGTGTGTGGGGACGCGGCCTTTGTTGTTCTGACACATGGAAAAGCAGCAGCAGCTCCTCCTGAGTGGGTCAAGGGGGATACTTAGGATGGGTTGGGGGGGACTCGAGGGTGGGAAAGGGGGCGGGGGGGGCGGGGAAGGGAAATGCAAGGGAGGTCAAAGGCTGGCCCCAATCAGGGAGAGGAAAGACACCCCCCAGCACACACACACAAACACCGAAAAGCCTGGGAGTGGGGGGGCTGCTCCGTCTGGCTCTCCTCTTTTCTCCCTACAGAAGTATGGGGTGGGGGGAAGATGCAGCCCCTTCCCTGCATTGCGGAGGCCTCGCGAGGGATCCAGATTTGCAGGGTGGGTGGGAGGGAGGAGAGGAGACACTGGATGGGTCTTGAGTAGGGGGATTGTGAGTCAAGGAAAGGCAGGGGGAGAGGGGGCTGGATTTGGGGGCGGGGGGTGTTTGGAGTCAGACCCCCCAGCAGGTTCTCTCCAAGGCAAGTGGCTGCTTCGAAAAAAGGGATGGGGAAAATAAATTACTCCTGGCATGTATCGTGTTTGGAAATGAGGCGTGTTCAGACGGGGCCGAGTCTGTAGAGGACACCCGTGTTCATTCTGGAGGTCAAAGCCCCGAGCAGAGAGCAAAGAGGTCAGAAGGAAAGAAGAAGAGAAGAGTTTGTTTTTATATGCCCACTTTTTCTACCACTTAAGGGTGGCTTACAATCGCCTTCCCCTCCCCGCAACAGATACCCTGTGAGGTAGGTAAGGCTAAGAGAGCTGTGACTAGCCCAAGGTCACCCAGCTGGCTTCGTGTGTAGGAGCGGGAGAAACAAATCCAGCTCACCAGATTAGCCTCCACCGCTCATGTGGAGGAGTGGGGGAATCAGACCCGATTCTCCAGATCAGACCCCACCCCACTCTTAACCACTACACCACGCTGGCTCTCATGGGGAGAAAAACTCCACATTCCTCCCTGCACGGGAGATGTCATAGTGTTTGAATCTTGGACTCCATGAGAATGAAAACCAGTTTATTTCCTGGCTCAGATGAGGGGAGGACAGAATACCCCCGGCATGGTTGAAGGGAGAGAGTCGACAGTCCCAGAGAGGCACATGAGTGAGGGGGGGAGGAAGAGTTCCTGCTCCCTCCCTACAGAAGGAAGATTGGAGATTTAGAAGCTGGGGGGTGAGCTGAAAGGGGCTTTGGGGAAAGGAAGGAAGGAATGCTGCCATGGTTTTTGTGGTGCAGTCTGTGGTTATGGGCATAATAAGTATGCCTTTTGCAATAAACTTTGCATAAAATAGTTAATTTGCATTTAATTAATTTAATTTAAAATGTCTGGCAAAATGGTCGGCCCACACGCATGTTCACTTCATCAAATCTGGCTCTCTTTGAAAAAAGTTTGGACACCCCTGAACTAGATGTTCACAACACAATGGTTTAATCAGAAGTTTTATCTTACAAAGATTATACTGGTGTTAGTTATCACAGCAGTTTTGCCTACAACTCAAAGTAGCTCTTCTCATAACAACTTAAACTGGCTTGTAAAAATGAGCTTGGGTAGCAAAGCCATCTTCAAATCTCACGGAATGGGATTCTCTCTCATTAAGCCCATACACTACACATGCGCCTCATCTTCATACATACAACATATGGTAGTTATGTCACTGTTGCTGATTTATCTTTTGCATATTAATGTTTTAAAATACTGTATGGTAGTCTGACAACTCATTAGAAAGATAGGATAGAAATTGATATAAGATAAACATAATGCTTAAAAACTGCATGTAATCCATAATCGACAATTAAAATAGATGGGAAATTTTATATTAATGGCATGAATTCCAAGCAGGTCTCTAGAGAGGCGGCATATACATCTGTTAAATAAATTATGGTTACAGCCATAGTACTCAACACAAAAACACACATCTAAAATTCATAATATTAAGTAATGTCCTTCTCCTAGTAGTAACTCCCTAACATCAAGAGCACTTTTCCAGATCTTGCATAGCAGAGAGTCTTAAAGATCATTAATAAGTGTGTACCCCTTGACCCAGCATGGTGTAGTGGTAACAGCACTGGACTAGGCCCGGCGAGATGAAGGGAGATCTCCAGGGGTAGTCTGACTGAAAAATCAGATAGCTAACATATTAGCTAGAACCAACGAGCAGTACATACAGGTACTGCAGAACAAGGAATAACTTTAATAGGTCAAGAGCAGATGGCTTAAGGAAACCAGCTACACCTCATGCTATTAAACAAGAGTCCCAAAGAACCACCCGTTTAGTAGTGTGTGTCAATTTTTTTCCCTTACAATTTTCTCCCTTGGTGCTGTGTGCGCGCACTAAGTTAGGCTGAAAAACGTTCAAGGAACAAAGATTTTGCCAAGCATGAAAAAGCATCTATGCTAAAAGCTGACAACAGAGAACTTCAGCTAAGATGCCTTTCCTTTCCTTTTATCCCTTAGAAGCTCCTTGATCAATTGATCTTGAGCAGCATATATCTAGTGTTGGAGGAATATAAGGACTGAAACAAATCTTGCCACTGACAATGTAGCCTTGGGGTCCCTATCACTTAGTAAAAAAGGCATTATGTCAGTCACAGAGGCATTGGATTTGTATATTAAAAGGGGGGAAATATAGTGCGATCGAAGTTCCTTGTAAAAGCGGTCAGCTAAGATGCAATTCTGTAATCTCTGAGTAGACAGCAAATACAATGACCTTCTAACATCACAGAAATACAGCCGCTGAGAACAGATAAACATGGGCAAGGGGGTCCTGGTAACGAAATACATCAGAGTTACCCATATACACCATTCACCAGCACTTTGCCCAGATGATAACATATAGAAAATGGAGAAATGTAGCAAGGTGACAAAAAAAGGCAGTGTGAAGGAAAGCAAAACATGAATTCTTCAAAAGAGACAGTGATAAAAGTACTGAATCAGAATGAGATGTTTAAGGAGATAAACAAATGCAGTGACTCCCTAGAAATCAGACTATTGCAGGTTAAAGCCAGAAATGGGAACTCTAAGTAGCAAGGAACAGCTTCTAGTGTTTAGACTAAGAAAGTAAGAATCCAACAAAGGAACAGCTGATGCACAAACAAGAATGAAAAGAACTTAATATTTACCCCTAATGTGAGGGAAACAGAAAAAGAACTACCATGCACACAAATATGACGCATAGGGTCAGAAGTACGAGCTTTATGTGAAATAGTAGGTTCTGAAGATGGAACGCTTAGAAAGCCGAGGCAGAGCTGGACAAGATGAAACAGGCATTAAGATCAGATAAGGATGACCACACCCACAAAGTCTATGGAAAAGAGCAGCAAAACTGTTGAGTAACTGCAAAAATTGAATTTGGTGTCAGTAATAAACAACAAAATCTTAACTCGTTTCAAGTGACTTGAACTATTGAGAGTGAAGAGATAGAAGACAGAAATTAAAAATAAATATTAAGACTAGTATGGGAGTAAGATTTAAGTAAGAGGCAATTAAGAAAACTGAACTGCACAGGAAGGGATGATGAGAACTGGGTAACTGGGCAGGGACACCATATGAAAGGATTACAGAAGAAAACATGCAAAGGTGAGGTTAAAAAGATCAATTGGGAGATTTTATGGCACAGCAACAGCTTGAAAATTTGGATGCAAGCAAAAATGATAAAAGAGATGAAAGACAATAATGCCATGAGGAGCACTGACTTGGACAGGGACACTGTACTGTTGTGGTAGCAGATATTACTTGATAACAGCAACAGAGAAAGAAAGGGCCAGAACACTGGACAGGAGAATTGATGGGCAGCAAAGAGAAGCAGCAAGCGGGGCATGGATCAGGAGGAAAGCATGTTGGACATCCTTCGAAATTAAGGTCCTTGTGAAAATAACGGGAAATAACATTATTCATTTTTATTTAAAAGGATTCATGCCCATTCTTCAAAATGGCTAACAATGCACAAAAACAAACACACTTGATTCTCTGTAAGGAAGCAGCATACATAAGCAGTAAGCAAATACAACCATGGAGGTGGGGAGAGGACAAGAACACATAGCACTGCAATCAGAGGTGAAATGTTATGCCTGCTTGTTTCTACCAAAGTTCTCCCAAATTTAACATGACCTACACAAAAGTAAGCATCACTATGGTTTGTACAGTCCAAGTTTGTGTCATACCCAGTCATTTGCACTATTACTTTGGGAGTAACCTCCCCAGACTATTTAGCCCTGTGGGGATTACTTCCAGGTAGGTTTGTCAGGTCCCTCTTCTCCACTGGCGGGAGGTTTTTGGGGCGGAGCCTAAGAAGGGAAGGATCTGGGGAGGGACATAGAGTCCCATTGCCAAAGCGGCCATTTTCTCCAGGTGAACAGATCTCTATGGGCTGGAGATCAGTTGTAATAGCAGGAGATCTCCAGCTAGTACCTAGACGACCCTGGTGGTCCCTCCCAACGCTATGATTCTATACCTGGAGGCTGGCAACCCGACTTCCAGGTAGTATCTTAGATACCCTGGAGAGATTTATTGTCGAAGGCTTTCACGGTCAGAGTTCATTGGTTCTTGTAGGTTATCCGGGCTGTGTAACCGTGGTCTTTTTTTTCTTTCCTGACGTTTCGTTTCGTTTCAGTGTGACTCCTCTGAAGATGCCGCAGCTGCTGGCGAAACGTCAGGAAAGAAAATTCCAAGACCACGGTCACACAGCCCGGATAACCTACAAGAACCCGGAGAGATTACTCCCAATTGATAACTTAGAAAAATATCAGAATTAAAATAAATTAGAAATCATTCTATTAGACTTCAGTAACTGTTAGAAATAACACCTAGAAAGAAACTAGGGGAAAGCCCTAGAGGACTACCTCCCCTCCACCATCACCTTCATACTGTTAAACCGGATTGCGGTTGAAGGCCGTGATCAGGATTAACAGGCACGGTGTTATGAGCGTGTGAACAGGGTGGGGAAGGGGGGGGAGGGAGAGATGGGAAATAGAGGCGTGAGGCAGTCGTTGGGCGCCGAGCAGCGGCCCCTCGCTCTCCCTGTAGCCGAGCAGCGCCGTCCTCTCGGGCTGTGAGGGGCCCAACCACCAGATGGGGGTGGGGGTGGGGAACAGGGCTCAGGCCCGGACCAGGCCCCCCTCCCTTTCAGAGAGGAGAGGCGTGAGGGAAACGGGAGGGAGCCCTTCCCCTCCTCCCCCCCCCATTTACCTTTCAACGGCGACAAGGCGGGACCCTCCCCCCAAATAAGAATTCCTCTCACCGGACGGCTCTGCCCGGGATGGGGGGGAGGGGAAAAGGGGGGGGGAAAGAGGCCGGGGCGGCAGCGGAGCCAACCACAACCCCGCCGCGCACGCTCACTGCTCAGCGGCCAGCGCTTTGGCCCCACCCACCCCTGCCGTCAGTCTGCGCTTCCGAGGCCGCCATTGGGTCTAACCCTTTCTCTCGCACACGGGCGGCCGGCCAATCCCATTCGGCTTCGCCCCCCCCCCCAAGTCGTTCTCACCTATGGCCAAGCCGGGCGTGAGGCAGGAGAGGGGAAAACACATCGACCCCTCGCCGCCCGCCCAACAGTTTACCGCGAGTGGGTGTGTAAGAGAGTTCTGATTGGACGAAACTGCGACTCTACTGGTCCACCTTCTCCCGCCTCCCTCTTCAATTCGCTTTGCTGATTGGCTGAGGTGAACCACCCAGAGGACGGTTTGTTCATTTCTGGGACACCCTATTGAGCGACAGGGGCAGTTTCTAAACCAAGGCGTACGTAAGACCCGCCCACCATCTCCATCCCTCATTGGGCAAAGAAGGGGTGGGGCTTAACCGTTCAAGGCCGCGCTCGTGATTCGTCCGATAACTACCGCTCCTCTCCCTACGCACGCACGCACGCACGCGCGCGGGAGGGGGGGGCTGTGGTCTCGCGGAGCCTGCGTACCAGAGGGTCGTGCGTCTTCCTCTCCCCGCCGTTCATTCGTGCGCCGTCGCGATGACGTCGACAAACGGTCTTCCAGCCTCGGTCCTCCCAAGATGGCGCTGCGCAGGAGGTGTCGCTGAGGGGAGGCCGGGGATTCTGGCGCCGGGGTCGCTTTTGTGAGTGTCCCGGGAGGCGACGGAGGGAAGGGATCGACGGCCTTTCATCGCCCAGTGAGCTCTGAGGAGGGGAAGGCTTCGTCGCCGGAAAGAGGATTAAAGGGGAAGTCCTCTTTGTTAGCGTGTGTACGTTCAGCTCTTCGTGAAATAGTGCGTATGAGAGGTGATGTATTTTCGCGCGCAGGTGCTGCTTAGTCTCTCAGGGCATCTCGAGGCGGTTTACAGTAGTAACGTAGTTGACTATTACAGTAGTAATAGCTGACTTTCCTGAATCAAGTGAGGTTAGGCTTTGACGTGCCGCTGTCTGGGTTCCAGCAGTCGGGCTGTCCGCTCTCTCTCTCTCTCTCTCTCTTTTTAATATTTTTTTTATTTTCTTCATTTAATATATCAACAGAAACGATATAATAGTAATAATAAAAAGAAAAACAAGTGATATATCTAATTTAACAATAAAATGCCTTCCCCCTCTCCCATCCAAAAATGAATTGTGTAAACTTTTGCTAACGGAGCTAATCCCGATATTATTTTAATTAACCTGTTCTTATCCTATCCAACATTATTAAATCAATACCTAATATAAAAATTAATACAAAGTATAAATAAGGGATTCGATCAAAGAGTATCCTTTAAATGGTTGCTGTTTTACTTGCATATGTGCTTCGTTGTCAAGTTTGCTGTCAGAAATCTGGGCAGGGAGACAAAGGGTCTGGTGTTGTAAGCACCTAGGAGCTTGAGCAGTCTGCTTTCCCTAGCTTCTCCCCCACCACCACCTAAACTGACTTTCAGCTGATGTCAACAGTCATGGGATAATCCTGCTAAGAATTCAGCCAACCTTTTGTGTGTATGTAATTATCAATGTTCATAAGGAGCCCCACCATGTGGAAGCTCTGGCATTTGTTTCTCTGCCCTTGTTATGAAGTTTGCTGTTGGAGCAAACAGTGATTAATTTTCAACCGCTAGAAGAAGGAAAAGGCATGGTATGTGTGTGAAGATGGTTAAGGCTGCTTTTCACGAATTTTTGTCATTGTGTATGTTGTGTTTAGCATGCCAACCCCGTATGTAGGTTGCCAGCACCCTGCTTATATTGATTTTGTTGTAATCCACACGTTTGACAGGTCACTCACCTGTACAGGAACTAAGGGGACCAGCTGTGCGTGCTCTCCTTGCCAGTTTGTTTGGCAACAAGCAAACCCTCCCTCCCAGCCTGAATGGATGTACTGCCAGTGTAACACCATGACCAAGTCCTATGGGACACACAGCAAACCTGGGGAGCACAGCCATGTTTTGTGTCTCACGGGGAACACAGCAGAGCATCCTGGGACAACAACCACAGCAAATGCTTCCTAGGGAAGCCTTTTTGGGAGAAATCAAGACCTGCCAACAGGATGACAGTAATTAAGCTACACCAGGCAAGAAGGCAAAGATGCCTCTTCCTCTACTGTCTTCGACTTAATATGCAGTCACTGACCATTAACACCATTGCGATGTAAGGAACCCTGTGACAATCTGGAACCTCCAATTCATATCTTCCCATTGTCCCCAAAGCTCCTACCTAGTACATTACTCACCTTAATAGCTCACGTTTTGTAACCTGAATTATAATTCAATCAAAAACTGCCTTTTCTGTTGCCGTGTAGTCAATTCTATAGATTAGGTCTCCCCACTATTATCAAATCTCTCAATAAATTCTATATTCCTTTTAAATTAGGTCTCTGTCATCTTTTTTCTACTGAAGACTTGTTACTCACAGCCACCTCTTTAGGTAAAAGATCCCTGTTTGCCGCACCCTGCACAAAACACGCAAGCTAATTCCCCATGTTAATCTGAATGCATATTTACGTGTTTGTGGGGGTGTGGTGACATATAGTGCTAGTAAAAACAGCAAAAGACAGATCTCTGCCCCATGGAGCCTGAAATCTAAAGTATCATACAGCAGAGGTAAAAAGAAGAGTGGGTAATGGAAAGGAAGGTAAATGGGGGAAGAATATATTGATTTTGTTGTAATCCACACGTTTGACAGGTCACTCACCTGTACAGGAACTAAGGGGACCAGCTGTGCATGCTCTCCATGCCAGTTTGTTTGGCAACAAGCATTTTGCTAATTCTTTATCATCTCCTGGAGGGACAGGAATAAAGCTGGAATATCCAGTTTTGGGAATACTAAAGATAAAAATAAAGTGCTAGTGCCTAGAAATGCCTGAGGGCACACTGTAGAATTTTTGGGTCTCATGGGAAACAAGTTTCCTGTTTGCTTCCCAAATTGGTTTTGCAAAGGATTAAGTTAATAAAATAATTTTATTTTAGTTTGGTATATGTAACTTGGTGTGAAACATTTGTAGAAAGTAATCTTGTAATATCAAAAATGTAATCCTCTAAGTGTTCCTCCCCCCCCCCCTTTCAAGGCTCTAAAGTCGCCATATGAAAAGCTGCCCTTGGAAACTTGATCAAGGATCAACAATTCTACATCAGGAAATGAAGGAGAATAAAGAAAACTCCAGTCCTTCTGTAGCTTTGGCAAACCTGGATCACACAAAGCCATGCTGGTACTGGGATAAGAAAGACTTGGCTCATACACCGTCACAGTTAGAAGGACTTGATCCAGCTACTGAGGCAAGGTACCGCAGAGAAGGTGCCCGGTTTATATTTGATGTAGGAACCCGCTTGGGACTGTATCCTTTGATTTGTGTGATGCACATTTTTATTTGCTTTCTTGCATGTGAGAGTTCAGGTTAAGAAACTTCTTGTACAGAATGCTAGCAGTATTTCCACAGAATCTTTAAATGAGCTTCAGTAATCAGAAACTGAACTAGTAACTATTTTAATTTATGTTCAGTTTTTTAACAAAACTGCATAGTATTTTGTATTTGGTTTTATTAGTGACCCCTTCTAGTATATTTTTAGCCAATGAATGACACACATTCTTAGCTTACATTGTAACTCCCTGCAAAGGAAAATATTTCACAATTTAAAAGTTATTTGAAGTAGGTTTTATGTGCAATTGTAGCATCTTGTGGAACTCTGCAGTCAGGTATACTCTTTCCTGGGAGTAAATCCTGTTGAACATAATGGCATTTATTCCCAAGTATACTTATTTGGGATTGTTCCCTCAGTTAAATAAGTGTTGTCAGTCCATCTAATATATTAAAATGTCAAGTTATGGATAACTATAGCGAGGGCATTTATTACCACTGCCTTGAAAATATATTATTTCAGTAGTTATTTTTACAAATATGCTTAAGAAAACATTATAAGCATTATTACAGACTTGCATTAACTGCAGAGGCTTTTGATGCATCATTCACTTCCATGAGATGTTAGTATTTGTACTTTGGTTTTAGTAATAATTTGTAGAGATCCTTATTGTCTGATCCAGACATTATGATACGCTGGCAACTGGAATAATTTATTTTCATCGATTTTATATGTTTCATTCCTTTAAACAGTTCCCAAGATATGTAAGTATAAATGAATTGCTATTATGTGCAAAGTATTTAGCATTGTGACATTAAATTTGGTATGTTGAATCTGAGGAACGTGTTTCTTTTTTTTAATCATAAATACAGAAAGATACAGAGAAATTTAAAAGATACAAAACTTACTAAGAAAAGAAATGATATAAAAGTTATAAAAGACCTATAAATGTGATCAAACTAAGATTCCAGTGATTCATACAGTTAATCTAGCATATTAATATTACTATATATTCTGTTAAACTGACCTACTAACCTCACATTATCTCACCACCACCATCTATACATTCTTTAATTGATCCAGCTTACTACTTTAGATTTTATGTATCTAAAAGGGTATGACGTTATGTTTTATAAGATCTTATTTATAGTTTCTGAACAGTGTTTATGACATTAATCTTGACTGAAATTTCAACAAATAAATTACATTTGAGGAATGTTTTTACAATGCAATAACTACAGCTGCAATAGTCTTTGGGTGGAGCCATCTGTCACATAATAAACTTCCTTCTTGGGTGATTTTACTTGCAGCCTTTATGCTCAGGTGTGCCATTTTAGATTTTAGGCAGGAGGGGATTTCAAAGGTCTTATGAAAATCTGTTGTTTTTTAAAATAAAATGTTGGCCAAGATGGACTTTTGGTCTGCTCTAGTAAGGCAGGTCTTCTGATAAGATTTAAATAGCTGCTTACTATATTCTATATTGATTGTTAAAAATAGTGAGATGGATGCAGTGGTCAGCCCCTTCCTGCCTTGGACATGCTGTTCTCATAACCCTGGGCATCAACAGCCATACTGGGGGGGGGGGGGAGAGCATTCCCTCTTTCAATAAGCACAGGAGAGAGAGAAGGGATGATTCATCCCCTTCCCCCGCTCCTCACTGCAGTCTCCCAGCTGATGTGGCTGTTGGTCTGTGTGGATCACACAACCCCAGGAGCTGGATTTCCCATGGTTGGAAGGGGATTGCTAGGGGAAGGGGACAAAAATCTGCATCTGCCAAATCTGCATCTGACAGTTCTTGTAGGTTATCCAGGCTGTGTAACCGTGGTCTTGGTATTTTCTTTCCTGACGTTTCGCCAGCAGCTGTGGCCGGCATCTTCAGAGGAGTAACACTGAAGGACAGTGTCTCTCAGTGTCAAGTGTGTAGGAAGAGTAATATATAGTCAAAAAGGGGTTGGGTTTGAGCTGAATCATTGTCCTGCAAAAAGTAACAAAGGTAATGTGCTAACCATTGTCCTGTAAGTATCAAGATAATGTGCTAATGAGGGTGTGGTATGTTAATATGGAACCATTGTATCCTGAAGTGATCTGTTAATGTGTGAAATCCAAAGCTAATCTGCATGGCTAACATACCACACCCTCATTAGCACATTATCTTGATACTTACAGGACAATGGTTAGCACATTACCTTTGTTACTTTTTGCAGGACAATGATTCAGCTCAAACCCAACCCCTTTTTGACTATATATTACTCTTCCTACACACTTGACACTGAGAGACACTGTCCTTCAGTGTTACTCCTCTGAAGATGCCAGCCACAGCTGCTGGCGAAACGTCAGGAAAGAAAATACCAAGACCACGGTTACACAGCCCTGATAACCTACGAGAACCAATGAATTCTGACCGTGAAAGCCTTCGACAATATTCTGCATCTGACAGTTCACTGGACCTACCCTAGTGTGTATTGGAAGCATTTGTTTGTTAGTCCCTCGTAACAGCAGTAGCAATTGTATCAACTCAGTTATATCATTTTAGCTAAGGGGCTTGAGCCTTTGGCATATGTACGTTGCTGCACAACAATATTGACTGTATAAAAACTGAGTTGACTATATAAGTATAGATGCTTCTGAGGAATTAATCACCTGTGGCTCCAAACAGTGGGAAGGAGACCCCTGCGTGCATTGTACCTTGTGAAGACTATGCATGCTTCCCAGAGAATCTAGAAAACCAGATTTGTCTGTGTTATACGAATCAGGATACATAATAGGTTATAGTTCAAAATTATGGTCTCTGGGCCTAGTCATTCCTAGAGTCGTTGCCTTACATAAGCCAGGACATTGGCATCTGAATCCACTTTGTACAATTGACATGCACTGATTTAGAGGAACTGTTTTGTGGAGGGGAGCAATAAAATGGTACTTGACAGCATATCAGCTGAATAGTTAGTATGTGAAAGGGTGTGTGACTGATAGGTATAACTGTGTTTGAATAAAGTGTAAAAAATTGTCCTAGAGATGCAAATCATTTTCCCCGTTTGAAATGGTGTAAGTACAACTTTCTGAAGAAATCTTTTTTTGATAGGTGACAGGAGCTTGCTGTCTTTTCCTAGCAGGGAAAGTTGAAGAAACACCCAAAAAATGTAAAGATATAATCAAAACGGCTCGTAGTTTACTAAATGATGTGCAGTTTGGACAATTCGGAGATGATCCAAAGGTAAACTGACATGTTCTGAAGATTGTTTTGGTTAAATTGTTACAATGCAACCCTAATACTGTTATCTGTGGGTGTTTAGCACATGACTTCAGTGGTGTTCTTGGAATTAAATAGATTAAACTAATGTGAGGCCCAAGACAGAACAAATTTTGAATTATTTTGTATGCAGTTTTTGCAAGTCGGAATTTAACAACTAAGAGATTTCAGCGCTTGTTTTATCTAGATAGTGTGTCCATGACATGTTGTTTTCCAAGGCAATGTATATTGCAGTGCTTGTGTTGTTCTCCTGTTGCATTTGCCTGTCTTTTCAGCAAAGAAATAATCCACTGCACAGGGGAAGCAGTGAAACTGGCCACACAGAGTGCAGCCATATGCATACAGTAAGCAAACTGGAAAAAAATAAACTTTTTTGTCGCTTATTTCTTTGTTGTAGTAATTATAGACATTTGTTAGTCACAAAGTCTTCAGACAACTGAGTCACGAAAGGTAATTTTTACAAAACTAACATAACCGTCTTGCAGGTTATCGTGATTATACTATTTCCTCGGCTTCGTTCTGCATAATTTGTTAAATGAGTTACATGTTGCTCCCACTGTGAGCAACTTCAGACATTCAGAAACTTCTGCAAATTCTCATGGGCAGCCAAAATAGAGCGTGTTTTAGTTTTATAGTGTACCAAATATTGTAGATCCAAAGTTTTGCCAGTCTCAGGGCACACAAATTCCCAAGTGTAAGGGACTGCCGTGATTCCCTCTGCTGTACTAGGAGATATGCTTCACCCCAAAGCACTGGAATTGGTTTCAGACTCAGAATCTCCTGCCGCACTTTGGCTGGATCAGTAAAGTAGCAAGCCTTAACTTATGCCCCTCCCAGTCTTTCATAGCTTATTAAGAACTCTCATAATTAGTAACAAATTAAATAACAAAGTAGATAGTGGGGAAAACGAAAGAAGCCATTTAGACTTACAGAAGAATTAGCCTTAATGGAGTTCTGCAACTCCTAGAGTATGCCTTCTTCAGGTTTGACTTTGGCTGTTGAAAGTCATTCCAAAAATAGTTGAAGGCAAGGTGATGTATTTGTTTCCTAATGGTTAACATTTGACTGCAGATGTGTGCTGTTTCACTCTTTCCCCACAACTGTGCAGTGATATTACATGTTTTATTTGGTCTTCCCCTCCCAAAATGTGGTGGAACAGCATGGATCAGCAACTGGATTTGCTGATGGGTCACCTTGTAGCTGATGGAAGGGGGCCTTGACTCATGAAAGCTTATGTCAGAATACTTTTTTTTAGCTTTCAAGGGGTAGTGTGGCAGATTGCCTAGAAAGTGTTCGCTCTGTGGGATCCCCACGCCAATTGTTTCTCATTTTTTCTTCCTCTATTTGTCCCTTGTTGATACTTCCCCAGCAGCCAAAGAGTTGCCCCACCCCCAAGGAGGGAAGCTTGGAAAACCTGGGGCCCTCTTATAGTGCAGTCTTAAGTGGAGGTGCATCCTTCTGGACCCACTAACATCAGTGAGCTTAGAAGGGGTTAACCATTCTTAGGTTTATACTGTCTGTCTCACAAGCAGGCTTTGGAGTCACATCGACCCCCAGTGCATGATTTCAAGATAAAGGGTATTTCTGATCATCAGCTGGTGAGTTAGGAGAGGATATATACTGTTGCTGAACATTGTTGCATAACTTACAAAAAGGTGCTTACACTAAAAGAAAAATCGTTAAAAAAACCGTGGCGGTTGCTGCAGTCTAGGCAGACTATAGGCCTGGCTTCTCTGGCATTACTGTGTATTGCCATCTGAAATTTATGTAAGTTAGAAATGTAATGAGTTGGCCATCTGGCATAATATAATCTTTGTCCCCCATGATTGTTAGGAAGAAGTTATGGTTTTGGAGAGGATCTTACTACAGACGATAAAATTTGACTTGCAAGTGGAGCACCCTTACCAGTTCCTCCTTAAATATGCCAAGCAGCTGAAAGGTAAGGAAATAGCTGATATAGCTTACCTGGTAGTATGGACAGATGATTGTATATTAGGGAAGTAATTGTCAAATAGATAAAATAGGTAAAAATAGAAAATGTGTGTAATCTTGTTGGCATGTTTTGGAGGGTTGTATGAATGCCCTTGTAGGAATGAGGCTGACCAATGAGCTATTTTATTTATATCACTCTGTTGGTGCTGCTTCTGCTTTACAGATCCATCTCAGAGCTAAATTTGTACTGATTCAGGGGCTGGCTGCTTTCGATGTCCTGCTTTCTGTGTCGGGTAGAAGAAAGCCACAATGTATGTGTATCTGGGATGTACAATATGTAGGCCAGCAGAACCCCATTGTGCAACCTGTGGCTGGATTCCCCTCCCAAGAGTTTGTAGGGATTGATAAGAAGTTTCAGGTGGAGGAGGGATCAAAATGCTGACTCACAGCTGGGAACTGGTTTCTGATCTCTGTCCTCCCTATATCCCTGATGGAGCTGTGCACACAGAGCTCTTTGATATAGGTTAAAATGCCCTAGATCAGTTGTTATGGGAAGAAGGATGAAAGGAGAGAATGCCGCTCACCGACCCACAGCCTGGTAACATTTTACCCCTTTTGAAAATTCTCCTGGCACAATCCCAGCATCAGCTTGTGCACATGGTTGCCCTTTTAGCCAAGAACATTTGTACGCACACTCCCATATGTAGCTGCTGTTGCCTGTGTATAATTGTTTCTCCTCTGCAGTATATGAGCCAACCGAGTTTGTAGTTGTCATAGTTATGAATTACCGGCGCATATTACTGAGACCGGATTCTCAGTAATCTTGAACAGGACTTGGATATCTACTAGTCACAAAGTTTTGTCTTAATGTAGTAATTTTCTTTAAATAATTGCACACAGGTGATAAGAACAAAATTCAAAAACTGGTGCAGATGGCATGGACATTTGTCAATGACAGGTAAACGCTCACCTCCCCCAATTATGTGCTCATTTTAAAAATACTGTTTAGTAGCTGCCTCACTTATTAGATCTTCTACTTACACTCATGTCGTAGACATTTGAAAGCACTTTCTCCAGATTCTGTTGCTCAGATTCCTAGAGTACCTTGTCTTACATAATTACGTTATTGATTTTGTTTATGTGTATCCTGCTTTCCCCCCAGCCAGGGCCCGAAGGAGCTTATCCCATCCTTCTCCCCTCCTCCGCAGCAGCCTGAGAGACTGTGATGGGCCCAGGGTCACCCATCAGTCTCCAAGGTTAAAGCAGGGATTCAAGCCAGTTGTTTCAGGTCCTTGTCCAGTGCTCTAATCCCGACGTCATGCGGGCTGTCACTGGCCACAAACGGCACTGAAACGTCGTGGTGGTGGCGCATAGCAAACGTGAAGCAGCAAGTGAAGTGTTTAGTTGGGTGTCAATTCTGAACATGCGCTTGGTCACTGTTTTGCACTACATGGGGACACTTTTACACTGCTGTTTTGTATCACCTGGCAATAGAAGGTGGGCAAAGGTGCTTGACCTTGGACCTTTCTGAGAATCATTGAATTTCAGAATGACCAGGCTGAACATTAGTTATTGTTATTGCAAGGAGCTGGAAACTGAAATATGGGTTGCTTCATTCACCCTGATGTACAGCAAAGTATGCCTAAAACATTCCATACTGGTGCCTTTCCATCTTTTCTGGAAAACCTCCCTAGGCCATTTGTTCTGTTGCTTGTTGATCTTGTGCAGCCTAATAATTGTTTATCTTTTATTGGAGCCCAGTTGACTTGAGTGTGGCTGGGATTGCTCCTAGTTCAGCATTCTAGCTTGCATTAAGAAAACTCTGATGTATGCACACCTGAACCTTGTGCTTATAAATTGTTCCATGAAATTACTCTCTACCCCAGTTGTTATTAGTTCTGTGGAGGAACTAGGATAGATCTAGCATGTGTATGCCTCTCCCCCCACCCACCCACACACACACAAACTGATTGGAGCTTTGGTAGGGAAATGCTTGAGTCCTTGGGAAATGTGTCTCATAACTCCTGTTTGTGTTTTTCTAGCCTGTGCACTACACTGTCACTGCAGTGGGAACCAGAAATCATAGCGGTTGCTGTGATGTATCTGGCAGGCCGCTTGTGCAAGTTTGAGATTCAGGAGTGGACCTCAAAGCCGATGTACCGAAGGTGGTGGGAGCAGTTTGTGCAAGATGTACCTGTTGACGTCTTGGAAGGTACTTGAAGCATTTGATACCCAAACATTTTTATCTGAATTGTTCTTTTCACTTTGTTGTTTACGCCCTTCCTTTGAGCCAATTTGTCCAAATCCAGAATGTGGCTTAAGTTTTATTGTAAAGTAGACAGAATTTCAAATGTACTTCCTTTTACCTGTTCACTAGAATGTTTAATCTTTGTTCTTGTTCTTCCCCCCGCCCCCCCTTTCCCTGAAGACATCTGTCATCAGATCCTGGATCTGTATTCACAGGGGAAGCAACAAATGCCTCACCCTACCCCCCATCAGCTGCAGCAGACTCCCGCCCTTCAGGCGATGTCTCAGGTGACTCCACCCCAGCAGACCCAGCAGTCTCAGAGTTCTGAGCCGTCGCAACCACCCCCCCAAAAAGAGGCTCCGCCGGCAGGGCAGCAGCAGCCGCCGCCGCCCCCATCGCAGACACCTCAGTCCAAAAAACCATCTCCACAGTCCAGTCCTCCCAGACAAGCGAAACGGCCAGCGGTAAGAAGCAGTGTTACCTAGACGTTGGAGTATCAGAGTGGTTGTTGGAGCTAATAGTTTAGGCTTGGGTCCTTTTACTGAGATCCATGCTCCCTAAATACCCTCTGTCACAGAGTGTGCATCCTCTTCTGGGGACTAGAGCAACTGCCCTAAGAAGAGCAGTTAAAACACTTAAGGTTGTTTAACTTCGAAAGAAGGCAGTTAAGGGGAGACGTGATAGAGCTCTATAAAATTATGCATGTTATGGAGAGAGTGGACAGGGAGAAGCTTATCTCCTTCATAGTGCTAGAACGTGGGGTCATCTGCTAAAGCTGGAGGGTGAGAGATTCAGAACAGATAAAAGGAAGAATTTCTTCACACAATGCATAGTTAAATTGTGGAACTCCCTGCCCCAGGATGTGGTGATGGCTGCCAACTTGGAAGGCTTTAAGAGGGGAGTGGACATGTTCTTGGAGGAGAGGGCTATTCATGGCTGCTAGTAAAAATGGATACTAGTTATGATGCATACCTGTTCTCTCCAGGAACAGATGAGCATGCTTTTTATATTAGGTGCTTTGCAACACAGGCAGGACAATGCTGCTGAAGTCAACTTGTTTGTTGGCTTCCTAGAGGCACCTGGTTGGCCACTGTGTGAACAGATTGCTGGACTTGATGGGCCTTTTGTCTGATCCAGCATGGCCTTTCTGATGTTCTGCTAAAAGAGGCTTAGGGGGCCATTGAAAACCACTGATCCTGTGCAAACAGACATTTGAGCAGAAGAGGAAGTGTGCTGCATGGGAGAGACTATCTAGGGAGTGTGGAACTCATTTGTAGGCTGCAAGCTTTAATATGTCAAAAAGTGCTTACTCTTCGTGAATAAGACCTAACAGGTCCCTGTCTTAAGGCTCTCAGACTAAAAGCACAGAACACAACGAAAGCCATGTAGAACTTCACATATTCCCTTTCCAAGCATAGAACCCTGAGGCATGTCACGTGACCAGTCTGGCATCTGGGGCAGAAGCAGAAAGTTTGTGCATCCAAAGACCACAGTCAGGATGTCACAAGCTTGGAAGGCGTCAGCCATTTTCCCCATTTTTAGTAATGCTAAAATCATGAAAAAGCATTTATGGATTTAGTGCTGATAATGTAAACATTTTTAAAATACTGGGCTAGATAATGATTATTACTTTATAGCCTGCCTGCCTTTCTCACTCAGACTCCAGCTGGATTACACAGTATCAGTCATACGACATGTAATAAGCAATATAATAGGACAAGGATTTCAAAAATTAGAAACAAATGCAAAAAACTATGACATGTCAACAGTGTTACAAAAGTAGAAAACAGTGCAGTAAAAAGCAGCATAGTACATACAACGAGCATACCATGCGTAGTGACATAGACTGCAGTCTTTCCAAAACTATTGTTATACTATAGACATATTATCTTCATAAAAATGCCCTCCTGAACAATTCGATGTTACATAGTTAAACAGACAATGTAGTCTCATGACTCTGAGCATTTTCAGTCGAGGAAATTGTATTGTTCTTTAATATTTTTGTATGATTGGCCTTTCTGATTCTGCATGTTGTTGTCTTGGTAACAGGCTGTATCTCCAAAGGAAGAAACCAAAACTGCAGGTAAATAGATTTTCTTCTGTTTCTGTACTGAATGTTATTTGTTAGACAATGTTCAGTTACTTTAAATTCTATAATTGTTTTGTTAAGTACTGAACACTGAAGTACCTTAGTTGTTTGCTACTTAAGGGTTGCTGTGTTATTGTGACCCACAGCCTAAATCTTGCTCTGTTTCAGAAGCGCCACCCCCTAAGATTGCTAAAATGGAGGCTTCACATCCACCAGCACCTCCCGTGCATCCTCCACCTGGTAAGTTTCACTATGAGCTATTTCCCCAGGATGCTAGAAAATTTTACCTGGTTGTCTTTTATTGTAAAAAGCTAGCCTTTGTTCAGTTGGCCGCTTGCTGTTCGACAAATTAGCAATCCATGCTTGTGGTCATTTGATTCCTGAGATGTCAGCATGGTATTCCTCATTCTTATCCAGAGCACTCCTCTTGAGCCGTCACTTCAGGCGGCCATTTTCACAGAACACCTACAGGGACTGAGCATTCTGCCATCTGCGCCGGCTTCGGCATACATGCTGTTGTAGGACCTTCAACAGATGGATGAATCCTCCATCCGCTCGTGGGATTTAAATGAATTGTAGGGGGTTGGAGACTCGTGAGCTACGTGTCTCTCCCATTCCACATGTTACACTGCCCTGATAAGAGCCCTGAATAGTTTACTGTACACTGATGGAAGGGGTATAACTTCATACCCACATTTAGACAACATTAGAACAGATTCCCTTTCTCTGGAGAGTTGAGCCTTTTGGGATCATTGGGACTTGAAAAGCACATAAGCAGAGATTCATATTTTGTCTCTTTACTGCTTGATTGCATTAAAGAAGTAGCGTTCCCTTTTTGTCACACAGTTCAGCACATAAATTGAATTGCAGTTGCCAACTCTTGTACAGTGTCAGAGTTAGAGGCTGTTCCTCAAGACCAAGGATGGTCTGCCAGAGTAACCCATATTGCAGTTCCTCTGCTTTTATGTTTGGGAAAGGAGAAGTAATATTGCATAAATGTGCTACCATTCTTTGACGTGTGAGCTTGGTCTCGTTCTGACCCTGTGGTAGAGCTTAAATATTTCATGGAACAGATGCTTAATGTCACCTTGTGTTGACTGATCCGAATTTGATCAACTTGGGTTGGCTGCAGAGCATCCTGATGGAAAGGCACAGCACAGACTATTGCCTTGGTGGCTGTAGTGTCTTTTTCCTTGTCAAAGCACAATCTTTTTCCTTGTCAAAGTGGAAGACTCCTGCCATAGCTATATAGTACCTTTATACAAATTACCTACCCTCTAAACGCAATCCCCCAAAATGTTCATTTGGGACTCTGGAATCAGCAGAAGGTGAGCCACACAAAGGTGCGTTTCCCCAGTTCTTGCTCCCATTAGTATTATCAGTACTAGCAGAATGTCACAGTCGTGCACCAGCGTTAAGTTCGGCAACCAGTATTTTTCCAGCTCTGCCTTACGGCCTTGAAATTCTACAGCCCCAAAGCATTGTAGAAGAAATTAAGCAACGTGTGATTTGTTTGCTGGTCTTCCACCAAGCTTGGGTGGATTCTGCAGATCGTTCTTGCAGTGTAGATAGTTGGCAGATTTTGGAAAGCCCCTGTATGCTGCTGTTTTTTTTTTTTTAATGGCGCCTACTTTTTCTACACATACCACTTACACAAAATAAAACCGTGAGGACAATATCTCCCCTCCCACCATAAAGTTCACTTTATGTGCACCCCAAATCACGTAAATATTTCTTAGTGTTATGAAATCTGAAAGCCATGGAGAAGGGGTTGGGAAGACGAGCTTTTTCTGTGGCTCGAGGCAAATTCCTTTCATATTCAGGGTCACCCACATCAGCTTACTTACGCAAATGGACATCTGCCCATGTAGGTAAAGAAGGGAAAGCCTTCCCACCTGTTAAAGACCCAGACTATTGCCACATACCAGAGTGTATGGCGGGCGCACCATGCTTGTAGCGATACAACGTAGTCTACCACATAATCTACATAGTCTACCACATAGTCAGTTTGCCATCTGTACTGGGTCAGAGGCCGGTCAAAGGACATTTAAAGCCTCATCTAAACCCTCTTGCCTCTAAACCTGCAAGATACATTATAGGAGTTTTTGGTTGACACTGCATTGTTTCCTGTGTATGAGAGGAACACCTTTGGATAGCATCGTGGCTTTCTTTCAAATGAGTGGATTCCAGACAATTCAGTTGCAAGGTCGGCACTCTGTCCTATCCTTAGACCTTCCGTTAGCTTTCCCTTATATTGTTCAGGGCCTCATGAGTTCACGGAAATGAAAAGAGGAAATAGGACTACCTTGTGTCTTAAATTCCCTTGTTGTCAGAAGCTCTTTTTAGTGCCCTGTGTTCACATTCTCGTAGTTTATTCTGTGATACTTCTAAACTTGCTGCAATCTCTCCCAATGTATTTTGATTTTCTGATAATCCCGCTATACAGGCGACTATTTATGTTGGCTAGACTGAATGCCATCCCATCAGGGGAGTTAATAGGTCGTTTAAATAGGGTACCATTCTGTGAGAGAGTATGTCAATGTTGTTCTGGCCAAATGGACACTCTTCAGCATTTCTTGTTTAGCTGTGACTTGCTCAACAAGGCTAGAGACAGATGGATACAGCCTTTTATTCTGGAATCTGTCCCTAAACTGGATAATCTGAGGGTTCTTTTAGCAGGGGTGGATTTTAATATTACATTGGCAGTTGCCAAATTTCTTTCCCAGTCAATTAAGATTAAAAAATACTAATTTCCTTATGGGCTATTCCGATAGTTCCTTTTTTCTTCCTTTTTATTTTGATCTCAGCGTGACATTGTTGAGGGCCGAATTGGCCACGTGAACAATATTGTCAAAGTAAAGTATTCTGTGATACTTGTTTTTAGAAAAATACCAGCTTGTTAGCAGGAATTAGAAACAAAGCCATGTGTTCTTTCCCATACTCTCTCGTCGCACGTGCCCTGGCTAAAAGTGTTTTGGATATTCTTTGTTTCTTTTTCACTCACAGAGCTTAAGCCTCCCCTGACGACCGCAGTTTCTATGGGAGGTGATCAGGCTGCGACAGTTGATTCCGTAGACATGGCCAAAGTCCCGATTGCGCCTCCGTCTCATCAGGCTCCTGTGCATCAGCCGCCACCTCTGCCTCATCGTCCGCCGCCGCCACCCTCCAGTTACATAACCGGCATGTCCACGACCAATTCCTACATGTCAGGGGAGGGATATCAGAGTCTTCAGTCAATGATGAAGACGGAAGCACCCACCTACGGAGCGATGCCACCAAACTATGGACCTCCCACTCACTTACCGTACCACCCTCATGTGTACCCTCCCAACCCTCCTCCGCCTGTTCCTCCGCCGCCGCCCACAGCGTTCCCCCCACCCTCTATTCCTCCTCCTACCCCAGGCTACCCTCCACCGCCTACCTACAACCCTAACTTCCCACCCCCTCGGTTGCCTCCCTCTCATGCCGTCCCGCCTCACCCGCCTCCAGGGTTGGGGATGCCGCCGGCAAGCTATCCCCCTCCCACAGTGCCCCCTGGTGGACAGCCTCCTGTACCGCCTCCGATACCACCCCCTGGCATGCCTCCTGTTGCAGGACTTGGGCGGGCTACCTGGATGAGATAGCAGATGTACACATCAGTCAGGATAGTGAGGCAGCAACCAGCAGAAGTAGAGACTGATACCAGCATGAAAATCTAAAAGGCAGTGGCACAGAACCTTTGCTGGTCTGCTGACGATTTAGTCGCTAGAGAACAATACAGGTGTTTTGTTTCAATATTGCAAATTTAATTAGAATCCACGTTGTTCCAAGTTTAATTCTAGCACTGGATTACTTTGCACTAGTACAAATGTTTTAAAAGCCATATTGGCTCAGTTATATTGGTAAGAAGAAAATTTCCTTCTAGAAATCAGTGCCTACTTTTTTGAGTATCAAGATTTAGGGTGTCATTCCACCTGAGAAAAAGAAATTCTGGTTCTCATTTTGTAAATTTTCCAGCAACCCCTTTGTTGTAAGTATCGGAGCCACTTTCATTTAATATATAAAGTCTGACAATCCCATAGCTTACGAACAACCCTTGCTGTTTGCCTTTTTGCCCTTTTTGTTTTGGAGTGTCCTGGGCTCCTGACCAGTAATGTATGTTTAAACCTATGTGCATATTCCTGTACATAACTATATTTTCTAAGTTGAAGTCTGAATGTAACAGCATACTGTGATTTACATCTTGGTTAAAAAAAAAGCTGAATTTCTTGACATGCACCCGAATAAAGCTGGTTCTGTAATCAGCAGTAGTGTGGGGGAAAGTAATGATTTTAAAATGTCTTGGTGTAGATCGGCATGGTAATCTCTGCCAGATCTTGTGAAAACATCCGGTTTCTTGAATGCAAGTGCTTAATCAAATTAAATCTGGAGTAAGGGAAACCAAGGAAGCACTAACAATTTTTTAAAGTAACTAGTCACTGGATGTAGTGGTGAATACCTGAAAACTCTCACATGAAGCTGCCTTATACTGAATCATACCCTTGGTCCATCAAAGTCAGTATTGTCTACTCAGACTGGCAGTGGCTCTCCAGGGTCTCAGGCAGGGGTCTTCCATATCACCTACTTGCCTAGTCCCTTTGACTGGAGATGCCGGGAATTGAACCTGGGACCTTTTGCATTCTAAGCAGATGTTCTACCACTGAGCCACAGGCGCCTCCCCAAGGGAATTAGTCACCCTTTGGCTAAAATATGTAATTTATCCTAATGTCAGCCTCCTTGTTGGGAGAGCTGGTAAGTTACCAATGCAGCACCGATTAGATACTCGTTCCATCTGGAATGGTCCCAGAACACTGCAGTACTATCCACTTACTTTGGGTAAAATAATGGAAAGCATTATTATCAATGGCCCTCAGAGAAAATCCGCTGTGTTTTCATTCCACTGTACGAGGATTGCTTACTCTCAGTGAATTTAGGTCATTGACCTTAGGCTAAAAAGTGTTTCAAAAATTTCCTGTTTTCCAGGATGGTTCTTATTATTTGGGCCGTACGTGCCCTCAGCGGCAGCATTTTAACATGTAGATTGACAAGAAGCGTTATCAATAAAACACATTCTAAAAAGACAAATTGACGCTAGCATCAGTAGCATCACCCTCAGAGTCCAGAGCAACAGCAGAGTACTAAAATACTTTTTCTGATCAGGCCAGTAGCCTTAACAGTCGATACCAATAAACATTGAAATGCTTTCTGAAATGTCTGAGCCAGATGTTGGGATGGACTGAATGAGCATCTGGAGGGAGGCCACTCTACAATCTGGGGGCACATTTACTCTGAAAGCCCCTGTTCCATGGGCCCATTTGTGAAGGTCCACAAAGCAAAAGGCCCCGATGGAAGTCTTAAGGACACAATTAGGGACGTCCTTCCGGATGCTGGTAACAGTTTTTTTAAGGTCATCACTAGCCCTTTTAATTTGTACTCGGCAACAAATAGGTAGCTAATGGAGCGCACAGAATATGTGGCCCTATTAGGAACCTTTACTGCTGTGCAGTTGTAGTTTTTGCTCACTTTCCAGAGGAAGCCTCACAGTCATCCAATCCGACGTCAACAAGACATGTAACAATGGCCAGATCTGATCTCTCCAGAAGTTGTCTGATTCATCAGTTGCAGCAGCTAACTTGCCGAAAATTTCTGGTCACCTCCATAATATGTTCAGAAGCAGAGCTGAAAGCCTGATTCTTTTTTTATTATTTAAATTTGATTTTTATAGGGTACAGAAATTACTATGTATGGGTGTGAGAGCTGGACAATGACGAAAGCTGATAGGAAGAAAATAGATTCCTTTGAAGTGTGGTGTTGGAGGAGAGTGTTACGGATACCCTGGACCGCCAAAATGACTAAACTGAGACTGTCATACTTTGAACATATGAGAAGACAAGAGTCACTGGAAAAGACAATCATGCTAGGAAAAGTTGAGGGCAGCAGGAAAAGGGGAAGACCCAACAAGAGATGGATTGACTCTATAAAGGAAGCCACGGCCCTCAATTTGCAAGATCTGAGCAAGGCTGTTAAGGATAGGACACTGGAGGACATTGATTCATAGGGTCTCCGTGAGTCAGAAACGACTTGACGGCACTTAACACACACACAGAAAGGAAAAAAAAGGGAATGAGGGAAAAGGGGGAAATAAACACATCATTGTCCGTGCCCTTAATAAATTGCTCCATTAAGCTTACCCCCAGTTATGTTCTCTTGTATATACAAACTTTTCATTAGTAAATACTGACTCATGTAATTCCATTTCTATTCTATTCCTCAACTTCAATCATCCTACTTTAAGATTACTTGATAATTATCACATATTAAAGAATTTTCATGTTTTAACTTCATCCTTTACTCAATATTTCCTACTCAATCTTTCAGCTGATTTGAATCTACATCATCATATCTATTCATGAACAGGTTTTGTCATACATACCTATCAAAAAAAGTTGCCATCTCTTGTAATAGTCAATTGGCTTTCGTTGAAGCAAGTTGGTTAATCTTGATATAGTTGCAAACTCATGCATTTTTGTGATCCACTCAGCTATCGCGGGAGTCTTTTTGACCTTCCGCAACCCTGATTCTTCAGTGGTGAACACCACCCCGTCCGATATGCTCCCATCAGGATCAACACTGTCATTGACCAATAGTGTTTCCGCCTTGTCTAAATTGAGCTCGCTTGTCCACCCCCCAGCCCTCCATTGACTCCAGAATCCAGCTCATTATAAGTAACATTAGGCAACCATTCATTTTATTTTAAAATTGATCACAGCAAGCAATAGAGTAGGTCTTTTTTGGATGTTAGTGTTTAAGTATCTTACTACACGCTTGGAAGAGTGTTGTTGGATGGCATTGCACAGGTGCTGTGGTGGTAGAAAAGTAAACTATTGATGTCACTGCTACAATGAAGGTTCTAAAGTAGTCTTTAGCCTGTGCTTGATAAGCGTCAGCATGAGCATTTCTCCATTACTATATTTTAAACACTCATGGCCTCTAGTTCCCCAGGGAGCAGAACGGGTTTTTACATGCTGGAGAGGGTGCTAAGGAGGAATCCTGTCTACTGTTGGGGTCATATCTCTCCAGAAGTCAGCCAGGGTTTTGACAGGTTCATCAATCACGTTAAGTAGACCCCTGCAACCCCTCACCCCCAAGGGCTGGATCTATCAGTTTCTGATAGTGGACCCTGTTAATCTGTTCTTCTCGGTGGGGTCGTGGGGCTCCCATTTTTCTAGACCAGTGGAGTCATTCAAAACGTCTCCAGGACCCCCTGCCCCCCAATCGCCCAGCCAGAACAGAAAATCAAATCAAGCATGTGGCTTGCTGTAGGCAGTGGAGCTAGATGTTGAAAGAGTACCGTGGTAGTCATGGGCATCAAGAATCCTGAGCTGCCAAGACTTCAGTGTACATGAGGTTCCAGAACCACTAGTCCAGAGGCTTCCAGCTGCCAAACTAATACCATCAGCTCAGGCAGGAAGACTGTTGGATGCAGGGCAGCCCAACAACAGCAGCCCTAACCTGTAACATGAAGACCGGCTGGATAAGCACCTAGTAAAAGAAATAATTGCAATCAACTATGACAACCCCCCCTCTCCTTTGCCACCACATGTGGCTGGCTGCTCCAATAAGAAACCCAGAGGCCACAGCTGAAGGAGATAGTCCCTTAGCCACATCCATCCAGATTTCTTCAGTGGTATATGCCAAGTTCTCCCGGATCCAATCCTAGATGGCTATTGGCCTTCGATTCACTAACCTGGTATCCAGAAGGCCCAGGATGTGGTGATGACTGCCAACTTGGAAGGCTTTAAGAGGGGAGTGGACATGTTTACGTAGGAGAGGGCTATTCATGGCTACTAGTCAAAATGGATGCTAGTCATGATGCATACCTATTCTCTCCAGGATCAGAGGAGCATGCCTGTTATATTAGGTGCATTGGGACACAGGCAGGATAATGCTGCTGCAGTCGTCTTGTTTGTGGGCTTCCTAGAGGCACCTGGTTGGCCACTGTGTGAACAGACTGCTGGACTTGATGGACCTTGGTCTGATCCAGCATGGCCTTTCCTATGTTCTTAAGGCCCAGGTCAGGCCCAGTGGTTCTCTGCCACAGCAGCTAGATCACTAAGGTTAGGGAAAACAGCACGCGCCCTCCCCCAAGCTGTATATTCTAATTCTCTGGCACATCCGGTTCCCCCCCATCTCCCACCTCTCTCTCTCTCTCAATACATTTTAATATTGTATATTTCAATACTGCATCAAAAATCCACAAGCATCACAGCTCAGTTACAAAGAATGTATTTTATTTTCTTCAACTGAATGTATACACTATCACAATCTCTTACTTAATTTTTACTAAAATATCTCAAAATGAAGGTTTTACACACTTATCAAAAAATCTGCTTACATTTTTTCTTCCCCCACCCTCCCCCGAAAAAGCAAAAATGATTCAATAAAAGGTATAAACATGTGCTAAGCTCTAAAGACATTGCATATATACATGAGCACAGGTGCTAATTTATTCCAGTTCTATTCATCAGTCATATACAGAAAATATACTGGGGGTTGTAAAATCACAGGTTTGACAGAAATCATAATTTCATACTGATTTCCAAAAGCAGCACAAATAGACTTTCCCCCCACGTTATGAAAAATATACAATTTTTATCACTTTACAGTCATGCACTATGTTTGAAAAAGATCAGTAGTACTTTCCCCCCCACCCACCCCCATTTCTAAAAAGATAAAAGGTCACTTTAAAACACTGATTTTATAGCTATCGTTTGGCTAAAAATGTGCCATTCTGAAACAAGGTTGTGCTCTTTCTTACCAAGGTGCAGAAAGCCCACCTGAGGTTCGTTACACCACCATTTTCATGTTTAAAATGTGAAAGGAAAAGGGGGGCACACTTCAGAGGTTATCCTTTCAGGGCAGATACAAGTCCAGTGGAACACTGGTGTAGTTTAGGGGGTATAAGCTCTTGAAATCAGATCGGAGGCTTCCACAAACGGATCGGGGTTGTAGAAACGCCCTTTCCTCGAGAAGGGTGCTACTGAAGGTTGCCGGTCCCTCCAGAATAATATTATCATGCATTTCAGGGAGCTGCAGCAGAAAGAAGGGAAAAGGCAGCTATCCCCCCCCCCAATGTCTTTTTCCTCTGTTAACGGAGCTTCCTCCACTAGTGCAAGAAGCTGGGAGAGAACCATAGAGTTGGAAGGGGCCATACAGGCCATCTAGTCCAACCCCCTGCTCAATGCAGGATCAGCCTAGAGCATCCCTGTCAAGTGCTTGTCCAGCCTCTGCTTAGACCGCCATTGAGGGGGAGCTCACCACCTCCCTAGGCAGCTGATTCCACTGTCGAACAACTCTTACTGCAAAAACGATTCTCCTAATATCCAGCCGGTACATGTCGGTCAATCTCATCACTGCAGACCCCAGTGGTATATGAGTCTGGAATATCCTCCAACTCTCACCTGCAGCTTTTTTGGGGGGGGGGCACAGGAAGCTTTAGAAATGGAGGTGGTTAAAGAAATCTCTTTTGCGAATGTGCTCCATTTGCAGAAACTTGGATCCAACCCTTGGCTTTCAAGATCTGAAGTAGGTTGTATTTTTGTACTGTCAATTTTTTTTTAATGACCTTTGTTTTTATGGGGGAGGGGGATTCTCTCCAGCCAAATATGCAGACTTTCAGGTGGCTTTCTTTTTTCTTTAAACTTTAGAGCACAGTTAAGAGTGGCTTGCCATGTGCATAAAACGTTTCCTTTAAACAACTCTAACTTCAGCACCCAAGTCATACTGTAAAGTCATTGAGTGTCATTGTTTTGTTTTGTTCTGAAACGAGGAAGACACTGGCTTTAGCTCAGCTTGAGCTAAATATAAGGTAGGAATAAAAAAGAAATTACACACAGCACTATATCTGTAAACTCTACAATGCATATTTTGCATTTGGGTGTACCTTATGTTTTCACATGTGAAAACAGCGACTTAACTTAGATTTGCAGACACAACCACGGAACTGCATTTTTGCAGCATTTCGCTGTGTATTTGGAGAGGGCGGTCTTCGTGAATGTGGTTTGAGCATTTCTGCTTCTGTGGTTTTATTAAATTCTCTCCTTTTTTGCCTTTTTGGACAGCGGTCTTTCATACAACAGATTGGTTTTTTTGTCCCCTTTGGATTTAAAATCTCCTCACAAAGTCAAAATGCAGGTAAGTATTTCTCCTGTTGAATCCATCGTTGTCAACTGAAATCTTTGGTCCGCCAAAACATCTGGGCTGGGAGCCCTGATTGAATGATCATGCTCTTCCCTACCCGCATCAAAGTTCTTCTGGTTTCCCCTTCTCACTGCAGTTCCTTTGGCTGCGTTGGAGGTTGTTATAGAAGGGTTTATCAGAATCTCTACTGCAGATCTTTGGATCCCTTTCCCCATTATTGCTTTATAGCTGCCAGGCCTGTTTGAAGTGGGGGGGTGGGATCTAAGTTCCGTGGGGAGCAATTATGAAACGTTTTCTGCTTAATTTCAGGTTTCCCTCTAGGAGGCTACACTCCTGTGTAAACAACAACCCTGATTTTATGAACAACCTGGCCCTGTGATGGAATAAACATTGCCATCTCTGCTCCTTATCACTTAAAAAAGGCTTCACATTATCCCAGAGGGCTGCTCACAGCTATCGTTAAAAAAAGGCTCAGCAAATAGGTAGATCAAAGCAAGTCTATGTCAATCTTAAAACATCAGAAGGAGAGCTGAGCCTTTCTTTGTGCCTTGCGGAGCTAGTCACGCCCTTCTGCTCCCTCTTCATCTGAATGCAGAAGAGAGGAGACAGGGAAAGCATACGGTAAAGAATGCAAGCTGAATAACAACAGGCCAGTGCAAAACCCAATACTGTACTGAGAAGGGATCTGGAATACTAACCAAAGTAACTGCGGTTGGAAGAAAAAGTGTTGGTTTTTACACCCCGCTTTTCCCTACTGTAAGGAGTCTCAAAGCAGCTTACAATCACCTTCCCTTCTTCTCCCCACAACAGGCACCTTGTGGGGTAGGTGGGGCTGAGAGAGTTCTGAGTGAACTGTGACTGGCCCAGCAGGCTTCATGTGGAGGAGTGGGGAATCGAATCCGGTTCTCCAGAGTAGAATCCACCACTCTTAACCACTGCACTACACAGGCATGTTGTCGTTTCAGAGTGCCAGAAGTGGTATGAAAGCAGCATTGCTGCCTATGAATTCTGCCCTCATGCCATTATCACCCCTGACAAACTGGCTGAGCATCTTTAAAACAAACAAACAAACCTGCAAATCTTTGACAAAGCACAACAGCAGGTTACATAGAATGGAAGCACGCACGCATCGCAGAAAAATGATGCCTCCGTCTTATTGGTTTCTCCACACTTGCAACCTATTCTGTCTCCAGCCAAACTGGTCTGTAGTGTAAGCTATATTACAGAGTTTGTTTTGTTCGCTTCTCAGATTCAACTGCAGCAAGCCTTCAATAGTTAGCAAATATAGTGAAGGAAGTGAGACTAGATCTGCAGTCCCATTGTTTTCTCCTACACCAAGAAGAAAAAGATAACTGCAAAATGGCGGACCAGACAGGAGCCAAAAAGTCTTGAGATCCAACTTTAATTGATAGCCTTTGCTACCTGTTTCCTGTATCTGTTACTGCGGTTGATGTAAAGCAAGAAGGGAACCTGTGTAGAGAAATGCATAGTAGATGCATGCCAAGAAGTGGTACCAATCTTACCAGTCCTTCCGAGGTCAGTAAAATGAGTACCCAGACTGGGGAAGGAGATGGCAAACCACCCCGTAAACATAGTCTGCCTAGTAAACGTCAGGATGTGACATCACCCCATGGGTCTGTAATGACCAGGTGCTTGCACAGGGGACTACCTTTACCGTTTTAGGGGGAATTAATAGCGCTGCTTGGATGGGACAGCCCCCCCACCAGATTTGCAGTTGCAAAGCCATGCTGTAGCAGCCTGAGTTGTGCCCAGTGCCTAGTGAGTTAAGAGCTTCTTTGGAAAGAAAGGTGGTGGAATGGCCTCGACTTTCCTCCACCTCACAGGGGCAGAAGGAGAAAGCGGGCTTATTTGAACCTGGGATATCTCGTTCACTGCTCCCCATGGGGAAGGGAGGAGAGGGAGAGGGGGGACACACAAGCCTTGTGAGCTCTGGACCAATTTCTCCCTGGGGACAATCCAAGGATGTAACTCATATTGAAATATATCCAGTGTCTGTGTATGGGATTACCCTGTAAAGGCAAGGAGGAAGGCAGAACCCATATTAAAGGAGAGCAAGTAATAGAAGAGCAGCGTTTACAAAAGAGGGAGGTATACTGGATAGCTTTCGAGAGAACTTCTCTAACTATTTACTAATGGGCTTGAAGATCTATGTGTAGTACTTCATATTAATAAACACCAAACTAGAGCATCCACCTAGTTCTACCAGTCCAGCTAACTGCACCATCTTTAAGCAGCTATAATGTACCAGTTGGAGCTTGGAATGAATGACAAAAAAAAGAAAAAAAGAAAAAAAGAAAAACCTAATGCAAATTTCCAAAGAGGGAGCATGAAGCTTACAGGCTCCTCTTATTAAATTTTTTTTTTTTTTTTTTACAGAAATGGGATTTCAGAGATGGTTCTGCGACAGTTTAAGGGAAGCTTATAAATACCCAGTGATCAGACACGGCTGGGAAAGGGGGTTGAAATCTTTTTTTGGGGGGGGATGTTAGAAAAGAACTGCTGCATAGTAACAAAATGTCAGCCCACCGTTAGAAGGAAAAACATCTGATTTGGTGGAATGGCAGCAGCTGTAGAGCTTGGATGACTGTCCCCTCTGCTGGCATTCTCCGAATTATGTGTAATTGTTTCAGCCAAGACATGATCAATTAGAAATCTGTGTGTGTCAACTCTTCGTGTCAAGACTGAATATTACAAGGAACACTAACGAACCATTTCACATGTCCCCTTTTTCCCAGCAGGGATTTAACTGCATCAACAAAGAGACACTCACGTTAAGCTGTAGAGTGATTTAAAGGAAGACACGTTTACAGCAGCCTAAGCAGTAATGTCAATAGAAGTGCAGAAAAGCTAATTTTGACATGAGGGGAAAGGATCATAGCTGCAACTGGAAATATTCCGGTTTACATTACAACTTTAAGGGACATAGGAGCCGCATCATTCTTTGTGCCAGCTCCAGTGTCCAGTTATGAGGGAAAGTTGGGTAAGGGAGTATTTTTCTGAGATCATACATACTTGAAAGCTGCAGAGTTTTAATTGCATGAAAAGAGTCTGGTGATGCATGTTGGGTTTTCCTTCACACAAGCTGCTCACCCTAATGTGGACAGTGCCACATGTTTGCATCTAAAACAGCTGCTGCTCAGACCTTTTTAACTCGTGGCCCATTGATCGAAAGAGGGCTCACCAACCACACGCTGCAGCCTGCCAGAGACCTGACCCATCTCCTTGCTTTTTGGTTGTGGTTGCTGTTGTTTTGGGCAGACAAGAGCTGGTTTTTAGATGCTGACTTTCTCTACCTTTTAAGGAGAATCAAAGTGGCTCACAATCTCCTTCCCTTCCTCTCCCCACAACAGACACCCCTTGTGAGGTAGGTGGGGCTGAGAGAGTTTGGAGAGAACAGTGACGAGCTGAAAATCACCCAGCAGGCTTCATGAAGAGGAGTGGGGAATTGCACCAGATTAGAGTCCCGCCACTCATGTGGAGGAGTGGGGAATCAAACCCAGGTCTCCGAGTCCCCTGCTCTTAACCATTACACCACATAGGATTTTCACACTGAACCCTGGACAGGCTGTCATTTGAAGCTACAGAGTAATCGTTCAGATTGATGGGTCAGAAATTCATCCAAAGATCTTGGGACAGATTCTCGATAGAGAATCGGCCATTAAAAAACGGTCTAATTTCTGCGTTTCGTTTTGTTGGTTGTTTCCCAAACCGCCCTATGAGAGAGTGGTTACGTGGTTAAACAGGTCAAAGCAAGACAGTGTAACTCTGCCACAGCTTCCTTGTTCCTTCCTCCTAGAAATTCACTTGGGTTTAGGTGTTTTCTACAATATGACCATACAACAAAAGCAGGTTTTTTCACTACGATACAAATTATACAAGTTGGCCTTTAGAGGATAGTTATTAACCCATTTAAACATTGTTAGGGATCAGCGCAGCCTCCGGGGTAGGCCTTCCGCTGCTTATTTACACTATAAACAGTTACAGGACAGAAAATATATATAACCCTGGCAGCTAGAAGAAGAGCAGTCTCTATTCCTCCTGTTCTTGTTCCCAGCCTTGCAGAGGGGGGTGGGTGGTTCTTATAAAGGACCCTTGAACTGGTTTCCCGAAAGGTGCTGCCTGATGGATGGCTTGGAGCTCGCGGCGTCACCCAGTTTTCTCCAGACAACCTGCAAGCAAACGGGAAGAGAGAATGCCGCTTAATAAACAGTCCCTGCAGTAGCGAGGTTTCGCAGTTCCTAGGCAATCCTGCAGCGGAGTTGAGCTTCCTCTTCATTTCACTAGATGGCACCCAGTCCCCAAGATAACTTGGCTTTTTTTTAAAACGCTGATCTTATTAAAGTCTTCTGAAATTAGAACGAGAGACATGCCTTAGGTAATGGTATCAAACCGGTAAATTGGGCTTAGAAGCTGAGTTCAGTACTGGGTCAGCTGCTGGCAAGTTTGCAAAAGTCTTATTCCCTTCCATCAAGTGTTAGTAGCGAAGCAGAGGGGTGGGCAGGGGAAAGGTAATGAGTGCTTCAGATACTAGGGTCTCTTGCAGTATAATTTATGAATGCTTAAAGATTAGCAGAAGTGTCCCAAAGCTAACCACAGGTTTCTGTGGACTTGCTGTGTTCCCCCAGCCCCCCCAGGGGACTAGAGCAACTGCCCTATGAGCAGCGGTTGAAACGCTTAGGGCTATTTAGCTTGGAAAGAAGGCAGAAGTCTATTAAATTATGCATGGTATGCAGAGACTGGACAGGGAGAAGCTTTTCTCCCTGTCTCATAATACTAGAACGTGGGGTCATCTGCTGAAGCTGGAGGGTGAGAGATTCAAAACTGATAAAAATAATAATTCTTCGCACGACACATAAATTATGGAACCCCCTGCCCCAGGATGTGGTGATGGCTGCCAACTTGGAAGGCTTTAAGAGGGGAGTGGACGTGTTCATGGAGAAGAGGGGTATTCATGGCCACTAGTAAAAATGGATACTAGTCGTGATGCATACCTATTATCACCAGGATCAGAGGAGCATGCCTTTTATATTAGGTGCCATGGAACTCTGGCAGGATAATGCTGCTGCAGTCATCTTGTTTGTGGGCTTCCTAAAGGCACCTGGTTGGCCACTGTGTGAACAGACTGCTGGACTTGACCTTGGTCTGATCCAGCATGGCCTTTCTTTTGTTCTAACATCCCTCTGCCTCAGCCGTAAGAACATAAGAATCGTGTTGCCAGATCAGACCAGAAGTCCTCCTAGTCCAGCTTCCTGTCCCACACAGTGGCCAACCATTTCTTCTGGACGTCCAACGGCAGGGCATAGAGGCTGAGGTATTCCCCTGATGTTGCCTCCTGGTACTACTATTTGGAGGTTTGCTGCCTTTGAATGTGGAGGTTCCCTTTAGTCACCATGGGTAGCAGCCACTGATAGACCTGTCCTCCAAGAATCCATCTAATCCCCTTTTAAAGCTGTCTATACCTCTGGCCATCACTACATCTTCTGCCAGCAAATTCCACATGTTAATCACTCTCTGTGTAAAGAAGCCAAAGCGCACCATGTGCTTCTTTCCTTCAATCCCCACTCTGTGCCAGTATCCCAAGTACTGAATAGTAGGGAGGTTTCATTCGGGATGGAAGAACTCCGGAGCTCGACTTGATGGGCACTTTAAACAGACCTGAACTCCAGGAAGTTGCCCAACCTTGCCCGGTGTTTGCACAGACCAAGGTAAGCGCTGTCCTGCAGGTCCCGTTTCAAAGACCGTAAATAAGGAAGTGTCCCTAATGTTCTTGAGAAAACTAGTTCACTGTAAAATACTGGCTCCTTCCAGGCTATGCAAACAACTTTGTTTTTGTTTTGAAGAAACGGAGCGACCTGGACCCGTTGAGGTATGATCTTCGATTTCTACTTGCAAGCTGGCCACATTGAAAGACAGCAAGATTTAAGCAGGGGTACATCTATACTCTCTTCTAGGTTAACAACAATGTTTGTAGGGCTATTCATTTTTAAGAAGTAATGCTGGATGACATATTAAATCAGGGGCGGGGAACCTTTTTCCTGCCAAGGGCCATTTGCTCATTTATAACATCATTCGGGGGCCATAACCAGGTGTAGATCTCCCAGCGCGGGGTGGGGGGAGAGGCTAGGGTTGCCAGGTCTCCAACCACCACCTGGAGGTTGGCAACCACAGGGGAGGCTACGCAGAGAAGGCCTAGAGGGCACCCCCGCTCCCTCCCCCCTCCCAGGCAGGAGGGCAGCCAGCGGTGGGCCCCGAGCAAATGAGGCACCAGGGGGGCGCAGCCCGCAGCCGATCCTCAGAGAAGGAAGGGAGGAACGAAGGAAGGAAAACAGAGAAATGGAGGAGGAGAAAAGGACGGAAGGAGACAAAGAAAGAGACGAGGAAGAGAGGGGGAGAAAGGAGAGTGACAAAAAGAGAGAGAAAAAACTCCCCCCACACACACCCGCCCCATGCAAATGGGCCCCAGCCTCCACGCCCTGCCACCCCCACACCCCGAGTCCACAAAAGGCCCTCCAAGCCCGATCGGCTCCCGCATGCATGTTCCACCGCCGGGAGCCACCAGCCTCTCCCCCCCCCACAGCTTGACAGGCAGCGAGAGGGGCTTACAGTGTGCCTGTAGGGGGCACAGACTGTAGGGGACAGACTTGGGGGAAGCATCCTTCCCCCTCCCCCTCCTCTCGCCGACCAACAGTCGACGAGAGGAGGTCCAAAGGGTGCCGTGGCCCCAGGAACACCCTCGGGGAGGGTCGCGTTGCTGCGCCTCCGCGGCTGGGCCCTGGAGCTCCCAAGGGCCACTGAAAATGTCCTCGGGGGCCGCATACGGCCCCCGGGCTGGACGTTCCCCATCCCTGTATTAAATGATATCAGTAGAATGCAATATTTACTAAGCTTAGCTTTGTAGTTAACTTGCTTGAGGGGGGGGAGTACAATTATATACATCCCCCACTCAGTTAAGATTTATTTACTAATATATTAAGGATAGATAGTACAGAATGATGCATATCTGCTCAGGGTAGTGGGCAAAGATCTTGTTTAAAGTACGAGTTCCAATGTGTGTTGTATGTGATATGTATTGTTTTACGTTGTTGGAAAAATAAAAAAAAATAAAAAAAGGAAGGACAAGTTTTGGTTGTTACACAAAAATGGGGGGAACGGAGAACCTCTGGAAACTTCACATTCTGCTGGGAAATTAAACACAGCAGTAACAACACAGCACTTACTGCCGGTCTTATGCAAAAACCATCCAGGTTTGACAGGAATGTTCCGTTGTGGTTTTCTAACATAAGCTTTTAAATATTTTTTGGTCTTTATGAAATGAGAAACATCATACCTCTCCCGTCTCATCAGAGTGGGCTTTTGGTTATGACTAACTCCCTTACGGCATCCCACAAACCCACAATGATCCCATATTACAGGGCTTAGTGGCACCTCACTTGTCCTTTTTAATTGGACTGGCAGTGGGCTCTGAAACATAAATTCTGCTAGGGTGACCACAAGTGCTACGCGATGATGCCACTGGACCTCTCCGAAGACAGCTGGGACTCTCTTTCACGGGAACAGGCCCAGAGCAGTTAAAAACAAGGAACACAATCTAGGCAGCTGCATGAAGGAGGATGGTCACACTTACAACGGACAAAGCGAGACTTGATTCTGAGTAAACATAGAACCAGGCTGCAACTGTGCATAGCAAGGTAGGCTTTTGACTTCCTTTAAAAAAAATAACTAGACACTTGTTCCACAGAGAAAACCATTAGTTGGCTTCAAAAGCAGTTTATGTGTGAGTCACTGGATCACCCATGTGCTTAGCATGTATATAACAAGCCTGCACGGATCCGTTCTGGGTGTGGGAAATCTGAGCTTCTCCTATTAGCCTTTTTAAGGGAGAGAGCTTATCAAGGTGCATATTCCTTTGCATAACGTAACTAGCTCCCTTCACTGAAATGGCTAGGGGGAAACCCTAACCCCCCAAGAATATCTTATCTGGAGAAGTGAACTACCAGAAATTGTGTTAAGTCTTTAAGGTGCTACTGGACCCTTGCTCTTTTCTACTGCTACAGGTAGACTAACACTGCTACACATCATGATCGCTCCGCAAGCATAGGCATACCTCCCCACTCCATATTGTCTTGCTAACTTGTAGTCTCAGCTACTCACCAAACTACAATTCCCAGGATTCTTTGGGAGAAGCCATGACAGTCAGACCTAAATAAAACTGATTTAACCTTCCCAGGTCGATATAACTTCTGATAACTTCTATGCACTGGCATTCTGGAAGTGTTAAAATTAAGTTCTCAGCTATTTACACACATCCAACAGTTACTAGTCCTAATAGTTATTCAGTTGCCTTATTAATCAATTTTGTGGCAGCTTATAAAGAAAACAAGCAAACAGAGCTGCCTGCACGGAAAAAAAAGCCTCTACAAGATTAAAACACCACACAAAAAAAGCCAGCGACTGAGAGAGACTAAAAATGGATTCATTACATTGCACATTTCACGAACAATTGCTTTCTCCTTTTCACTCAGGTCTTCTTCATAGTTTTCTTGCATCTGCCTGTCCAAATTCTCATGCACTTCGAGGACCTACAGACAAACACAATGGACACGAAATTATAAAATAACGTCGCACACAGTGGTGCCAGAAAGGCCTCCAGCGATACGCCTGATCCCTCTTCAAGCAGTCTGGTATACATGGTGGGCAAAGACAGTAAGATCTCAAAACACACACACACAGCGGCAGAAGCGGGCCAGAGCGAAACATACCGTGAAGCAGTAAAAACAACAACCATGAAACCCCATTTGAATGTTTCATCAATTAGCTTGAACACACAGTTAACAACACAGCTAACAAGTTGTTGCACTGTACACACATAGAACCACCAAGCGCTGAGGGGCCGTGGCTCAGTGGTAGAGCCTCTGCTTGGCATGCAGAAGGTCCCAGGTTCAACCCCCGGCATCTCCAGTTAAAGGGACTAGGCAAGGCGGTGATGTGAAAGACCCCTGCTTGAGACCCTGGAGAGCCGCTGCCGGTCTGAGTAGACAATACCGACTTTCATGGACCAAGGGTCTGATTCAGTAGAAGGCAGCTTCGTGTGTTCAAGCACATCGTCACAGGATCTTGTATGTACATCCATGAACTTGTCCAGTTTTGGGCAGAGAAGAGTAATGCATCTCTAACAGCAAGGATTTAAGGACCAACAGTCTGATTCGCTTCCCACATTTCCCTCCCACAAATGATAAGCTTTTATAGACTAGAGGCTTACAAATGAGAAAGTCCTTGGTCCAAAGACTGACTCTGCCATAAACTCGCTAAGGGGGCCCCATGCAAGCTAACCTTTCTCAATCTCTAATTGGCAGTGAAGGTACCGTATATACTCGCGTATAAGCCGAGTTTTTCAGCCCAAAAAAAGGGCTGAAAAAGCCGAACTCGGCTTATACGCGGGTCAATACGGTAGAGGGGGGAGGGAGGAGGGAGGGGGGAACTTACCTCCGCCGTCTTTTCCAGGCCGGGAGCGGCCTCCAGAGCCCCCTGAGGCTGCAGGGAGGCCGCTACGCCGGCCCTGCCGGGCCCTCCGCCAGGAGCCCAGAAGGAACGGTAAGCCTGCGCGCGGGGGGGGGGGGGGTTATAAGCCGACCCTCGGCTTATACACGGGTGCCTAATTTTTCCCCATTTTTGGGGAGAAATTAGGCACCTCGGCTTATACGCGGGTCGGCTTATACATGGGTATATACGGTATAACAATAGTGACCTACCAACCTTGCGAGGTTGTTGTAAAGATTGCAGCCAGGTAATGGCTTGGATCTAGTGGTGCACAAGTGGAAACATAAACAGATTGGCACAGTGGAGGCAACTGTTCCAATTCTCTGCAGAAGTTCAGCAATGCAACATGATCTCTCGCACTGGGTGCTTTCTCAAGAGATATTCTAATACACTTCTATTTGCGCTTAAGCTTTTAAAATGTCTGTATGGAGAGGATGAGGAGCCCTGTGGCACAGAGTGGTAAGCTGCAGTACTGCAGTCCAGGCTCTGCTCACGACCTGAGTTTGATCCCAACGGAAGTCGGTTTCAGGTAGCCGGCTCAAGGTTGACTCAGCCTTCCATCCTTCTGAGGTTGGTAAAATTAGTACCCAGTTTGCTGGGGGTAAAGGGAAGATGACTGGGGAAGGCAATGGCAAACCACCTTATAAATAAAGTCTGCCTAGTAAATGTCGGGATGTGACATCATCCCATGGATCAGGAATGACCAGGTGCTTGCACAGGGGACCTTTACTTTTTTACTTTATTAAGAGGATAACTGCATGCTCGGATGGGCATTTTGAATTGTACCAGTTGGGCATTTTGAATTGTACCAGTCCTACCATTACCTCCAATTTCCAGATGGTGGGGACAAATGACAGTGAATTGTTTTCGCAGTCATGCCCTGCTTGTGTGTTTGGAAAGGACATTTGATCAGACACCGCTGGAAAGAGAATGCTACGCTAGTAGATGGTTTTTTGATCTCATCTGCTAAAACCATCACTACATCTAAATAGTGAAGCGGCTTGTCCTCTGTGCCAATCATGGAAAGAAACAAAACCTGGCCACTCACAAAAAAAGTAAAAGGTCTCGACATTCTCGGTGTACTCTGTAATTTTGTAATTTAACCACAAGAAAAATCTAATATGGTTTGATGAGGATGTAATATGTTCTAGAAGCAAGAAAGTAGAGAGTAGCCGCGAGTAAGTTAAAGGGAAAGGTGGAGGGGTATAATGAAAAGGGGTTTCCAAAATCCAGGTGGAACCTGGAGATCTCCCAGAATTACAGCTGATCTCCAGACTACAGAGATCAGTTCCTCTGGAGAAAATGGCTGCTTTGGAGGGTTGGGTATATGACATTATATGGCACTGATGTCCGTCTCCTTCCCAAACCACACTTTTCCAAGATTCACCCCCAAATCTCCAGGAATTTTCCAACCAGTGGTAGGTAACCCTAGGGGAGGTGCCATACTGCTACATATTAACATAGGGTTGGCCAACCTCCAATGTGGCCTGGAGGTCTCCGGGAATTACAACTGATTTCCAAATGACAGAGATCAGTTCCCCTAGAGGAAAAGGCTGCTTTGGAGAGTGGACTCTGTGGCGTTACATTTTCTCTATATCCAACTTGGGATCTTATCCACCTACTCACCTAGATGTAGCTTTATGTTACACCTCAAAAGTGCCTTAGATAATTTAGGACATTTCTGTTTTGTATGACTGATTTATAGGGTTTTTAAAAATATTATTTTAAGGCTTTTATCTATTTAATTGAGATGTTATACCCCTTTGTAAGTTGCTTTGAGCCCAGCCTTGGCCGGGGAGAACAGGGAAGAAAGTTGAAACAACAACACCACCCCACTGAGGTCTCTCCCCAAATTTTGCCTTTTCCTTCACGCCCCAATTATCCAGGATTTTCCCAAGCCAGCGTTGGCAACCCTAGACTAACATGGCTACCCATCTGAAATTATGAATCATTAATAGCCATTCCATGCCCTTTCATTGCACCGGAGAAAACATGACACAGACCCATCAGCTTTATTGTTGTGGTTGTTGAAAGCACATTTCTAGCCCTGAAAACCTCCTTGATAATGTTGAAAATGAAGAGAGGGCAAAATCTCAGAAGCCAAGTTGGAGCAGCGCAAGTATATTAAGTGGCAAGGGCTCTCTGTGCCCACTGCTAGCAAAAGCACAATGAATTATAATTCAGATTACAGGACCTGGGTTCTCCTGGTGCAATTTTGGGTTAATTATGCAATGAATTTTGATTCTTTTGATGCTGGCACACACTGTCCTCAGCTGTGCCAGATACTTTACAGGGCTCCATTTCACTTTTTACTGAAGTATTGCAGATTGACCACTTAGAAACAGGATACCGAACGGGATTGACGTCTCTTCTTCCTGCTTTGTGCTAAACATCTCGGTTACACAAAATAGGTCACTCTCTTCGGGCCCTTAACCTACTTTGAAAGCGGCACTTCACTGATATATTTGGGACCACTCTGCACGAAGACCGGGCAGCCGTGCTTAAAATAACTCATCCTATTTTGCGTCGCCTTTGATAAAAGGAGGGTGATGCACTGAAGAGGATATGAAAGACATTCGCTGCCGACACAAACTAGAACGCTGATGAAAAGGAAAGAATTAATTATTGATCCAGCTGGGCTCAGAATGTGGAACTAACTCATCTGGCCTCGGTATGCCTGCGGTACTGAACAGCCTGGACAACCAAATCCCAGGGCACCGCCCCAGAAACGTCATGTTGGGAGCGAAACACCGGCTGCATCCACAGGTCAAACTGGGGTAGCTTAATTAACGGTCACATGTAATCCTCCCCCATCACCAGCATGAAACTTTCCAGTGAACTAGCTAAACGTCTCTTTCCCTACAGTAAAATTTAAATACGATTCCAGGATTTAATGCTATTTTCGCAAGTGGGGCCCGGGGGGGAGCTGTATTTAATACAAAAATCTACGAGCATTTTATCACATTGGGATGCATTGATTCAGGGGCTGCACCTGTTGGATAGCTGTCGTCCATGCAGCAGGGGAACAGGAGGCTTCCCTAGCTGGTCGTTTCTCTCTTAGCATTGCTACTCTTTTTCGTTCAAACCTGGGCCTGCTGTTGTGCCTTCAACGATGTGCTGATGAGCAAAAAAATTAAGGTGGCAAAGCTTTTCCTGGCATGCAGATAAAGCAGATAGCCAGCTGCTTAATCCCTGAAGGTCACACTGCTACTAAAGACAGAGGAGTAGGGCAAGAAAAAAAGTGGCAACCTTGGAAGAGACAGAGATGTCCAGCTAGTGTCGCCAACTTTCTTCCTGACATGGTCTCTCTGCCGTTTCAGCAAGTACCCCTTTCTTCCTCAATGCAGTTTAATGACACACAGCATTTGCATTCTTCGTATTAAAAAGAGCCCTGTACCTAGAAACACAAGCTGACTGGGCAAGTCACAGACATTAGTAGTAGGGTTACCAGGTCCCTCTTCTCCAATGGTGGGAGGTTTTTGGGGCGGAGCCTGAGGAAGGTGGGGTTTGGAGAGGGACTTCAATGCCATAGAGTCCAATTGCCAAAGAGGCCCTTTTCTCCAGGTGAACTGATCTCTATTAGCTGGAGATCAGTTGTAATAGCAGGAGATCTCCAGCTACTTCCTGGAGGTTGGCAACTCTAGTTAGCAGGCTTTTTCCCTTTCGTGATATCTACGCAAGCAGTCATGGTCTGGAAGATCATTCAAGGGCCTTACAGTTTGGTGCGTTAAGGAGGGTTTTTGCAACGCTGAGATTTTGAATAATGAAATCTGCGGCCCTAGAGGGCTACTAAAAAAAATGTCAGTAAGACACTTCAGCAGCGGCACAAACGACACAGAGGGGGGATTTAGCTTGCTTTCTTTTCTATTATATTCTTAAGAAGGGCACCAGGGAAGAGATTTTTTTTTCCTGATCTCTTATCCAGAGTTCCTTGCATTGGCGTTTCCAGCATCAAGCACATAAAATGTGGTTGACTTACTTGCAAATGTACGTGACGCCCAGAGTGCTTAGGGTTCCCAGCCTCCCAGCCAGGTTCTTTAAAAGATGCATATGCATGCATAAAATATATCCACATCTTACATGTTTGCTGTCCTTTTTAGTCTGACTAGCAAGAACGGGAGCTTTTGCTTGCTGGAAAAGAAAGTTTTGTTATGCATGAGGTTGCCTTAGTTTGTGGCAACTTCTTGGAGAAAATTGGTTCTTGTAGGTTATCCGGGCTGTGTGACCGTGGTCTTGGTATTTTCTTTCCTGACGTTTCGCCAGCAGCTGTGGCAGACATCTTCAGAGGAGTAACACTGAAGGACAGTGTCTCTCAGTGTCAAGTGTGTAGGAAGAGTAATATATAGACAGAAGGGGGTTGGGTTTGAGCTGAGTCATTGTCCTGCAAAGTATTAACATACCACACCCTCATTAGAACATTATCTTGATACTTACAGGACAATGGTTAGCACATTTCCTTTAATACTTTGCAGGAAAATGACTCCACTCAAACCCAATCCCCTGCTGTCTATATATTACTCTTCCTACACACTTGATGCTGAGAGACACTGTCCTTCAGTGTTACTCCTCTGAAGATGCCTGCCACAGCTGCTGGCGAAACGTCAGGAAAGAAAATACCAAGACCACGGTCACACAGCCCGGATAACCTACAAGAACCGATGAACTCTGACAGTAAAAGCCTTCGACAATATCTTGGAGAAAAGTTGATCACAGCTAGTTTTGTGGGCTTGTTGTGCTGATTCTTCTGTTTAATAGTATTGCCCCTGTCATTCATAGCCATAGGATTTGTTATGGTTTAGAGCTAACACAATAAAGTTTACTAATTAACCAATAGGATCTGCTTAAGTTTGTTCTCATATGTTCGTATGAATGGCTCTGGACCTAGTTTCTTGCATCTGTAAGAGTGAAGTAGGAAGGCTAGCTCCTCCTCCTCCTCCCCTGTAATGTTGGTCTTCCCCACTAAAATGTAAGTGTTCTGTTCTTTAAAAAATAGTGGGAAAAGTCATGGAATTATATGTTTTGCCGGGCTGTGCTCTCATACACTGGCTAGGCAGCAGCTGATCCCAATGCCTTTGTTTCATTTTTTCCATCCTTCCATCTAGGGGTGTTGTTACCCTTCGGCAACTTCACAAGTGAGGAAGTGAACACATGAACACATGAAGTTGCTTTATACTGAATCAGACCCTTGGTCCATCAATTTCAGTACTGACTACTCATACTGGCAGCAGTTCTCCAGGGACTCAGGCAGAGGGGGGGGTTGTGGCTCAGTGGTAAAGCATCTGCCTGGCATGAAGAAGGTCCCAGGTTCAATCCCCGGCATCTCCATTTAAAGGGACTAGGCAGGTAGGCGATGTGAAAGACCTCTGCCGGAGACCCTGGAGAGCCACTGCTGGTCTGAGTAGACAATACTGACTTTGATGGACCAAAGGTCTGATTCAGTATAAGGCAGCTTCATGTGTTCATGTGTCTTTCACATCACTTACCACCTGATCCTTTCAATGGGAGATGCTTCTGCATTCCAAGCAGATGCTCTACCACTGAGTCACAGCCACTAGTGGGGTTGAGGCCTGTGACTGGTCGTAAACAGAACACTTCCTGAACACAGTTTTGGCACAGAGCTCTTCTGTGACCTTCATCATGACCTTCCTCCTCTTGGGCCAGAACACGAACTACAGTTGGCTACCACACACCTACCTTCATGGCATGAACCACTGCTTCAGGTTTCTGACTTAGGGGAACGTAACCCACTGCAGGAGAAGACGCCAGATCAGAAGGTATGCGAGATGGGCCCTGGAAAATAACAACAGAAAAAGCAAACAGTTGTGATGATATCTGAAGGAGCGAGCTGTGGCTCACGTACGCTCATACTCAGCCAGAAATTTTGTTAGTCTTTAAGGTGCTGCTGGACTCTTGGCTCTTTTCTACTGCTTCAGACAGACTAACACGGCTACCCAATGTGGACTGTAATGATAGATCGCTAGATTAGACTGCCCCAGTTTTGGCACCTCTCAGGTAGTTCATTGTTTTGCCATTTGCAGAGATATTTGTGCTGCTTATTAGCATATAAACTCAAGTGTTCTTCAGATTTCAGTACCTTGTTCCACAAATCCCCAGAACCTCAGGAATGAGGGCTGGACACTTCTCGGCTCTAGTACACTCTTGGGTAACAGCATCCAAAACAACACAAAATGCTACAGCACTGTTTCCCTTCCATCTCCTTCATAGCTATCTACTACATTTTTATGCCATCCTTCCTCCAAAGGTATTAAGGCGGCATTCATTGTTCTCCCATTTTATCCTCGTAACAACCCTGTGGGGCAAGAGAGGCTGAGAAAAAAGTAATCCATCCAAAAGTCACCTAGCAAGTTTTCATAGATGAGGGGGGATTTGAACTCATGTGTCAGTCTAAGATTGAGGAGACTCAGACCTCTATACAACACTGCCATGTATCCAACCATCCAGGCAGGGACATTTCTCCATGTTCCTCTCTGTTCCTGCATCCCCTTCCGACCCCTGGAATTATCATTCCTCGGGTCACAGGATCCATGCAGAGGAACAACCATGCACCTTCGGTGGGACGGAGGAACAAGGGGTACAAATTGACCCCAGAGTGCAGAAGAGGAAGGAGGAGTGATTTCACCCCTCTTTTTTCATTCTTAACTCCAGCCACCTAAAACTGTATCTTGCTCCTGTGGGTCTTACAGCTCTGGGATTGATTTTTCTGGGGGAACAGAAAGGGCTGCAGTAACAGAGAGGACTGCTGAAAACTACCACCTTCTGTGCACCATTGACTCTTATTATGACTGCTGCCTATCCAGGCATTAAATGTTCCTGAATGTATGGCAGCAGCTAGTCCATAAAGATTATGATTAGTAAGAATGATTGTATGAGTAAATGTTCTATTTAATATTCTTTAGCAATAAGTAGTGAGCGAAGTAGATTCCTTTGAAATGTGGTGTTGGAGGAGAGTGCTATGGATTCCGTGGAATGCCAAAAAAACAAACCAGTGGGTTATAGATTAAATCAAGACTGAACTGACTCTAGAAGCTAAAATGACTAAACTGAGGCTATCGTATTTTGGTCACATTATAAGAAGACAAGAGTCACTGGAAAAGACAGTCATGCTAGGAAAAGTTGGAAGGCAGCAGGAAAAGAGGAAGACCCAACAAGAGATGGATTGACTCAATAAAGGAAGCCACGGCCCTCAGTTTCCAAGATCTGAGCAAGGCTGACAAAAATAGGACATTTTGGAGGACTTTGATTCATAGGGTCGCCATGAGTCGGAAGCGACTTGATGGTACTTCACACACACACACACACACACACAGAGAGTGAGCGAAGAAGTGGTCCTTGGTGTGAGAATAAGTACTACGAATATAGAAGTGACAGCATTTTTTATCTATGAAACGCTGGTGACTGTGTACATGTACGCACAGACACACACACAAAACCCACCAATCCTCCTCACAAACAGTTCAGGACTGCTTCCACAAAACACACTCCAAGCAGGGAAAATGAGTAACCAGTATATAACCATACATAAATCCATTTAAAACTGTTCAAAAACATAACAGTCCTAAGGTATCAGAAACGCAAGCCAAACTCCTTAGCCTCTCCTTCTAGAATCATAGAGTTGGAAGGGACCACCCGGGTCAATCTAGTCCAACCCCCTGCACAATGCAGGAAATTCACAACTACCTCCCCACACTCCCAGTGACCCCTACTCCATGCCCAGAAGATGGCCAAGATGCCCTCCCTCTCATCATCTGCTTAAGGTCATAGAACCAGAAGGTTCTACGACAAGGTTCTAGAGAAGGTGTATTTTGGTGGCTCTTCTATGGACCTTCCCTGCTCTACTGTGATCACTTTTGAGATAAGGCAAAATATTAGCATTTATACAGCCCTTTCAAAACACGCACTGAAATAGTTCGGCCTTACTAATCAACAAGGTAGAAGCCATCCTGACTAATTGTGACAGATGACCATCCAAGCTTATGGTTGCAACCTCCAGCAAGAGGAGCCCTAGCTCCCAAATACTTCGGTCTTTTATGCATGGCTGTTTCACTCACCGTCACCCATCCAATGAGTTTGGGTCTTTGTTTGGATTATGCATGTGCTAATGGGGAGGGGCCATGGCTCAGTGGTAGAGCATCTGCTTGGCATGCAGAAGGTCCCAGGTTCAATCCCCAGCATCTCCAGTTAAAGGGACTAGGCAAGTAGGTGATATGAAAGACCTCTACCTGAGATCCTGGAGAGCTGCTGCTGGTCTGAGTAGACAATACTGACTTTGATGGACCAAGGGTCTGATCCAGCATAAGGCAGCTTCCTGTCTTCATGTGTAATTGGGCAGTTGAAGTGGATCTCCGAGGAAGGCCGTGCAGGCTGGGAGACCAAGCCCAGATTATCATCATAATTACAGGGAGGGGCTGTGGCTCAGTGGTAGAGCATCTGCTTGACATGCAGAAGGTCCCAGGTTCAATCCCCGGCATCTCCAGTTAAAGGGGTTAGGCAAGTAGGTGATTTGAAAGACCTCTGCCTGAGACCCTGGAGAACCACTGCCGGTCTGAGTAGACAATACTGACTTTGATGGACCAAGGGTCTGATTCAGTAGAAGGCAGTTTCATGTGTTCATGTGACCCTATTTAAACTGAAAAAGCCACTGGGAAGGAGACAATTAGGATCAGAGAAGCATTTCATCCTTTCTCCACTTGCCGTTTCCCAACCCCCCAGTTGCCTCATCCAAGCCGTTTCTCCTTCTCAAGGATTCCCTGCTGTATCTCTGATTCCATTCGCCCCATTCCCAAAGTAGGTTTTCCTACTTTAAAATTATAAACAGCTGTTACATGCTGCGTGCAATCTATGATTCGGTGCTTAGTGGAATGTAACATTTGTTTAGAAGCACCAAAAGAATTTTCAACCCTGGAAACCAATTTTACCTTTGAAATGGCTCTTGGTGCAGTTAACTTTACTAGGAAAGGTACGTACTCTCTGACATAAAGGGTGGGGAGGGAGGAGAATAATTGGCACCCACTTCATTGGTTGCATGGCAGCTTTCTTCAAAGAGCACCCTTCAAGGAAGGTTGTGAAGGTAACCACAAAGGTAAGCACATACACAAAACTGTAGCCAGGGAGGGCACGCTTCCAAAATGTGCTATCTGATTCTCCCGCATTTGGCATCCTATTGGGGGGGAAAAAACCAAATTTGTCGCTTTCATAGTAAGAAACTCGAGTATCCAAAGAGTCCGATGTGCACCTTTGATACGGACTATCCTTCTTAAGGTCTCTCTGGAACAAGATGAGATACAATGACCCTATTCAAAGAGATGCCCTTCCTGTCTTTATGATGTGCACTGAACTATTTAGAAAAACCCACAATAGATCCTTTGAAAAATTGCAATATTTTGCCTTGATATCTTGAGGGAAACAAAGGAGGATTATCTTTTCCAGCTGTAAGGCTACACCGAGAATGACAGAGTGGTATGTAACATCTTTTCAGCAAACGTTCTGGCCGTTCCCCCCCCACCACCACATTTTTTCCCTAGTACAAAGTAGCTTCCTTGTTGCAAAACCTCTGAATTGTGTTGAGAATGGCAGAGGCTGCTGCTGGGAATTTATCACTCATGCCTCCTACTCAGCTTTCTCACTCAGTTCACCACATAAAAACATGAAGTTGCCTTACACTGAATCAGAGCCTTGGTCCATCAAAGTCAGTATTGTCTACTCAGACCGGCAGCGGCTCTCCGGGGTCTAAGGCAGAGGTCTTTCACATCACTTACCTGCCTAGTCCCTTTAACTGGAGATGCCGGGGATTGAACCTGGGACCTGCTGCATGCCAAGCAGATGTCTCTCTCCAGATAAGACTGCTCCAGAGCCACGACCCCCACCAACTATGGTAGGATGACAATGAAGGGCCTGGTTACATCTCACACCATGTTCTACAACATCTCAGGCGTGCCAGATGCTCCCAACTAACAGTGGTCAGCTTGGAGAAGTCATTCTTAATCTATGGCCTGGAGATGATAGAACATTCACAGAGCAAAGTTGGGAACATTTGTGAGATGGATGGTCTAACACTAGTTGCTAATAGATTATGCTTCATAATAGATTATGCTGGAGACCAAGCCCTACGAGGAAAGGCTGAAGGGAATGTTTAGTATGGAGAAGAGGAGGTCAAGAGAATATGACTGCTCTCTTGAAGTATTTGAGCAACCGTCACTTAGAGGAGGGCAGGGAGGGAGCTGTCCCTGTTGGCAGCAGGGGATAGGACTCGCAATAATGGGTATAAATGACAGGTGGAAAAATACCGGCTGGACATTAGGAATTATTATTTTTTACAGTAAAAGTTGTTCGACAGTGGAATCAGCTACCTAGGGAGGTGGTGAGCTCCCCCTCACTGGCAGTCTTCAAGCAGCGTCTGGACAAACACTTGCCAGGAATTCTCTAGGCTGATCCTGCATTGAGCAGGGGGTTGGACTAGATGGCCTCTATGGCCACTTCCAACTCTGTGATTCTGTGTTAAATGCTTATTTGTCTGCTTCTAAGTCAGCAGGGTGAAGAGAAGCAGCGAACTGGGAAACTGCAACTGTCCCTGAAATATCCTGTGTATTCAGCAATTTTAGCGCTGATCGTTTCCTAAGCTATGTTTAGAAAGAGAGAATGCTTGCAAGAATGTGTGAAAAGCAAAAAGTACAGAGCGGAGAACAAGGATGCAGCCCTCTGGCTCTAGAACAACTTGTTCTTGTTTCTTGTCAGTATGGTACACGTGATGTGGTGGAAACCATTCTATGTCACCAAGCCCTTCTCCCCCTCCTCACCCGCCAGCAAGATAAAGGGAAAGAGCCCTGAAACAGCAGACTTGGTTGGAGCTGATGAGTCAGGCAAGGCCGATAAAGATTCAACAAGAAACATACCAAAAATGAAACACCTGTGCTGAAACTCTCAATAGTACAAAACAAAACAGCACAATGGCATCAACAACTAAGTATCTCAGAATCAATAAACACATTGCAACTCATACACTCAAATTACAGAATGTAATGACATAAATGGAAGACGCTAAAAACGCTGAGCTTCACAGTTCATAGGTGTGTATCAGAACACACTGAAACAAAGCTAAAGCAGCTGAAACCTGCCCAAATCCAAGGTTGTTGATGCTGGTGTAGCTTGCTCAGAAGAAGAATTCAGGATTGTGAATTACTTTTGGGCAAGTTCACACTGATGATGCCATTGAGCTGTTTTGTTTTGTACTAATAAGAAACAAAACAATGTTGTTGGAGGAGAGTGTTACGGATACCCTGGACTGCCAAAAAAACAAATCAGTGGGTTATAGATCAAATCAAACCTGAACTGACTCTAGAAGCTAAAATGACTAAACTGAGGCTATCGTATTTTGGTCACATTATGAGAAGACAAGAGTCACTAGAAAAGACAGTCATGCTAGGAAAAGTTGAGGGCAGCAGGAAAAGAGGAAGACCCAACAAGAGATGGATTGACTCAAGAGATGGATTGACTCAATCAAGGAAGCCACAGCCCTCAATTTGCAAGACCTGAGCAAGGCTGTCAAAGATAGGACATTTTGGAGGATGTTGATTCATAGGGTCGCCATGAGTCGGAAGTGACTTGACGGCACTTAACACAATAAGAAACATATGGCACTGAAACAGAACTGGGCGCGCCCACATATTGGAGGCTGAGGGAGACGGATGAAAGAATCAGAGAGAAAGTAGAGAGGGCCCATAGCATTAGCCCTGCAAAAGGGGGGGGGCAAAGATGGGTCAAGGCAGAGTTCTACAGTCCATCATCACCGGAACTCTTGCGCTTGAGCAACCAGTGCATGCAGCTAGAACTGGCCAACCTTGGCGTGAGCTTGGAGTGTGAATGAAGTTATCCTGGGATGCACAGGTGATTTGAAGAAGAGTTGGTTTTTATATGCCGACCTTATCTCCCACTTAAGGGAGAATCAAACCGGCTTACAATCACCTTCCCTTTCCCTCCCCATAACAGACACCCTGTGAGGTGGGTGGGGCTGAGAGAGCTCTAACAGAGCTGTGAGTTGCCCAAGGTCACCCAGCTGGCTTCGTGTATAGTAGTGGGGAAACAAATCCAGTTCATCAGATTAGCCTCCGCCACTCATGTGGATGAGCGGGGAATCAAACCCGGTTCTCTAGATCAGACTCCACCGCTCCAAACCACTGCTCTTAACCACGGTGGCTCTCAGAAAGAAAGCTTTATTGTGTTTAAAGCAGAGGTCCCCACTCTTTTTGAGCCTGCGGACCCATTTGGAATTCTGACTCGGCATGGTGGGCACGGCGACAAAAAGGCTGCCGCAAAATGGCTGCCACAGAAGGCGGAGCCAGCCACAAAAGGACTGCCACAGCTTAACTTCAGTAACACGGTGCAGATCCGTGTACTGTGGTGGCAGTCGCTGTCAAAACAACATTAAAGAAAATCTGCACAGTCTCTCAAATCTCCAGTAGTCAATCAGAAGCCTTGCAGGGCAAAAGCCCTTCCTGGCCCCGCCCGCTTCCTAAAAACCCTTGGTGGGCACCAGAGAAGATGTCAGCGGGTGCTATGGTGCCCACGGGGACCACGTTGGGGACCCCGCTTTAAAGGATCCTTGCCGGATATGAGGCCAATGGCCCTGAGCCCTACCCTAGGGTCTGACAAGCCCTGGGCAGAAGGGCTTGTGCAGAAGCCACTGGTGCAGTTTCAAATCGTACCTGACACATTAACCATGGTTACCATTCATTAGGTGACTTCTAGCATTATATCTGCGCTGAATCAGATAAAATGCACATATGCATCCCGCCAAGAGCTGCTCAATTCTGCTCCTGCCCATATTGCAACCACATGTTAATATTTGTTTCTAACAGGTACACAAGTATTTACAAGATTAATAAGAATCACAGAAACTTTGCTCTTATTTTACAGTTTAGACTATTCTAAGAAAAGCAAAACCCGGTAAACAATATTTTCTAAATCTCTCAAGGGATTTGGAGAAGCAGTTGCCTTCGGCCCTGAATGCGATTCCCCCTGATATATTTTTTTTCAGTTCATTACTCCCAGTATTCATTTACCTTTTGGCTTCAGATTTGCTAACTATTTGTAAAACCATCATCACTTCTATTAATACTGCTCTAAATATATTAATTCGTTTCCACCCAAGAACAAAAACCTCTTGAAATGATTTTCCTTGATAAGATGTGATCGTTTTCTCCAGAGATGCCAGGAGCTAACAGGCACAAACCATCAAGAGCAGGTCTGCAAAACCCCGTCATTTCAACGGACCTCACACGGATCATTTTAATATATTTTTAATGTGTTAAAAAAGAAAACAAAGTTGCAAGAGATGACGTTAATTTGTGAAAACCACAACGCTGAAATAGACTACAAAGGCAAATTCGCTCTGGAAGTTCAGTGATATAAGTGCAGGGTTGCCAACCTCCAGGTACTAGCTGGAGATCTCCTGCTATTACAACTGATCTCCAGCCAACAAAGATCAGTTCACCTGGAGAAAATGGCCGCTTTGACCATTGGATTCTATGGCATTGAAGTCCCTCCCCTCTCCAAACCCCACCCTTCTCAGGCTCCGCCTCAAAAATTTCCCACAAGTGGCAAAGAGGGACCTGGCAACCCTATATGAATGTTGCGTCTGGAAGGTTAATGCCACTTTTGTGACAGAATAAATGGCAGTATAATTAAATGCATTTCTCCAGGAAAAATCTAGCAAGTTTGGAGGGTATGAATAGGGAAATTAACCTTTTCGATGTATGGCATAGGATTCTGGGATGCATTCTAAAGCACATGGTTAGTTCATGCTGGAAGATATCCAGGCCTGTAGGCCTGACTTGTGTTTCACATACAGGTAGGGTTGCCAACCTCCAGGTAGTAGCTGGAAATCTCTTGCTATTACAACTGATCTCCAGCCTATAGAGATCAGTTCCCCTGGAGAAAATGGCCACTTTGGCAATTGGACTCTATGGCATTAAAGTCCCTCCCCAACCCCAACTCCACCCTCCTCAGGCTCCGCCCCAAAACCCTTCCACCGGTGTTGAAGAGGGGACCTGGCAACTGAACGTACAGGCAAATGCTGCCAACACGTCCAACAACTGCATATGGCAGAGAAAAGGTCACAACGACAAACAAGCTGTCTTGTGCCATTAGTTATTTCCTCAGTGAAGAAGGGCTGACTATCTTGCAAGGAATCTCAGAGTTTTTAGGAACTTTATTTGGAAACTCCTGCTCCGGCAAAATAGTCTAGTTTGACACCAAAGAAATGCAAATTCTGTGGGTTGAATCCAGACTAAATTATCTGATGGCAGAATGGAACTTTCCTGCCTCCCCACCCCACACTAAAGCCTGTTGATCCCCACAAAATGCTCCTCCTGGGAGAAAGGAGATCCGGAAGAATGAAATGGTCTGAAATGGGAAGGGGGCATTGGTGGAAAATGCTAATTTAGTCTGGATCCAACCAATTTGTGGGGGGAAGGGATTAAGGCAGGGGTGGGGAGCCTCAGGCCCAGGGGCCGTATGTGGCCCCCGAGGACATCTTTTGTGGCCCTCGGGAGCTCCGTGGCCCTGCTGCAGAGGCGGGGCGCAGGGTGGCCCTCCCAGAGAGTGTTCCTGGCGCCATGGCTTACAGCGGTGCTGCGGTGCCCTTTGGACCTCCTCTCGCCGATTGTCAGCTGTTGAGCAGTGAGAGGGTGGGGGAAAGAGGCTGGTGGATCCCAGCAGCAGAGCATGAATGCAGGAGCCGATCGGGCTTCGGGGGGGCCCTTTTGTGGACTCTGGGGAGGAGAGGGCATGGAGACTGGGCCCGGTCACGCGGGGCTCTGTGCGCCGCCGTGTGTGTGTGTGTGTGGGCAGGGGAGGCTGGGGCCCGGTCGCGGGGGGCCAGCGTGCGCGGGTGTGTGTGTGTGTGTGTGGGGGAAGGCTTTTCTCTCTTTTCTTCCTCTTTTTCTGTCACTCTTTCTCCTTTCTCTCCCTCTCTTTCTCCCTCTTTTTCTGTCTCTTTCTTTGTCTCCCTCCGTCCTTTTCTTTGTCTCCCTTCGTCCTTTTCTTTCTTTCTTTCTCCTTCTGTCTCCATTTCTTTCTCCCTTTCTCTCCCTCCCTTCTCCGCTTTCTCTGTTTGCATTCCTCCCTTGCAGATCGACTGTGGGCTGCGCCCCCCTGGCACCTCGTTTGCTCGGGCCCACTGCTGGTTGCCCTTCCGCCTGGGAGGGGGAGTGGAGGCACCGTGCAGGCCTTCTCTGTGTGGCCTCCCCTGGGGTTGCCAACCTCCAGGTGGTGGCTGGAGACCTGGCAACCCTAGCCTCTTCCCCCCCCACCAGGAGATCTACACCTGGTATGGCCCCTGAATTATGTCATAAATATGCAAATGGCCCTTGGCAGGAAAAAGGTTCCCCACCCCTGGATTAAGGGTAGGGTTGCCAGGTCCCTCTTCACAACCAGTGGGAGGTTTTTGGGGTGGGGCCTGAGGAGGGCAGGGTTTGGGGAGGGGAGGGACTGCAATGCCATAGAGTCCAATGGCCAAAGCGGCCATTTTCTCCAGGTGAACTGATCTCTATCGGCTGGAGATCAGTTGTAATAGTAGGATATCTCCAGCTAGTACCTGGAGGTTGGCAACCCTATTAATGGAGCTGAGGACAAAATCCTAAATTGGACTGTTGCCAGACAGCTGATAAAGGTTTGGAACCAATCCCCCCCCCCAAAATGTATGCCCAAGTAATAATAAAATTAACTACTATAATTTTCATACCTGTTTGTTACACTGTTTCAAATTTTATTTGGATCACTGGATTTCTCAATGTTTTTATTTTACTTTTGCGCAGTTGTATGTGTGCGGGGGAAGAGGGAATTGTTCTCTCATCAAACCATTTTCAGAATCAAACGAGAAAACTGACCAGAAGCTATCATCAGGAGCAATATTTAGAGTTGTCCTCTACCAAAAGAAAAGAAAAGAAGAAAAACATTTGCCCAGTCTTTTAAGCTGCTTCTCTATGGTTGAAAACAGTTAATAAAGAAGGGTGTCTTTTTATCGTGTACTGAAGAGTCATAATGTCAAATGCACAATTTTCAAAAGCAATATGAATAAAAACCATCAGAAAATATCCAAGTTATTCATCCACAAACTCAGTGACACTTTGCTTTGATCTCTTTCCCTAGTACTTCCTTTCTTCTCTCTTTCCCCTTTCCTGAAGTGCATTAGTTGCTATGGAAACAAACATTAGTATAGGCCCTCACCAGTGCCATATAAACAGTCGATTTAGATAATGGCACAGCAAATGCCAGTGTGTGTGACCTGACCAGCCGAGTGCCACAATAATATTTTTAAGAGAAGCCGAGGACAATGGTTGCACTGCTAAAAGCACCAGTGCACTGCTGTTGCACTGCTAAAAGCACCAGTGTGTGGTAGAGTTGGCAACCTCCAGGTACCAGCTGGAGATCTCCTGCTATTACAACTGATCTCCAGCCGATAGAGATCAGTTCCCCTGGAGAAAATGGCCACTTTGGCAATTGGATTCTATGGCATTGAAGTCCCCTCCCCTCTCCAAACCCCGCCCTCCTCAGGCTCTGCCCCAAAAACTCCCCGCCGGTAGCAAAGAGGGACCCTGGCACCACTAGTGTGTGGTCTCCCAAACCATCCCGTGCCTCAGAACTTCCCCACACCTGCCATTGTTACACTATCCTGTCTACAAAAATTACAAATTTAGGAGTAGGTTAATGAGTCCGAGGAGAGAAGACGGAACAGAAATGCTACTTTGCCGTCCAGATACATAGGAAAGGTACACTCCTTCATGCATTGATTGCGCACGGAAAGATTGAAGGCTTGAAAAAGCCCACACGAAATGGAATTATACCGGATCTCCATTGCTCTACATCTTGTTTCCGTGGTTTACTGATGCACTTTATGAAATTATTAATACGGACTGAATAAGGACTGAGCATTTTGGCTTATATTTTGTATTGTAAAGCCTTATGCTAAGAGTTGGGGTCTTACTTAAACCAATTGTGATATACATTTCTTTGCTCCAGAATTGTGTTTATTGAATGTTTCCAATATATATCTGTAATAGCATGAGTTGCTATTGTTTGGTTTCTTTATTTTAGAAACAATTGCCTTGTGCTACATTTTGAATTCCACACTCCTGACTAAGCACTTGCAAGCCGTTTTTTGATTACAACCTCCAGGTGGTGGCTGGACATCTCCTGCAATTACAACTGATCTCCACCTGGAGAAAATGGCTGCTTTGGCAGCTGGATTCTATGTCATTGAAGTCCCTCCCCTCTCCAAACCCCACCGCCCTCAGGCTCCACCCCCAAAACATCCTGGTATTTCCTAACCCAGAGCTGGAACCCTAATTTTGCCGTGGGTGCATGGAACCTTTAAATCTGTTTTTATGCTATTGTTCTACTGTTTTGATTTGAACCATATTTCAGATTAATATCATTTGCAGTGAAAACAAATTGTTGTGAGCTGTTTTGAGGCGCCAATTGAAGGCAGAAAAGTACATAGAATGTCCTAGGCCCTCAAAGACCAATATATCATGAAAATTGCCAGGGACAAAGGAAAAAGCAGCATTTATAGTGATTACTTCAACCTTTCACATTCATGCCTGACTCACACATCACATCAGCAGAGAGAGGATTAAAAAAAAACAAAAAAACCCAAAAACCCTAAACATCTCCTTAGCTTAAATTGCAGGATGATTCATTCACAAATGTGAGGAAAAATCACACTATTCAGTTTTAACACACTGTCATCACCCTTTGGTGAGAAGTATTTGGGTGAGAACATGCTAAAAAATACATTTTCCTCCCCCGGATCAGGATGAGTGGGAGCTTCTCTGTCTTTTTAGCGGAAAATGTTGCCCAGCTGGGGAAGGTATTGAACTGTGAGTGACACCAGATGCACAAAAGCCACAACACAAAGCGAAAAATCCTTCTTCCTCGCAAGCACACAAGACGTGAAAACGAAGGTGGAGAAGCTTGGCATAATGATTTCACTTCCACTCAACTGTAGCCTGAAGAGTGGCAGTGATTTTAGTTCCTGAAATGACTTAATCTTCAGGGTTTGCCCAGGAGAAATATTGCAGTGTTTAATTGCTGACAGATATGTGTAGTTTTAGCTAGCATCTATTGAACACATGGACACATGAAGCTGCCTTATACTGAATCAGACCCTTAGTGCATCAAAGTCAGTATTGTCTACTCAGAGGGCACTTTCACACAGCCCAAATAATGCACTTTTTAATCCACTTTAGGTACACCTTAACGATAATTTGCAAGTGGATTTTGCCAGTTCACACAGTAAAATCCACCTTCAAAGTGCATTGAAAGTGGATTGCAAGTGCATTATTTGGGCTGTGTGAAAGTGCCGTCAGACCAGCAGCAACTCTCCCTGGTCTCAGGCAGAGGTCTTTCACAGCACCTACCTGCCTAGTCCCTTTAACTGGAGATGCCGGGGATTGAACCTGGGATCTTCTGCATGCCAAGCAGATGTCTCTCTCCAGATAAGACTGCTCCAGATCCACAGAAAACACAATATCTGTCATGAAATTCATCTCTCTGAAACAATCAGGGCAGACAATTTTCTATGGTAATTTTTATAAAAATGGCTGCAGTGGATGGGCGGGGGGGGGAAGATTAATGGAGGGACGCATATGACTAAAGCTTGATGCCTCAGCTGGCAGAAGGCCCCTGCTCCTAGTCCAGCTGTCTCCTCTTCTTCCAAGGAAAAAGGAAGAGGAAGATCCTCAAGTGTAGGTGGCCAGACAAGGACAGAAATGCTGTGATCTTCAAGGTCCTGCTCCTCCCTGAGAAGTGAAATGGGCCAGAAGCCACATGAATACGTGATGGGAACTTCAAAGGATAAATTTATAATCCCTAAACAGGGCTGGCCCTAGCATCAGGCAGGGTGAGCCAACCTGTCCCAGGCCGCTGCTCTGGGCATCCGTCAATTATTGAATTTATTATTATATATTGTGTCATGAATGGAGGTGGATTTTCTGCCTCAGGCAGAAAAGTGTTTTGAGCTGTCTCTGTCAGGAAACTTGTCACTCAGGAAATGAGATCAGAAGGTATTTGAAGGGTGTTTTGTGTGGAGGGAAGCTGTACGTGTGTAAAAGTATAGTGGCTATGCTCTTGGGCTTGGATGTAAGAAATCTGGACTCAAATTCAGATGGATCCACTCTGGAATTGCAGTGATATGAGTGTAGGGTTGCCAACCTCCAGGTACGAGCTGGAGATCTCCTGCTACTATAACTGATCTCCAGCCGGTATAGATCAGTTCACCTGGAGAAAATGGCTGCTATGTCGATTGGACTTTATGGCATTGAAGCCCTCCCCAAACCCCATCCTCCTCAGGCTCCACCCCAAAAACCTCCCACCGGTGGCGAAGAGGGACCTGGCAACCCTACTGATACTAAATGGGTGGCATCCTGAGAAAGAGCCTTCTCAGTTGAGCCTCCAAATCTATGGGATTCTTCCTCAGGGAGATTCGTTTGTCTTCCTTGGTCATTGTCTTCTGCCAGCAGATGAAAGCTTTTGTGTTTTGTTTAGCATTCCCTTTCTCACCCTCTTTTCCTGTTTATGTGTTTTGTTTAATTGTTATATATACGTTTTAATGTTTTTGATTGCTTTCTGCCTTGGGGACCCTAAGCTGGGTAGAAAGGCAGCCTAAAAATGATTTAAATAAATATGGTAATTTTAGCGAGGCAGCAGGAAAAGAGGAAGACCCAACAAGAGATGGATTGACTCAATAAAGGAAGCCATGGCCTTCAATTTGCAGGATCTGAGCAGGGCTGTCAAAGATAGGACATTTTGGAGGACTTTCATTCATAGGGTCGCCATGAGTCGGAAGCAACTTGACGGCACTTAACACACACACACATAGCTGTGTTTGTCTGCTGCAGCAAAACTAAACGCCAATCTTGTGGCTCCTCGAAGACTAACCCAATTGTATTTCAGCATAAACTAGAATTCATATAAACATTCACAGGACACTGCAGGTTTACATGGAGAGAGCATGTGTTTGTCCCACCAGGCAAGTAGGACACTAATCGCACCACCCTATTTCCCTCACAATTTAAACTAAAAACATCATCATTATAATACCCCTCCTCTGCTACTTTCTAACCAATTTTTAAATCCAGTTTTATAATCCCGAAGTACCCAAGAACATGCCAAACGATCAATTTGCCAGCACTCTGCCCAGCCTGCCCACCGACCAGCAGAACAGTTGACACAAAGAGATTGTGACATTTCATTATTGGGCACCCACTATTCAGATGGACTGAGGGCATCCAATTTAAAACAAACAAAATACAAAAAAAACCCCTCCTAGTCTCTCTCTCTCTCATATTTAAATTGTTGTGCTGTCCTAGGTCACGCGGGGATGAATTTACAACTGTGAAAGCGGAATGCGCGGCCACAGGGCACATGCTGGGAAACACAAATTCTTGCAGTGAGGAGGATAAGGTCAGAAGGGGAGTAATATGGATTCTGTCTCAATCATCAAACTGCTCCCTCTATTACACTGAATTTCTCTGAAATGCCAAGGCCAGCAATTCCTGATATTAGCAAGGATTTTTTTTTTTAAATATCCCCATCTTTCAAGGGAGGAGCACTTTTCTCCAGATGCTTATTGCATTCATCAGTTATTTAATTTGCCTCCCATTAATCGTGCCGAGTTGCCGGCCTGGTAAACATTCACATCCATGAATTAACCATTGAGTCTGTCCACAAGCCAAGCCAAGTGCTGTCTGGCGTTGCGGCTCAGACACCCTCTTGTCAGACGCAACATATCTTCAGGGCCTTGGCAGAGTTTAGTGAAATCTACTTAAGAAGAACAAGGGTTTACATCCCCTGCCTTTGATTAATAATAATGAAAACCCCTTCTTGAACAAAACAAAACAAAAACCTCCTTCCTTACCACATTGGCATACATTTAACTGCTTCAGTGTCTTATGGAAATGATTCTGTAAGTACATTCAGAATTGAAGATGTTCTTTAATATATGTGCACCCTGGCAGTACTCCGTACAGTTAAATTCCATAAAGCTAGACATTACTTTCGAAAGGGAGGTTGTGGGCCTCACCCAGAGCTGGAAGCCTCCTTCTATCACTTGGACACCCTACCATGAGATGTGGAGGCTGTCTCTGTGATAACTAAATGAAGATAAATATTCAACATTCAAACCAGTGTGGTGTAGTGGATAGAATGTCAGACTAGGATCTGGGATAGCCAGGGTCGAATCCTCACTCTGCCACCGAAACTCGCTGGGTAGGGTTGCCAACCTCCAGGTACTAGCTGGAGATCTCCCGCTATTACAACTGATCTCCAGGACACAGAGATCAGTTCCCCTAGAGAAAATGGCTGCTTTGGCAATTGGACTCTATGGCATTGAAGCCCCTCCACTCTCCAAACCCCGCCCTCCTCAGGCTCCACCCACAAAATCTTCAGGTATTTTCCAACCCGGAGCTGGCAACCCTACACAGGAAGCACAGCTGCCCCAAAATGGCTGCCTTAGCTTATGTTCAGTCACACAGGGAAGATGTTTGTGCTGTGGTGGCGTCTTTAAGAATCTGCACAGCCAATCAAATCTCCAATGGGCAATCAAAAACCTTGCTGGCAAAAGCCCCACCAGGTCCCACCAACTTTCTAAAAACACATGGTGAGCACCAGGAAATGTGACAGCAGACACCATGTTGGGACCCCTGAACTGAGGGATGAAGAACTGTCTTTAGGAACATGTAATGCATGCGCTCAGCAGTGTACACCCAATCAGACACTTAGCAGTAGAATTTCCCCAATCAAAAACTTGGTCACTGTCTGTACCCGTAAATCCTCTGTTTCCCTTTCCTTCTCCTCCACTGTCGCTGCCTTAAAACAGCTGTTTTAGATTTCATTCTTTGTCTGTTCAATAGCCTCGCAGTGCAACCAGCCTCTCAGAAGCCCCCAAGCCCCCTGTTGCAGCCCTCTTTTACTCTATTGTTTCCTCCCATTCTACAAAGAAGTACTGTGATTCACTGGTCACCTGCCGCCATAGGGCCCTGCAGATCTCTGTGGCCGGCGAGCTAAATAATTGGTTTTCAAAGAAAGGTCTTCTGAAAGCCAGCTAAAAAACTAGATGCACGTACACAAAAAATACAGTTTGTTCCACGAGGCTGTGCACACAAGTACAAAAGCCAATCACATTTTGTACAAGGCCGACCGAAGACATTTTAAGACACCAGGCAGGAACCAAACTGGTGCCATTTGTCTTCCAACCGTGAGAATAAAATAACAGAGTAAACAATCGTCAACATGGTATCCCTTAATGGCATCTAAAACTGTACCTTGTAAGCAGGGTCAAATGGAACTGGTAGATGTGGAAAAACAACAATAAAACTCCATTTTCCCCCAGCTCTATACCCCATGTATTCCCCAACCTTAATGAAGTCAACTGCCCTGTGGTGTTTCATCCCCCTTCCCCAATTTGCAATTCTTTTTGTAAACTGCAATGCATACTCTGCTATATTTTCTTAGTTTTTTCACACTTCCTCTTCACTTTCCCTGCTCCTCTAACCCTGGACTGCCAAATGGAAGTGTTTAATAAAGGTTTTTGTTTGTTTGTTTTTCCTTGGGAACTATGCTCAAGGCAATCTCTAAAGGTTTTTCTTTAAATTATTCCTATTATTTACTTTAGGAGAATGGTCACTCCCCTACCTCCATCACTCAATCTGTACCATACACTTTTTGTTCAGATGAAGAGGGGCAAAGCTAGTTCTGCTCTTAGAAGAGCAAGGAACAACTACCTTAAAGACCAGTTCATTTCCCTGTCCAGGAATTCTTGGCCTCACCATGAACATGGTCTGCATCCTGCAGTGTACATTATTCACCCACGAGCTGCACATTACAAGAGAAGGTAGACTGTAGGGAACAAATAATCTTTCAAGGAATCTTGATTGCTGTTACTAAGGTGTGCATATCGATAAACCCAAACCGAAAATAAACATGACATTAGCTATTTCAGCAATGTTCAGGTTTCGGTTTTACCGAATACCAAAACCTGGGAATAAAGCCGAATAGCCGATTGCCGAATCAGCCGAATAAGTATTCAGATTTTTTTGGCTTTGGCTTTTCCCTATGGGAACTTTTTTTAATGAGTTCTGGGGGAGGCATTTTTGGAGGTAGAGTTCCCAAATTTTCAGGGTAGTTTCAAGGGACTCTCCTTGCATGAACCCCAAGGTTTGGTGATGATTGGGTCAGGGGGTCTGATTTTATGGGGTCTGAAAGGGGTCACCCCCCTCCATAGAGAAGCATAACTTTACCATACTTCTCTATGGAGGAGGGGGTGACCACTTCCAGACCACATAAAACTGTACCCCCTGTTCCAAACTTTACCAAACTTTGGGGTTCATGCAAGGAGAGTCCCTTGAAGCTATGCTGCAAATTTGGTGACTCTACCTCCAAAAATGCCTCCCCCGGGGAGAATTTTAAAAGTACTTACTTTTCAAAGTCTGTAATGGCTGCATCCACCCCAAGTGCTGTGGGAAAACTCAGTTTCCCATGAATCTTGGGTGAGAAAGCAGGCGGCCATTACAAACTGTAAAAAGTGAGTACTTTTAAAATTCTCCTGGGGCAGCATTTTTTGAGGGAGAGTTACCAAATTCGCAGCATAGCTGCAATGGACTCTCCTTGCATTAACCCCAGAGTCTGGTAATGTTTGGTACAGGGGGTCAGATTTTATGGGGTCCAGAAGGGGCTGACCCCCTCTATAGAGAAGAGCTTTTACCACCTCCTTTGATAACCCTCCTTTTCCCTCTGCTTTGGATCAGTCTGTTGAAGACAAATAGACTTGTTGCATCTCTGTTATTGTTTTGCCCTACTGTAAGGTGCTTTGACTCTGCACTGGGTGAAGAAAAGTGGGTTAAAAGTAGCCAAGTAAATAAATAAATATTGTATAGGAAATAAAACATTGATAGCAATACTGTACAAGATGACCCTGTTACTTTAAGAGATTAAAAAAATGAAAGTCCAGAAGTAAAAAATGGAGGGATCACAAGCATTAATAAGATAATAGTTTGTTTGGGGGTGTGGGAGATTTCCTTATATATTTAGGATATTTATATACCGCTTTTCTCCCCAAGGGAGACCCAAAGCAGCTTATAACGTTCTCCCCTCCTCTATTTTATCCTCACTAAAGCCCTGTGAGATAGCTCTTTATTCGTACATTTGAACCATTCTTGGACTGGAGGAGGGGAATTTGCAGTCCTAGTCAAGAAAATACCTCTGGTGAGAGAATACAAGATGGATAACATAGAAAATATAAACACTTCTCCCTTCTTTCTAAAATAAGTAGGACTCCTAATATTTCCTATTCCCTAACAGCTGCTCATATGTTTTGTCAGGGTTAATTTTTTGCTCAACCCAGCATTCCATGTTCTTCTTCCAGTACTCAAGATTCCCCTTGTGTTCATAAACAGAAACTTTACAAGAAGCTACTTGGCATATTTCAAAATCACCACACCATTTCTCTTGAGTTTTGGAACAAACAAATGACTCTGTTGAATAAGTAACAAGCGTTTATTTGCATTGGATGCTGAACTGCCAATTTCAGCATGAAATGCATAGCATGCCAAAGACTATGAAATGGGTTAGGCTTGCCAACTCTGGTTGAAGAAGTTCCTGGAGATTTGGGGATAGTACCTGGGGAGGGCGGGAGCTCAGTGAAGAAGAAGATTAAATGCTGATTTTCTCTACCTTTTAAAAGAAAAATCAAACCGGCTTACAATCTCCTTCCCTTCCTCTCCCCACAACAGACACCTTGCAAGGTAGGTGGGGCTAAGAGAGCTGGAAAAGAACTGTGACTAGCCCAAGGACACCCAGCTGGCTTCATGTGTAAGAGTGGGGAATCCGAGCCGGTTCTCCAAGTTAGAGCCTGCCGCTCCTGTGGAGGAGTGGGGAATCAAACCCGGTTCTCCAGATTAGAGCCCACCGCTCTCAACCACTACATCATGCTGGCTCTCTGGGCATGCTGGGGATGTGATGCTATATAGTCCACCCTCCAAAGCAGCCATTTCCTCTAGGGCAGTGGTACTGGCTTCACTGCTTATGGAGAGGCGCATTTGCAATTACCATCAACCAAAAGCCACATTTCCTTCCATCCCTGGCATGAGGCCTGCACCTCAGGGAAGCTTGCAGCTTACCTGTTCCTCCAGTGGAGGCTGTTTCAAGGTGGGAACCAACTGCCAACTACTGTGCTAAAACTCCCCATTGCACAAAATCAACGCTTTTCCATGGGCCCTTGCACAAACAGAAATTCCAAAGGAAGAACCAACAGGTTCTGTGGAGCGCACCGAACTTGTTCATAGGATCTGAGCCAATGTCTGCACAAACCTAACCATTCCCCCAGCATAATCACACCAGGCTGTTGTGTGCATCTTACATTTTGCATGGCATCCTGATACTGCGGCAGGGACGACAGCTGTGACTCAGAGTGGTATGGGGACAATCCTTTCCTCAGAGTCCTCAGATCCCCAGAACTTGATTGCTGCAAAGAGAGAGAGAGAGAGAGAGAGAGAGAGAGAGAGAGAGAGAGAAAGAAACATTTCAGGTGGGTAGTCACATTTGTCTGCAGTAGAAGAGCAAGATCGAAGTTTAGTCGTACAGGGTGAGTATCCCTTATCCGAAAATCCGAAATGATCCAAAATCCGAAACCTTCAAAGTGCCAACATGACGCCATCTAACCTCATGTGATGGGTCGCAGCCAAAACGCAGGCAGACAACAGACAGTTTGTTCAGTGCCCCCAAGGGGGAAAAAAGCCCCCTTCAGGTGTGATAGATCTTTTCCATGCTTATTCTCTGCTCTGTGGTGGGTGGCTGAGATAGTGACACCTTTGCTTTCTGATGGTTCAATGAACACAAACTTTGTTTCATGCACAAAATGATTAAAGATGTTGTATAAAGTTACCTTCAAGCTATGTGTATAAGGTGTATATAAAGCATAAATGAATTTTGTGTTTAGAGTTGGGTCCCATCCCCAAGATATCTCATGATGTATATGCAAATATTCCAAAATGATCCGAAATCCAAAACACTTCTGGCCCCAAGCATTTCAGATAAGGGATATTCAACCTGAAAAAGCTTTCGCAAGTCAAAGCTACCTTTGTCAGATACAGAAAAAAACAGGTCATTTATATGAACCCAAAACAACAAAATTAGTTTAAATTCCCTATCCCACCCCATTTTGATTCATCTATTAGGAAACAATTGAAGATATACACACTAGATATTTTTGCAGACATCAGGTTCCATGTTATGATTTGCCAAGTGTGAGCAGGATGAAACAGCATATCTTCAGGAATTCCTCCCATCATTTGTCAAAAGTAAAAACTAAGGACAGGATTGCTGAAAGCCTGCATCGGCCTTGCCTCTTCCTATTACCAGCGTTCAATGAAGGCTAAGTGCTTTTTAAATATTGACTTATCATTGACTGAATCTCATGCCATTTCTCTGGCAACACAGTCCCTTGTTTGGTTAAGGACATTACACACGTGTCTTAAACAAAGATTCTACCTTTCAGAGAAACAGTCCCAGTACAATCCTGGCTGTGAATGCAGCCCTACAAAACATCAGAGAGTGAAATATAAAAACTAAGATGTAAAGGATATCATTTTTTTTGCAATAAAGATGCCATTAGCTTTATTGTTTTTGAAGTAGCATGGTTCTGAACCTACAAAAGTGTAACCTTTCAGTTTTTTTATGCTCCATTAAGGCTTTTGAGTTGCATCTGCTGCTGAAATGAAATCTTCTACTTCAAAAGAACTGGAAGGGGGGGAATTGGAAGAGGGGGGAAGCATTGATGCAAAAACGTTCATTTATTTATTTAAACCCTGCCTCTCTCCCCAATGGGGACCTAAAACAACTTACGTTGTTCTGCTTTTCCTCCATTTCCTCCTCACAACTCTGTGAGGTAGGTTAGGCTGAGAGTATGTGGCTAGCCCACGCCATGGATTAGAACTTGGTTCACCCAGAACTGAGTCTGTCACACAAACCACTACGCCACACTGGTTTATTGGCAGATCACAAATCAATGTAGTTGTACATAACTTTTTTTTAAAATCTCAAAACACATCCTTGAGGTTGTGGCTGAATTTTCACTGATATGCCAAGTTTTTAGAGCAAGGAATACATGTTCCATCATAACATTTTGCCTGACTTTTAATATATGAACATTCATTTGAGGTCATTGTGCATGTGTCTGTGTGTAAGAGAGAGAGAGACTGCACTAGCAATTGGTTATGTGCTGTCAGGCACAGGAATAACACAGCTAAATAGAACAGCAGGGAGCTTAAAATTGTTTGTTATTTTCTGGAGTGATCACAAAAGATCAATGTCATATCTCGCTCCAACTGTTCCGCTGCATAGGAAGAAAAATGAATGCCATTGCCCTTTGAAGCTTTAGAAATCACGCACAAATTTGACTCCAATCTCTTTGAAATATCACCATCATCATCACGCCACAGTAATGCGTGAGCACAAGGAAGGATTAAATGGGCGAACTTCTGACATCTCAGGGAGTCATTAATCTCCCCTTCACTGTACAAAAGGTTGCATGTGCCTTACCCAGAATCCTGTTCTCTTGTCCGAGTTTATCAGCTGTGCTTTCTGAATGCTCGTCTTCCACGAGCGAGGAATGATTTTCTTAGCTCAGTTTTCAGTGTAATTACAGGCTGGTGTCCATCTTTTGAATGTTTTTAATGATACTATTACATCGACTATTATACTGGCCTTTGCTGATGGTATAACTAAAATCTATTATGAATTTATTTTTTAAAAAATCAAGTTCTGATTACTTGTGCTTTGCATTTGATGACGTTATATATATAGACTGTGGTCTATACTACTGTGTATAGTTTGCTGTGATTTTGCATCATTTAATGTGCAATGGTAACAATTTGTTTTGCTTCAATTCTGTTTTTTAGATATTGTTTTTCAATTCTGTTTTTTAGACATACATACATGTATGTGTATATATTTGGGTTGTAGAACCTACCAGAAACCTAAAAAACAAAACTGAAGCAAAGCAAATGGTTAACATCACACATTAAATGATGCAAAATTACACAGTGGGATCCAATTTACAGCAAACTATACACAGTAGTATAAACCACCGTTTCTAATAATTTATCCATGTAGCTTTGTGAATCATTGTGTGTTAGAGTTGCCAGCTCCAGGCTGGGAAACTCCTGGAGATTTGGGGGTGGAGCCTGGGGAGAACGGGGATCTCAGTGGGGTACAAGTCCACCCTCCAAAGCATCCATTTTTTCCAGAGGAATTGATCTCTGTAATCTGAAGATGAGCTGTAATTCCAGGAGATCCCCAAATTGCACCTGGAAGCTGGCATCCCTATTGTGTGCACAGTGTAGAAAAGCTCTCTTGAATAATTCAGATTTGCAAAGTTTGCAGAAAGCCGAGAGAGTGGTAGCCTTTCTGACCTCCTCAGGCAGACCATTCCACAAAGTGGGGGCCACAATGGAAAAGGCACGTGTACAGGCAGTTGTCGATTTTGCACATATACAGATTGGCACCTGCAGAAGCTCCCTTGCTGGGATGTTAGGAGGAAACAAATGAAAGAACTCCTTGTACAGGATCTTGGGCTCTTTGCAGGAAGATTGGGATACAAAATGTGGAAGATAATTATGTCACCGAACCAAACTAGCCAAGGGTGAACCTTCACATCTTGAGTTAGCTTTGTTGTCTATACATCTCACTGAATGGTAGGACTGATACTACCACACAGAGGGAGCACATAGAATCATAGAGTTGGAAGGGACCACCAGGGTCATTTAGTCCAACCCCCTGCACAATGCAGGAAATTCCCAACTACCTCCCCCACACACTCCCAGTGACCCCTACTCCATGCCCAGAAGATGGGCAAGATGCCCTCCCTCTCATGATCTGCTTAAGGTCATAGAATTAGAACTGCTAACAGATGGCCATCTAACCTCTTCTTAAAAACCTCCAGGGAAGGAGAGCTTACCACCTCCAGAGGAAGTCTGTTCCACTGAGGAACTGCTCTAACTGTTAGAAAATTCTTCCTAATGTCAAGACGAAAACTCTTTTGATTTAATTTCAACCCGCTGGTTCTGGTCCAACCTTCTGGGGCATCAGAAAACAACTCGGCACCATCCTATATATGACAGCCCATCAAGTACTTGAAGATGGTTATCATATCATCTCTCAGTCTTCTCCTCTTCAGGCTAAACATACCCAGCTCCTTCAACCTTTCCTCATAGGATGTGGTCTCCAGACTCCTCACCATCTTTGTTGCCCTCCACTGGACATGTTCCAGCTTGTCAACATGCAGGGTTGAATGTATAAAAAACAGTCACCTATACCCATTCTGGGCCTTGGCGAGTCTGGGTCTGGATGGCCCAGACTCGCTGATCTTGTCAGATCTTGAAAGCTACGCAAGCTTTGCCCTGATTAGTTATGGGATGGGAGACCAGCAAGGAAGTCCAGGGTTGCTACACAGAGGCAGGCAATGGCATACCGCCTTGGAAAATCTCATCTGGAAAACCCTAAGGAGTCACCATAAATTGGCTGCCACTGCCAAATCGGCACTTTCCACCATATCCACCCTTCAGAATCTATAGTATTAACCTTTAGTAAGGAAATATGTATTTGTGGAACATTAGCCAATGGCCATCTTTTAATAGGGACTCATCCATTCATCTTGTCAAGATGTCAAAAAGAAAAAAAAGCAAAGGAAATTTCTCAGAGAAAGGTAATTAAATCCTTAGCCATCACATATTGATCTAAGTACCTTGGGTGTTTAAAGCATTAAAAGGTTGAAAAGTCCTGTGACTGGCAAGTGGGGAACAGCTGGTTAGCTGAACTCCGCTCCACTTGCCAGGAAACCATTCCCCCTCTGCCTAGATATGTTCCCTTGAGCTAAAATGGCTCATTGGATGCCGTTCAAATGGGGCAGCAGCGGAGCATCACAATGCCCTTGAAATGCCCAGCTAGGTCCTAGGCAAGGGGGGGGGGGCACCAGGGCAAGAATGCTGAGGGGGGTACATTGTCGACTTACACCACTATGAAGACTTATTTCCAATGTGCTTCGTTCCAAATACGCTCCCTCCTTTCATTACAAAGCAGCCCCATTAACCACCATTTCAAACAGCTCGGTTTGTTTCAGAATCCGCTCGATCCCTCTTTTGCAGCCCAGATGTCATTTAGTTCTTTGCCACCACGGCACACCTTACATGAACAATATGTTCCAGTTTCCAGCCAAATCTATTAAAGACATTGCAACAGCTAAAAGAGGGATAAAGTATTTTAATTACCCTTCCAAAACCTTCCTTGCATGCTCCCTGGATGCTCATAAACATTCAACACATTAAGGCTTCGTTTCCAAGTTTCTAAATAGATTGCCAAGAAAAAGAAAGCTCAAATTGCTCATTAGCAGAGTGCGACTAATAACGCATCAAGAGGAGACTATCATTCCACTTAAACTTGTCTTTTGTGTTTTTGTATTACCAGCTTGCTATAAGACAAGGGACATTGTTGCTGAATTTTCTGCTTTTATTGGGAGAGATTTTAAAATATTTAAGGAGGGGGCCAGCCTACAATGCTCCTCCTCCCCTCCCTACCAATGCTCCCTACCAGAGCTGCAAAACTCCAGGTACACAGGCAACATCGGCACCTGTCCTGCCATCTCGGTTGATGAAAAGAGCAGGACTCGGGTCCCTTGTGTGCTGCCGTGTGGGGTACCCATCCGACCCCTTTTACTTCCTCATTTCCTCTTCACAACCAGCAGCTGCCTCCTGCAGAAAGGGCAAGCTCTCAGGTTCCAGGGTATGAGTCAGTTCAGACATGATGTGTGTGAGAGATCCCCCTCTCTGAGTTTGCTTCTCCAAATCAGTTGCTCAGACGTTGATACAGAAACAATAGATTTATTGAAGCCTTCAGGAGATGAGACAGGCACAGGTAGAAAGTTGCAAGTGAGGGGCTATACGGGTTTACAGAATATATTGACTCCAGGGCACTGGGGCACTGGGGTTCACACTTATTGTTATGGGAAGTTACAAGCTTGGCATAATACAAAACATCAGACGGATCCCAGGAAGTCTGGTGCGGCTATCACACTTCCAAGGCCGCACCGGCCTGAGGGAGTACTGGCAGGAAAACAGCGGGGGGGAAGATACATGGGCCATCAGGCCTGGCGCCTGAGACCAGAAGGTGTGAACTGCTTTTACGAGTTCACTGATAATACCGCAGGTGATGGAAAGCAGAGACACAAAGACAGAGACCCTCACATTCTGCCCCCCTTAAGGCCCCCCTCCGGGAGGATGAGGCTTATCGGGATAAGCAAGGTGGAATTCTCGGACCAAGCGAGGAGCTGCCATGTGGGGTGCGGCCACCCATTCGTCATGAGCGGAGCCAAGGTTTTTCCAGCGAACAAAGTAAAACAGTTTCCCTTTCTTCCATTTGGAATCTAAAACCTTGGATATTTCCAAATGGGTGTCCCCTCCTACTACGGTAGGAATCTCATGAGCGGGAGGGGGGTGGAACTGGGGAGCTGCTACATAAGGTTTGAGGAGGCTTATATGGAAGACTGGATGAACCCCCTTGAGTGTCTTAGGGAGACTCAGTTCCACGGTAACCTCGTTGATTACTCTGGTAATGGGGAAAGGTCCTACATAACGGTCGCTCAGTTTTTTGCAGGGGCGAAGAGAGCGGAGGTTTTTGGTGGACAGATAGACTTGCTCCCCCACCTTGAGTTCCCATCCCGGAGACCGGTGTTTGTCCGCTTGTTCCTTGTACTTGCTTTTTGCCCTTTCCAGATTTTTGAGCAACCATGGCCAGGTGGATTTAACCACCTGAATCCACTCCTGAAGATCAGGGGTAGACTGGAGCTCTGGCGAGACGGGGGCAGAACCGAAAGGGCCAAAATCCGTCCCGTATATAACTTGGAAGGGACTAAAGCCGGTAGAGGAATGAGGCGCATTGTTGTACGCATATTCGGCAAATGGCAGCAGGTCAACCCAGTCATCCTGGTGGAAATTTACATAGCAGCGCAAATAACATTCTACTACCGCATTTACTCGTTCTGTTTGACCATCCGTTTGGGGGTGATAGGCGGAAGAAAGGCCCTGTTCCTCCACTCCCATTAACTTTAGAAAAGCCCGCCAGAATTTGGCAACAAACTGGACCCCCCGGTCGGAGAGGACCTTCCTCGGGATCGAGTGTAGCCTGAGGACGTGCGTGATGAACAGTTTAGCTAAGCCCTGGGCTGAAGGAAGACCTGCACATGGAACGAAATGAACCTGTTTGGAAAAGAGGTCTGTGATAACCCAGAGAACCGTTTTCCCCCGACTTGGAGGTAGGTCGGTGATAAAATCCATGGCGATGACTTCCCAGGGACGGGAGGGGTTCTCAAGCGGTTTGAGAAGCCCCGGGGGTTTTCCCATCCGTTTCTTGGCTGTGGCGCAGGTGGGGCAGCTGCGCACATACAACTCCACATCAGATCTCATACCGGGCCACCAAAACTGCCTTCGAACTAGGTGAAGCGTCTTTACGAAACCAAAATGACCTGCCAGCCTGGCCCCATGTACCAGTCCCAATACTTCTTTGCGAAGGGAAGATGGGACATATAGTTTCCCCCCCTGCACCCACCAAGTGTTGGTTCGTTCCAAGCCAGGAGGGAGGAGATTGTGCTCCTCCTCCTGCAAGGAGGCGTCCCGGAGTCGCTGTTGGAACACTTCCGGGATACCTTTGAGCGTAGGGGGGGTCTCCGGTTGGCGGGCTTGGGATCGGGTGGTGACGGCTAAGCCAGGGACTTCCCCTCGCTGTTCGGGAGTGAACAGGGAGTCGACGGGGCGATCGAAATCGTTGCGATACTGGGGAAGTCGTGACAAAGCATCAGCTAGGGCATTTTCTTTGCCAGGGACATGTTTGAGGGTGAACCGGAATTTTGCAAAAAATTGGGCCCACCGAATTTGTTTGGCATTGAGTTTTCTAGCTCCCTTGAGAGCCTCAAGATTCTTGTGATCTGTGCACACTTCGAACGGCAGTTCGGCCCCCTCCAAGAAGTGTCTCCATATGGTAAGGGCATGTTTGACCGCTGCTGCCTCCTTCTCCCAAATGGCCCAGTTGATTTCGGACTGGGAAAACTTCTTGGAGAAGTAGGCGCACGGCCTTAACCGTCCCCCCTCATCCCTCTGCAATAGGGCCCCGCCCATTGCTACATCCGAGGCATCCACCTGCACCACGAAGGGCTTGGTGCAATCCGGGTGAGCCAAAACGGGTTCGGATGAAAAAAGTAGCTTTAAACGTTCAAAAGCTTGCTGGCACTGGGGAGACCATTGCAGACGGGCTGAGGGGAGAGCGGCGCTAGCCCCCCTGTCCTTGGTACGTAACAGGGCAGTGAGGGGAAGCGCAACTTGGGCAAAGTTGGGAATGAAATTTCGGTAAAAGTTGGCAAACCCCAAAAACTGTTGAAGTTGGCGGCGGGTAGTGGGGGTTTCCCAGTCCCGCACCGCCTGGACCTTGGCGGGGTCCATTTCCAACCCTTGGTGGGAAATCACATACCCCAAAAATGTAATAGAAGGTTGGTGGAATTCACACTTGGACACCTTAGCATACAGTTTGTGCTCCCGCAGCCGCTGGAGCACTTCTCGCACTAGGCGCACATGTTCTTCCATGGTCTCAGAGTAAATAAGAATGTCATCGAGAAATACCACCACCCCCCGAAACAGTAAATCATGCAAAACTTCATTAATTAATTGCATAAAGACACTCGGAGCCCCCGAAAGTCCGAACGGCATGACCAGGTACTCAAACATCCCAAAACAACTGGAAAAGGCCGTTTTGGGTTCGTCTCCTTCTTTGATGCGAATGCGGTGGTAGGCTTCTACCAAGTCCAGTTTGGTGAAGATTCGGCCCTCCTTTAATTGTGCTAGAAGGTCAGGAATAAGAGGGAGGGGGTAAGCATTAGACTGGGTGACTGCGTTCAGTCTGCGAAAGTCAATACACAGTCTTAAATCTCCCGTCTTTTTCTTTACAAAGAAAGCTGGGGCTGAATAAGGAGCCTTGGAGGGGCGTATGAAACCCCTCGCCAGATTGACATCCAGATAGTCCCGCAATACAGTCTTTTCACTGGGGCTCATGGGGTAAACCTTTCCCTTAGACAGTTTGCCTTCCCCTACGATCTCGATGGCACAGTCCGTTTCTCTGTGGGGAGGCAGTTCGTCGCACTCTCTAACATCGAAAACATCAGTAAACTGCGAGTACTCAGAGGGTAACTGTGGAGAGACTGGGGCGGGGGACCCTACCAGTGCGGCGGCTGGAGTTCTGAGTACCCGTTCCTTGTCATGCAACCCACAGGGGTTTTCTGGGAAAGAAAGCACCCGTTTAACCCAATCAATGGAGGGATTGTGTCCCCTTAACCAGTTCATCCCTAACACCACCGGGGTTACAATAGGGGCGATGGTGAAATACAACCGTTCCCAATGTTCCCCCACGGACATAATCACGGCTGCAGTTCTGTGGGTCACAGGGCCCCGTTTAAAGTCACTCCCGTCCATTTGGGAAAAACGGAGGGGTCCCGGAAGCCGCTTGCGCCGGACCCCCAACTTCTTGGCAGTTTCCTCATTTATCATGGTGCGGGCACACCCCGAGTCGACCAACGCGGGGACCTCTAACGGGGGACCCCCTTTGGGTAGGGACAGATGAACACGCACAAATACATTGTCCTCTTGGGCGCTTACCATCGGTGGAGCTCCTTGCACAACGATAGGGACGGTCTGCTGCGGAGCCCCCTCTACAGCAGACCGACGGCGTTTTTTGCCGGCTGTTCCCACTCTTCCTCCTCGCTGGAAGAGGGGGACGGGGTGGTGGCCTCCGGGGAGCCGTCCGAATCAAAGACGGTATTTGTAATCCGGGACCCCGATGGGACCGTAGAGTCGGATGCCCCATCCTGGGGGCGCGCGTGGAGAGCGGAGGGTGCGCCGGAGCGCCGGCTCAGTGGTCCGCTTCTACGGCGAGGCTGGCTGTCGGCGGCCGGTTTCGTCGGCTCGGCCTGGGTTTGGCGGGGGGGGGTCGGACGGCCTGAGCGAGAGGGGCATTGCGATGCAAAGTGACCCTTTCCCCCGCAGATCAGGCAGGCGCCGGCCTCGAACCGCTTGCGGCGTTCCGCGGCCGAGAGACCCCCGCCACCCCCTTGCCGGAGTTCCCGGCCACGGTCGCCTCGGGGCCTGGGGTCTCGCCCAAGCCGTTGCTTGGACAAGTTCAGGAGTTGCTTGCGATTCTCGATGTCAGCAGCATGGCGAACCCAACCTTCCACATCCGGGGGGTTCCCTTGCATGAAGGCCCAATGTTGGAGGTCTGGGTTGAGACCCTCCCTGAAACATTGTACCAAGGTAGCTTCACTCCAGTCCAGAATTCGGCTAGCCAGTGACTGGAACTCACTTGCATACTGCGCCACCGACTTAGTCCCTTGGCGCAGTTGCATCAGGGAGGCTTTAGCCCGCTCACCCAGAGTCGGGTCCTCAAAACGGTTTCGGAGTGCTACCATGAACTCGTCCAGGGTTCGCAGTACCGGCGAGCGGAGTTCATACTGCAACACCATCCAGGCAGCCGCCTCCCCCTGCAGTAAGGAAGCCACGTACTGCACCCGGGACTCCTCAGAAACAAAGGTTCGGCCTTGTTCCCGCATAAAAATGTCCACTTGGACCATAAAAAAGGTCAATTGGTCTCCCGACCCGTCATACGTGACTTTCAGGTCCCGACGGGCCGGGGGGGCAGGGGTTGCGGGCGGAACTGCCGGCGCCCCGTCTGGGGGAGCACCGGCTGGAGGTTGCAACTTCAGCGCATCTAGGGCCGTGGCCATCTCACCCATTACGCGTTGCATGGTCTCCATCTGCTCCTGCATAGCCCGGCGGTCTTCCTGCCACTGCTTTCGTTCTTCCTCCATGAGGGCCTCTTTGCGGGCCGGGTCCCCTTCGAGTCCCGTGCTGGGGAAGGCCAACCGGCGATCCTTCGCCGCAGTCCGCGAGAGCGACCAGCCCTTGGGAGAGTCCAGCCAATAAGTAAGCCCCCGGGGACGTTCGTCCCGATCTTGGTCGGGGACGCGACCCTTCGGTTTCTTTGGCTTGGCTCCCTCCTCCTTCGGGTCCGGCTTCTCCGGCTCGTCCGGAGCCTTGGGGGCATCGGGGATAGGGGTGGTATCCTCGTCGGCTGACATTCTGTCCAAAGCGGTACAGCTGCAGTCCGAGAGGCAAGGACTTGCAACTTAATGTGAGAGATCCCCCTCTCTGAGTTTGCTTCTCCAAATCAGTTGCTCAGACGTTGATACAGAAACAATAGATTTATTGAAGCCTTCAGGAGATGAGACAGGCACAGGTAGAAAGTTGCAAGTGAGGGGCTATACGGGTTTACAGAATATATTGACTCCAGGGCACTGGGGCACTGGGGTTCACACTTATTGTTATGGGAAGTTACAAGCTTGGCATAATACAAAACATCAGACGGATCCCAGGAAGTCTGGTGCGGCTATCACACTTCCAAGGCCGCACCGGCCTGAGGGAGTACTGGCAGGAAAACAGCGGGGGGGAAGATACATGGGCCATCAGGCCTGGCGCCTGAGACCAGAAGGTGTGAACTGCTTTTACGAGTTCACTGATAATACCGCAGGTGATGGAAAGCAGAGACACAAAGACAGAGACCCTCACAATGTGAAACCATGGGCTATTTTAACAATGGTTAGTTTGTGAACCCAGGATATGGTTCACAGTCAGTCATCATCTGCCAGTTCCATGGTCGGGGATGCTGCTGGTTTACCAAGTTAATGCAGCTGCAAAAAAAAAAAAAAAAAAGCTTTCTTCCATCTTGGCTTCCTATCTTTACTTAGCCAATACGGCCATTTGGATCCATGCCAGGGTGATCTTGAGAGTAGTGTATTTTAATACACTGGAGGGTGGTGGGGGGGTTTTTGGCCATCTTCTGGGCGTGGAGAAGAAGAGTTGGTTTTTATATGCTGACTTTCTCTACCACTTAAGAAAGAATCAAACCGTCTTACAATCACCTTTCCTCCCCCTCCCCCCAACAGGCACCCTGTGAGGCAGCTGGGGGCTGAGAGAGCTGTGACTAGCCCAAGGTCACCCAGCTGGCTTCATGTGTAGGAGTGAGGAAACCAACCTGGTTCACCAGATTAGTGTCAGCCGCTCATGTGTAGGAGTGGGGAATCAAACCCAGTTCTCCAGATTAAGAGTCATCACTCCAAACCACCACTCTTAACCACTACACCATGCTGGCTCTCACGTTGGAGTAGGGGTCACTGGGGGTGTGGAGGGGAGGTAGTTGTGAATTTCCTGCATTGTGCAGGGGGTTGGACTAGATGACCATGGTGGTCCCTTCCAACTCTATGATTCTACAGGTTTGCCTTTGAAGTCAAAGGCAAACCTGTAGAACTCCAGCTGGCGTAGAATGCCGCAGCTCAGTTACTATTGGGTGGAGTATGCATATTACACCCACTCAGTCAATCCATTGGCCACATATTAATTACCAGGTTCAGTCAAGGTAGTACTGGTTATCACCAGCAATGCCCTTCATGGCCTTAGACCCTCATATCTGCAAGAGCACATCTCCAGATATGCTGACAAATTCATTCATCTGAGCATAGCCTTCTGAAGGTGCCACCCTGCAAATGGGTAGAATCAACAACTGCCCATACTCATGCTTTCTCTATTGTTCCTTCCATTTTGTGGAATGACCTGCCTGAGATCAGGAAGGTCCCTGCCCTTCTGTCATTCCGCAAATTGTAAATGTTCAAGAGGGTGTTTCTATAAAGGGAATAAGACTGCAGTAGAATGGAATGGAGGGTGCTTTATAACTGGAACTATAGCCTATTCCACTGTTTATTGCATGTATTACTGCACTGGTTTCCACTTTTGTAATTCCATTTTTTGCATTGTTTATAACTTATCACGTCTGATACTTTTTTTCGCATTGTTTCTAATTTTTTTACGATCCCCCTTCTATTGCATTGTTCCTTGGATCTCATACTATTTAAAGGCATTTTCTTACACTTTGTAATCCCCCTTGGGTCTCAGCGAGAAAGGTAGGCTATATACCAAGTAAATAAATACCTCATTCACCAGCAGACACAATGGCTGTACTGGCCTCCGATCTGGTGTTGAGAACCTTTCCCCCCAACCCCAGGCTGATTGTTCTTGGGGATTTCAATATTCACGCGAAGGTGCCCTTGTCAGCCCAAGTTCAAGCCTTCACAGCCTCCATGGCAACTCTGGGACTGCCTCAGCTTATTATGGGTCTCATGCATAAGCGAGGTCATACATAAGGGCCGTTTATGCAAGGGAGGTTTTGCCTTGGATTTGCCGCTCTCCAGATGCACCTTTTTCCCATCCAAATGCTCAAAACTCAAAAATAAGCCCCCATGCAGAGTTTTGAGAATTCGGATGGGGAAAATGTGCATCTGGAGAACGGCAAATCCAAGGAAAAACCTTCCATCCATAAATGACATGGAACTTCTCTTTTGTACCAAGCAGATTTCTAGCAATCTGATTTGGGGGCTGGAGATTAGGGGTGCTTTCACACATGCTGAATAATGCACTTTCAATCCACTTTAACGATCGTTGTCAAGCGGATTTTAACGATTCACACAGTAAAATCCATAGCAAAGTGCATTGTAAGTGGATTGAAAGTACATTATTCAGCATGTGTGAAAGTGCCCTAAGCCATTGCCATGGTCAGATCATTAACCAGCTGAAGGTACGGTGGGTGATGTCCCCTCCACTCTGCAACGGCGGAGACCACATTAGAACGGTCTGTCCCTGGAAATGAATGAATTGAATTTGTTTTCAGCATGCTCTTAGGATCTTTTTTTTTTCTTTTTCTTTTTTTTGAGATCCTGGGCAGTGACTCTATAGAAGCCTTAGGCTTGGTATCAAGAGAATGGGGAGAGCTATAAATAGAGTCACTCTGCAGCTCCTCCCCCACCCCCTACAGTCTCTGCTTCCTGGTTTACCAAGAAGCGAAGATATTTAAAGTGGTTGAGGCAACATCTACAGCTGGAGCTGGAATTCAAGCCAAATCAGACAGAGCACATCACAGAGCTCATTTGGAAGCAGGCGAAGCTGAGCTAACAGCAGGAAAGAAATTGTTTTTTTAAAACTATCAATCTGCTGAATGTCATTCAGCTTAATTCTTCAAAATAGCATATACTTTGATGACCCCTAAGATGGAGCTGGTCATAGATAGGGGTTTGGTATTAAACTCTTAACATCTTGTAATATTCTTTACAGATAAAATCTCTCTAATCCAATCCAACTCAGACACAAGATTAAGTGTTGACCAGGCAGTAGAGAGATTGGTGGCACCATCTACTCAGGTTGTAATGGACTGGTCCTCCTGATGCGTGTTGACAGAAGGGCTTTTGGATTTGCGAAAGCCACAACCTGCAAGTTGGATCCTTGCCTCTCATGGCTTACAAATACTAGTCAGGAGAAATATGGGACTGAGTGTGCGTTCCCAAATATATTAAAAGAAGCAGTTATTAGACCACTGGCGAAGAAGCCCTCTTTGCCCAGGGATGGCCGAACAGTTATAGACCTGCATCTAACTTACCATTCTTGGGTAAGGTAATTCAGCAGATAATACCAGAGATACATCAAGCTATCCTAAACAACACATTACACCATTTTTAGAGTGGCTACACTGGCTGCCTGTCTGCTTCCAGGATCAGTTTAAAATGCTGGTTTTAACTTCAAAAACCCTATCCACCTTGAGACTCTCATTTCTAAAGCTCAGTTTCTCCCTATATGACCTCACCTCCAAGCTATATTCATTGTACCAACCATCCTCTCCTGTAGGACAGTGACAACAGTGGTAGCTCATTCCAGGGCCTTCAAGGTGGTGGCTCCTGAGCCCTTCAACAGATTCCTGGTAGAGGTCTTAACGACACACTCTCTTCCAATTTCCCACAAGCTTTGTGTTCCATTTTTTAAAAAGACTTAATTTGCTGTGTTTTATGTTTGGTAGGGATTTTATATGGATAAAATTTTAACTGGGCCTTCTTGTAATCTGTTAGATATTTGTTTCTGGAAACTGCCACGGTGAAGAAAGGTGGCGCAGAAATAGTTTAGTATGTAAATAAACTTCCAATCATGGCTTCAGTTCATCTAGGAGAGTCACCCACATTCAAATTATATTAATCACAGTTAGTTAAATTACGCTATGGTTCCGCATGACCTTTGCACGAAGCCTTAAGAGTTCTGGCAATTCTCAATAAAACACTGCCAGGAAAAGACGAAGCAGTGAGTGAAGAGACCAGAATACACCAGTCCTCTGGTGGATCCTGGTCTCCATTTCTCCCTGTGTCCAAGGTGGCTCCTAGAAAATTAAACTGCATTCACAGTCATATAGTCCCTTTCACAACCATTTAAGAAGAAGAAAAATAAGAACAGTTAGTTTTTTATATGCTGACTTTCTCTACCACTTAAGGAAGACTCAAACCGGCTTACAATCACCTTCCCTTCCCCTCCCCACAACAGACACCCTGTTAGGTAGGTGGGGCTGAGAGAGCTCTAACAGAGCTGTGACTTGCCCAAGGTCACCCAGCAGGCTTTGTGGGGAGCAGTGGGGAAACAAATCCAGTTCACCAGATTAGCCTCCGCAGCTCATGTGGAAGAGTGGGGAATCAAACCCGCTTCTCCAGATCAAAGCCCACCCCTCCAAACCAACCGCTCTTAACCACTACACCACGCTGGCTCTGTAAGGCTAAAATAAAAGATGTGTGATAAAAAAAAGAGAACACCAACTGTGCTCACCGCTTGCTGAACCTGCCCTTCAAATCTGAACAGTTGGATGTGCCAACAAATCAAACGCTGGTCGCAGCCCTTCGAGCTCTGGCTCTGCCATGGACTGCCTCTACCTTTTACGGACTCCTATGAGTCCCACTGAGAAAAGGTCAGGCTCTTGGCTGCCGAACACTTCATTAGCTTTTCCAGGTAGAAGTGGAGGCGGCATTGCCAGCAGTAAATGACCCAGCCAGCAGGAACGGGGGTTATTGAAAGGCTTCGTGTTTGCTGGCACGGACGATAGTTTTGCAGGTACACAGCGCGTCTGAAGGATATACTCAAGGCAGCCTTGTTATCTTCCCTTCGCCTTCAGCCTAAATCTAAAAATCATAATCATATCACAGACTTAGGTTCCAACTCACAGCACCAACTCAGTCCCTGGGACTTTTATCCATATTTGAAAACACTACTTTTCTTAAGCTGGGGAAGAGAACATAAGAAAGGCCATGCTGGATCAGACCAAGGCCCATCAAGTCCAGCAGTCAGTTCACACAGTAGCCAGCCAGGTGCCTCTAGGAAGCCCACAAACAAGACCACTGCAGCAGCACCATCCTGCCTTTGCTCCATGACACCTAATATAATAGGCATGCTCCTCTGATACTGGAGAGAATAGGTGTGCATCATGACAAGTATCCATTTTGACTAGTAGCCATGGTAGCCCTGTCCTCCACGAACATGTCCAATCCCCTCTTAAAGCCTTCCAAGTTGGCAGCCATCCCCACATCCTGGGGCAGGGAGTTCCACAATTTAAGAGCAATTTAAGAGCAAGGTTACAGCGTGGTAGGGCCGCAGCTGACAGCTCAAAATTCTTCCACCCCAAAATGTTACCCTCTTGTTGCCTTGGCGATCGATCGGCATGATGGAGCCCAGGGCCTTTGTTTCAGGGCTTAAGTACCAGTGTATTCAAGGCTTGGGGGGGCGGGGGGAAGCAATGGCCAACTGTTCTCAACAAGATTGCTTTGTCACTCTGATTTTGTTGTTTTCCTCCTGGGTAAGGTCTTTAAAAAAAACAAAAAACCCTCCCCCACTTCGGCCTGTCAAAGCTGCCATTTGCTAGCCAGGCTTGCGAGGAAAACAGAAAGAGCATCAATCTTGTCAAGCGCCATGCTGTCCGAAAGCTTCCTCTAATGATAACATGTGCGTCTGGAGTTTTCCGTTACTGTCAGTCAAATCTGTCTGTTGGGGAGGAGGCAGCGGGGAAGACGTTCAAGCCGCAGAATGGGGCTGCCTGCAGACATCGCCACAGATTGCCGGCTTCCCAGTAGGTCATAATTTCCAGATGCCAAACCAAGCCTGGTGCTTTGTCTGGTTTTAAGTCACTGATGCTGACCAAAAGAGACAGCAGATTGTATTTTACACCCACGCCATCAAGGTAAGAGAGCTTCTGCAGACACAGTAACAGACGATGCTTGTGTTCGGGCGTCGGGGATCAGCGACAGAGAGCGTGCTTTGCATGCCGAAAACCCCAGGTTCAATCCCCAGTGTTCCCAAGTATGAGATCTCAGCAGAGTCAGGGGAAATGTCTTGGTGATTCATAGTAAGTCAGTAGGCAATACTGGACTAGAAGAGCAAAGGGCCAAAGAGCAGGCTTTGCTCATCTGACTAACGCCTACTATAGGTGCCACCCTGCAGATGGGTAAGACCTACAGCTGCCTGTACCCATCCACTCTTGGTTGTGGTTCCTACCTTGTGTTATGGCCTGTCTGAGGAGGTCAGGAAGGCTCCCACACTTCTATCATTTTTCAAGAGGTGACAAGCAGAAATGTCCAGGAGGACATTCTTTTAAAGGGAATTGTGTTGGACTAAAATGAAAAGCTACAGGACAAGGATGGATTGGCCATTAAGGCCACTGGGGAAAGTCCCAGTGTAGTGGAAAGTGCCGTCAAGTCACAGCTGACTTATGGCGACCCTGTAGGGGTTTCAAGGCAAGGGACATTCAGAGGTGGTTTGCCATTGCCTGTCTCCACGTGGGCTGAGAGAGTTCTGAGAGAATTGTGGCTGGCCCAAGATCACACATTAGGCTTCATGTGGAGGAGTGGGGAATCAACCCAGTTCTCCAGATTACAGTCCACAACTCTTAACTATCCAATAAGTCATTTTAAAAATGCGACATATAACACACACACACACACCCAGCTTTTATTTACAACCATACTGAATTCTTTCAGCTATTTAACAGAGCTTTACAGGAAAAAAACAAAGTTCTTAATACATGCTAGAACTAAATGGAAAGAAACCCAGAGACTATTTAAAGACTGTGGCATGGGACATGTAAGGTATGATACAGATAAGACATTTATTTAGAAAATTTATATGCCACCTCTTCAAAGACCTGCTAGAGGCAGCTCACAAAGGGGGAAAAAATAACAATTCAAACAAACAACAGCATAAGAATTATTAATAATAAAGCAAGCCATAAAAAAACCAGGGGCCTAAAACTACCAGAAAATGACATCCAGCAGCCTGAAATGATATTTGCAAAACAGTCCTCAAGCTAAAGCAGACCACAAAAACAATATAAAAGATGGAATCCTTCAGTTAAAAGCCTGAGTAAAAAGATCACGATGGGAAATTTTGTGCTACTAGATTCTTGCTCTTTTCTACTGAGTAAAAAGAAACCTTTTGGCCAGTCACCTAAAGAACAATAAGGTGGGCACCAAGCGAGCCTCAAGTAGCCATTCCAAAAGAGAAGTTTGTTTTATTTTATTAGACTTTTATCTCACCCTTTCTCGACGAGGGTCGGGCTCAGGACATCTCACATCAATAAGAGCAACAATATGTTCAATTTAAAATATAGTACAACAGTACATAATATAATAGATTATGTTAAAAAGCTTAAAGTAAAACCCATCTGCAGGGTGGCACCTTTAGTAGGCGTTACTCAGATACAGCTGGGTGACATCTGCTAACTGGGGACAACCTAACCCGAAACTCTGGATTAGCTGGGCAAGGGGCGCGCATAAATGTTAAATAACGTTGGGGAGAGAATCGCTCGCTGGGGGACCCCACACACCAAGGGGTTTTGCAGCGAAACCCCCTCCCGTGTCACCACCCTCTGCCCCCAATCCCGGTGAGAGAAAACACTGAATTTTCAAAACACTATGAAATGTCAAGACATATGCTCTGGGCATAGAGCAGGGATCACAGGGGGAGTCGGGGGTAGGTAGCTGTGAATTTCCTGCATTGTTCAGGGGGTTGGACTAGATGACCCTTGGGTTCCCTTCCAGCTCTCTGTTTTCTATGGAAAAATACCATGTATTGCCAACCATTTTGTCCCTAAGGGGGTCTACTCACATACAGCACAAGATAAAACACACCTTTCCAGGACCCTGCAATCCATTGTCTGTAAAGAAACCTGGACAAGCAAAGGATCACATCTGAAAGACAGCAGCAGCTGCACTTTCTTTAAGCCATTAAATTTCAGTACGATATGTAATGACTTAAGATGCTCTTATAAAGAGGAGGCCCTGTGCCTGTCACTGGTGTGAATAATTTGCCATTCACTGGCAGCCATTTCTTAACCCATAAATTGTTCTGCTCATAACCAAAATTGCTTGAGCTTTTGAGACTCAACAATCACTTATTTGCATCAAGGTTAATTAAATGGGAGAGCCATTCCTTTCAGAGACGTGCACAGTGGTTTGCCTTAAATGGATTGCTTTTGAAAAGTAAGTTTCAATAGTGTGCTCTCATTGTTGACAAAGCTACCTGCAGTATGGGACGGGAGTCAAATAATTCAGCATGCATTTTTTAAAAACCTACAAGCCAGACCCGTAAAAGCAGCAAAAGGGCCCATCACCGATATTACAAGCCAATGCTTCCCCACACCCGGAATGGCAGAAGTGGCAGAAGACATCTCTACCTTAATGAGCTTTCTTGGTGCATTGTTGTGACCAGCCAGCTAGGAAGGAATAAGAGAATGTTATACATTTCCAATTTTAATAGGAACAAAACAATATTCATTTCTTTTTCAAAATTACATCCTAAAATTTACGAAGACCATTCCATGAATTGGGCCAGTCACAGTCTCTCGGCCTATCCTACCACACAGTTTTATTGTGATAAGCAGTATGTTTAGTGGTTAGTGTCAGACTAGTCTCTGGAAGACCCAAGCTCAAATCTCTACTCTGCCATGGAAGCTTGCTGGGTGACCTTGGGCCAGTCACACTCTCTCTCAGCCTAATCTCCCTCACAGGGTTGTTGTTGTGAGGATAAAATGGAGGAGGGAAAAACAATGCTGTAAGTGGCTTTGGGTCCCCCACTGGGAAGAAAAGTGAGGTATAAATATCGAGTTATATAAAGTAAAAGATAAAGTGGAGAACAGGAAGAAGAGTTGGTTTTTATGTGCCGATTTTCTCTACCTTTTAAGGAGAATCAAACCAGCTTACAATCTCCTTCCCCTCCCTACCACAGACCCCTTGTGAGGTAAGTGAGGCGTAGAGAGAGCTCTAAGAGAACTGTGACTAGCCCAAGGTCACCCAGCTGGCTTAATGTGTAAGGGTGGAGAAATCAAACCCGGTTCTCCAGATTAAAGTCCACCGCTCTTAACCACTACACCATGCAGGAGAACCGTCTCTGGAGGAGCAAGAATGACGTATGATTCATCTTTTGTTTATCAAGACAATTTGTGATTGTGGGAGGAATACATAGCAGGAAAGCAAACAGCTCAAGAAAACAGGTGGAAGATCACGAAATTATTTACGGAAGGACTTCAGCAAACAAGAGTGGGAAAACGACTGAACGGTGCTTCCTTTTTCATACGAGTAAAATAGGAGGGACTCACCCAGACATCAATTAGTATAAAACTGGCATGAAAAATAGATCAGAGCCCATAGATTTGAAGCACTCAACAGCCCTGCTTTTAACTGTGTGACGAGAAGAGATTGTGAGTTCAGATCAGAAGAGGCACAACAGACAATGTCTGGATGATGGGTGTGTGTGTGCAAACTGGAACTCACAACTGACAGCGGAGAGATAATGCTGGGGGGGGGAGTTTGATGAACAGCAGGGGATCGCTAACGAGGGCCCTTTTTTGCTTGAAGACTTCAGCGGGTAAAACTAAGAGTTGTAAAAATATTTATCGGCAGCAGCTCCATGGGGCATAAGCAGCGGACACGACGAGTGACACGGAGTGTTTTGTGTTCCGCAGATGCCAAGAAACTGAGGCAATGCCATTAATATTCCAAAGTGGCTGCTTTCTCTTCTCTTCCAAGGAAAGGCGAAGGGGTGGAACTCTGCCTCCAAGGTAGGAGAGAGAGAAAGGAAAGGGTCTGTCATGGTATACAATGTGCAGTGCACAGAAATAGGTGTCCAGCAAGGTACAATAAACAGGGTTTTCTAGTCCGTGAACTCACATGCAAGGATGGAACAGCCATAGACAATTGCTGTTTTATTTATTTGCTAGCAGGATCCCTCAGAGTTCTCATGTAGCAGCGAACCCCGGCTCGTAGGGACCTCTTTGCCTCCCATTGACGTCTTTGGGACTGCACTGGGGAAGACCAGGTCCCTATACCTAGGGTTGCCAGCTCCAGGTTGGGAAATAGCAGGAAACTCTGGGGGTTCAGCCTGAGGAGGGCGGGGTTTGGAGAGGGGAGGGACTTCAATGGGGTATCATGCCATAGAGTTCACCTTCCAAAGTGGCCAATTTCTCCAGGCGAACTGATCTTTGCGCCTGGAGATCAGATGTAATAGCGGGAGATCTCCAGCCACCACCTGGAGGTTGGCAACCCTACCTATACTGCATTTCCTCATACAGGACTTCCAGTATGTACTCCTGTTAAGGAACAGGTTATGTGACCAAAAGAGCCAGCGTGGTGTAGTGGTTAAGAGCAGATGACTCTAATCTGGAGAACTGAGGTTGATTCCCCGCTCTTCCACATGAGTGGCAGACTCTAATCTGGAGAACCAGGTTCAATTCCACACTCCTCCACATGCAGCCTGCTGAGAGATCTTGGGCTAGTCACAGTTCTCTCTGAACTCTCTCAGTCCCACCTACCTCACAAAGGTGCATGTTGTGTGTGTGGGGGGGGGAGGAAAGGTGATTGTAAGCCGCTTTGAGACTCCTTTCAGTAGAGAAAAGCATGGTATAAAAACCAACTCCTCTTCTTCAAAAGTCACACACGGAACTGGCATTTACGGGGATGATTATTCCATTTGTTTCCTGCTCTTTCTCTAAGGAGAACCAAGTGGCATTTTAGCTTAACAGTAACTCTTGGGTTGATACTGGGGTGAATCCTTCCCCTATCCTATCACTCCACTGAGCAAAGCTGAAAGAAGAAGAAGAAGAAGAAGAAGAAGAAGAAGAAGAAGAAGAAGAAGAAGAAGAAGAAGAAGAAGAAGAAGAAGAAGAAAGAGGAGGAGGAGGAGGAGGAGGAGGAGGAGGAGGATGGTTTTTATATGCCGACTTTCTCTACCACTTAAGGAAGAATCAAACCAGCTTACAATCACCTTCCCTTCCCCTCTCCGCAACAGACACCCTGTGAGGTAGGTATGACTGAGAGAGCTGTGACTAGCCCAAGGTCACCCAGCTGGCTTCATGTGTAGGAGTAGGGAAACCAACCCGGTTCACCAGTTAGATTCTGCCGCTCACATGGAAGAGCGGGGAATCAAACCCGGTTCTCCAGATCAGAGTCCACCGCTCCAAACCACTGCTCTTAACCACTACACTACACTGGCTCTATAGCCTATGAAGCCTTCCTCCAACTTCAGAGGCTTTTCCTCCAGCAGAAGAGCCACTTAAGTCGGAGGAAGGCTCCATAGCCTGAAGGAAGACTGGATCCCCCACGTACTCTAAGATTCTGTGATCCAGTCCACTGCTTGAACTACATCTCTGGGTGCTGCCGTTCCATACTCTGAACTCCCAGGAGTCTGGAGTGTTTCCAGCACAGTGAAGTATTTCTAGGATCCAAAGTGACATCACCCGACCAGGCAGAGCATTTGCAACCCTGATCTTTGAATCAGGGCTATAAAGGCTTCCATAGCAGGCTGGAACTTCACACGGGCAACAGCATTGGGTTGGATCCCACGGACCACAACCCCTTTCTCCGCACCTTCCATGATTCTTGAAAGGCTGATGCTGATGTCAGTAGATCCTCAGGAGAAAAAGTAAACTATCTGAGAATCTCAGCTTTCTTTTCTTTTTAAAGGCAAATTCCTGGTCCTGTGTAAGCAAAGGTATCGTTGAAAGTACATGAGCAATGCCTACTGAAATCTCAGGATTTGCATCGGTAGACAAATAAGATTTGCAGAGATCGGAGACCAGCCCCTCTGTGTCACCTTGCTCTTTCCTGTGATCAGCATTAACTAGAATGAATACAGGGAAATAGAGGAAGGGAAAGACCCCGCAGCATAAACCATACATAAAATGAAAAAAGGACAGATTCATTCTACAGAATTTGGATCACCCCAAAGCAGGATTTTTATTTTCCTAGCACGAAGCACACAGAGTTCTGAACAGAACACGGCAGAATCGTTCTAGTTGTGAGCTATCTTGCGTTCTCACCTTATTGGATGCTAAACAGAGACTGAATGTAAGAAGTGTTTTTTATGCAATGAGTCACTCTCCTGCTCAAATTGGCCTTCTGATATCGTACATTAAAATAATAACAATCTCCACCCCCACAATCAGGAGGGGACTTGGGGGAAATAAAGGCAGATTTGCAATTTTGTGTTACTTGTGGGAGACATGTGCACTGCTCCTCAAGGAAATAATTGCCACATTACACAGCCAATAAGTACAGACTGGAAAAGGGTACTCAGAGGAGGAAGGGAGGGAGCCTTTTAATGTTCACCGCTTAATGAGAACTCTGGGCTCAAGGCACAAACATTGGAGGGTAAACCACAGGTGGGTACCACTAAAACAGTAGAAGAAATGATCAGGTTGTTGCTGGAGGGGGGGGGAAGGTGGAGAGATTACATCCTCTTTTTACATGGCAAATGTAACCTCAGGTAATGTTGAACTGGTACCTGAACATTAGACCCTAATACGCTCATAGTCACTTAATGTGATGAGATACACAAAACTGGAGAAGAATTCACATTTTTTATTCTGGTGTACATGTTACAGAGCCCCGTGGCGCAGAGTGGTAAGCTGCAGTACTGCAGCGAAAAGCTCTGCTCATGACCTGAGTTCGATCCCGACGGAAATCGGTTTCAGCTAGCCGGCTCGAGATTGACTCAGCCTTCCATCCTTCCGAGGTCAGTAAAATCAGTACCCAGCTTGCTGGGGGTAAAGTGTAGATGACTGGGGAAGGCAATGGCAAACCACCCCGTAAACATAGTCTGCCTAGTAAATGTTGGGATGTGACATCACCCCAATAGGTCAGGAATGACCTGGTGCTTGCACGGGGGACTACCTTTACCTTTATACATGTTACAGCTACCTTTATACATGTTAAATGAACAAAATTCTAGTCCAGTAGCTCCTTTAAGATCGACAAAATTTTCCAGTGTATAAGCTTCCATGAGTCAAAACTTGCTTCGTCAGATATGTATTTGACAAGTGAGCTTTGACTCACAAAAACTTATACCGTGTAAAATTTTGTTGGTAATTAAAGGGACTTGAATTTTGTTCTGCTACTACAGACTAACATGGATACCCAACTGAAACTAACCGTGGTGGCTGTCGCAGAAAAGTAAGCTGTTGCATTCAGCAGTGTAGACTGGTCACTTTTTTAACCACACCACTCCAAACAAGCAACCTATTGATGACTACTTGTAACAGAGTGTTACTGGGTGCTGATCCATGTGAAGAGCTAGTCCAGGCCACATGATGAGCTGGTCAGCAATTCCATGGAGTGACTAAAACTAGCCTTTTGTTTGGTAGCCATTTAGGGTTGCCAGGTACAGCAGGAACATGGGGGGGGGGCACTGTCAGGCAACAGCATGGTGCCACCCAGGAAAAACCTGGGCATGATGTCACACTTCTGTCGGTATCGTCAGAAACTCTATGGTAAACTCTATGGTAAAACTTTGGGGTAAAACCACAGTTTGTAGTGATTCCTAGAGCAGATTGACGTCATGTCCAGGTTTTCCCGGACCTGATGCCATGCCGTTGTCTATTTCCACCCCCCACCAGCTGCAGGAACAGTGGTGGGAAACAGGACCCAGTGACGGGGGTTCCCTGACCCCAGCAGGAACCTGGGCACCCTACAGCCGTTATAGGTGGAATATGTATAGTTCCTAACAATCCTTGTGAGCATTACGGGAGGCAGTCAGTATAATTCCAGGTTCACAGTTAGGAAACGGATCATATTGCCAACAGTCAGGAAACCAATCATATTGCCAAAGGCCGCCACCATGTCTAAATCTGAGCTGGAAACTGAACCTAAACCTAGATCCAATACTTAAAAGACTGAGTTTATTTTGAGGCCCAATTCATCCATCACCTGAGTAGCATGGTTGCCACTCCCCCAGGTTCTGTCCCATGCTACTGTGGTAACATAGAATCATAGAGTTGGAAGGGACCACCAGGGTCATCAAGTCCAACCCCCTGCACAATGCAGGAAATTCACAACTACCTGCCCCCCCCCCCCAGTGACCAGAAGATGGCCAAGATGCCCTCCCTCTCATCATCTGCCTACGGTCACCGAATCAGCATTGCTGACAGATGGCCATCTAACCTCTTCTTAAGTTGCAGGGAGACCACCTGTTGGAAAGCCTGACAAAGACATTTCTTTCCTCACAGAGCAGGTGCTGAGGTTGAGATTTGTGTAGGACACTCTTTCACATTGCCCCCTGGAGCCACAGTTGTATTCTTTAAAGTGTTTCTATTAATGTAAATGTCATTCAAAATGGTAGCGTGCTGTGATCTCAGTAGCATGATATTGGCAGAGTTTATTGAAAAGATCTACAGAGAATGGTTGATCAGCTCAACCCACTATACCAAACGCAGAGAATTCTCATGAATTCGAATCTTCTAATTCTAAGCTTTCATCCTGGCACTATTTTCACAGATCTGCTAAAAGCACCAAGGAATGCCTCGCTATGTAACTTGAGGCTTTGTCGGAAATCTTGTCATGATCTCGGTGACAAACTTCCTTCCATTTTTCCATCTTGCTGCTTTCATGGCTGAAACGAGCGCTCAGTTCAGATCTGGGCTGTTTTCTGGGTCAGAGGCAGCCAATAAATTTAGAGGCGCTCTCTGACCTGGAAAATCCTCTGGGCATGCTGGATCTGAATAGAGGATACAGACCTGCTGATATTTTGACAGCTGATCCCAGGCGAGCGTGGGAGCAAAGTCAAGCCCATGGAACCTGAATTGCAAATGTGCACTTGCTTTAAAAGAAACAGCATACACACACAAAAATGTTACCCCTCCCCTTAAAGCTGAATTTAGAAGCTTTAAATTTTTAGAGCAAATTACAGGACACCTCTAACATAAATAAAGTTTGTTTCTATTCACTGCAAACTAGCTAAGGACATACATGGCTATCTGGACGTTCAGAGACTATGGGGAAAGTCTGCACATGGAGGCTCCCAAAACCATGGCAAACTGGTGCATGCACCTACATGGTGTAGTGGTTAAGAGCAGTGGTTTGGAGCAGTGGAGTCTGATCTGGAGAACCGGATTCGATTCCCCACTCCTCCTCATGAGCAACGGAGGCTAGCCTGGTGAACTGGATTTGTTTCCCCCACTCCTACACACAAAACCAGCTGGGTGACCTTGGGCAAGTTACAGCTCTGTTCAAGCTCTCTCAACCCCACCTACCTCACAGGGTTTCTGTTGTGGGGAGGGGAAGGGAAGGTGATTGTAAGCCAGTTTGAGTCTCTCTTAAATGGTAGAGAAAGTCAGCATATAAAAACCAACTCTTCGTCTTCTACTACTAAGCACACACTTTTTCACACAAGAATTTTATCCAGTCTTTCTGCCCTGTCTTGTAACCCCAGCAATCTGCGTAGTGGCTCCCACCTGGTGGAATGGCCTGCCTAATGAAGTCGGGAAGGGCCCCCTGTATGTTTATCTTTCTGCAGAATATGTAAAATTAGATTCAAAAGGCTGAAATTCACTGCCACTCATTTGGGGAAGGGCTGTGGCTCAGTGGAAGAGGCTCTGCTTTGCATGCAGAAGGTCCAAGGTTAAATTCCCGGCACCTCCAGTTAAAAAGTAGCAGGTGGAAGGCTGATGTGGAAGCCCCTCGACTTGAGTCCCTGGAGAGCCACTGCAAGTCAGAGTAGACAAGACTGACCTTGACAGAGCGGGGGTCTGACTCAACATAAGGCAGTTTCACGCGTGCGGGATTTCTCCCAGAATCATAACCAACCACTGAAGCAAACACATCAGCATGAGCCTATTTTCAGACTTCTCATTTTTATTAGCTTAGCAGGGAAAATGGGTTATCTTGGCTAAGAACTGGGATGGAGGGAGGGGGACACAGCCATGATTATTAGGAGCCCTGCTCCAATAAAGCCATATTGGGAGCTTAATGTAATATATGGTTTGATTAACTGGAGCTAATTAGTCTCCACCTGAGCCCTGCCTGTTAAAACTCTCCCTGCGCTGAGTTTTACTGCTGCTAGGCCCAAACCCAGCAGAAAGGAAAACACCAAACTCTATTAGCTGGTCTGCTTTCAAATGCTGACAACTATTCCCCGGAGCAGCTGGGATGCTAACGAGACCACCAGCTGAACTGGGGTTCGATTCCCAGTGCGTTTTTTTATCCTTCTCGCATACTGACATTCAATGATTCGTGGAAAGCGGCTTCCTCGCTGGTAGGAAGTTGTGTCGACAAGACCCTGGAGTGCCGAAATCTGACATCCTAAGCATCCAACAATGCCTGTGCATTAACGAGATTAGCAAATCACCGGCGATTATGGAAGTATACCTGGCATCTTTCCAAGAGCTAAAACGTGGAGGCAAAATACCGCTTCGTCGACAGTAATTCAATCTTCCGGCTGCAAGCTCTACTGCAAGCTTTTATTCTAAAAATGTTCCTTGTCACAAAGAAGCCTGAAACATAAGGATCTTTTGCTGGTGAGTGCCTCTCCCAGGAAACAAGTTATCTGACCTGTTCTGTGATGTGTCAAAGCGCCCTGTTGTGTCTCCATCCTCCTTCCCAAAATTAAGTGTAAGACTTTTAAATGCACCTCATCATTCCGCACTCTCTGTAGTCTTTCAACACAAGATAATACAGAAGGCCGGCCTCAAGCAAATAAAAAGGTACATACCAGACCTTCCTTTCAACCTGCCGTTCATGTTATCAGAGACGCCATTGATGTAGGTTTGTCAGCTTTCCATTTTAGATCTGGAATCCGCCCCCCCCCTCCAAAATATAATTACATTAAACTAGAAAGCCTCTTTTTTTGGAGAATGAACCCATTCAGACTTCTTATTGTATAAATACTGGTAACTCCAGAGTTAAAAACTGTACAGAATTAAAATTTAGGCTGCTTCCACATGGGAATTCTCCCCCGAGTGGAAGGTGGGATGCCCCTACTGTTTTATGCAGAATCCACACAATGCCATGTTCAATCTGAACTCAACTTGCGGGCTTCCTGAGCCGGATCAAAGGAAAACGCAAGTATGGTTGCAACCCCTACATACATGCAGAGGTAAAAAGAGAAACTGAAATTCACACCAGAGACTAATAAAAACATAAGAGCCTTGCTGGAAAAGGACAAACAATGCCATCCTAAAAAGAGTTATATCCTTCTAAGCCAGGGGTCCCCTACCTTTTTGAGCCTGCAGGCACATTTGGAATTCTGACATACGGTCTGCTATACCGTAGGTGCAGCAACAAAATGGCTGCCACAAAATGGCTGCCACAGAAGATGGAGCCAGCCACAAAATTATTGGCACAGCTTAACTTCACTAACACAGTGTAGATCCTGGTGCTGTGGTGGCAGCTGCTGCCAAAGCAACATTTTAAAACATCTCCACAGCCAATCAAATCTCCAATAGCCAATCAGAAGCCTTGCTGGGTTAAAAACCCCACCTGACTTCACCCACTTTCTAAAAATACTTGGTGGGCACCAGAAAAGGTGCAGCACAAGGGAGACCGCTGTTGTAAACCCACTGAATTTAGTGAACTTAGAAGGGTATAACTTTGCTTAGGATGGCACGGTAAAATGTCCATCTAGACCAGCATTCTAGTTCCAGCAATGGTCCAATCCTCTGTGCAAGCACTGGGTCATTACTGACCTGTGGGGTGACGTCACATCCCGACGTTTACTAGGCAGATTATGTTTACAGGGTGGTTTGCCAGTGCCTTCCCCAGTCATCTTCCCTTTACCCCCAGCAAGCTGGGTGCTCATTTTACCGACCTCAGAAGGATGGAAGACTGAGTCAACCTTGAGCCGGCTACCTGAAACCGACTTCCCTTGGGATCGAATTCAGGTCGTGAGCAGAGCTTTTGACTGCAGTACTACAGCCTACCACTCTATACCATGGGGCTCAATGGTCCACTAGATGGCCTCAAAAATCTACAAGATGGGCAACAAGGACAGCCCTATTCTGACATTTGTCCCTATTATCCACCTATGAACATGAAGATTCTATTTATTGACCACGGCTGTTGATCTATTTTCTACAAAGCCATCTAAATCTTCTTTTTAAAAAATTCTAAGCTAGAGGACAATATCACATCTTGAGCCAGTAAAACTCAATAAACAAAGTCATGTGCTGCCATAAACTTGTTCCTCTTTCTTTCTTTCTTTCTTTCTTTCTTTCTTTCTTTCTTTCTTTCTTTCTTTCTTTCTTTCTTTCTTTCTTTTTCAGTCCTGAATTTACCACCAATTAATTTTATTGGGTAATCATGGGGCTCTAGAATTCAGAAATGAGGCTTGAAAGTAGACCAAACAGACAACGATTTCATCATGTAACTTGTGGTTCCTGTTTTGAATTTGTCATGGCCATTCATGTGACTTATGGATGTGAATCACTCCATGGGTTTCTCTCTGGTGGAAGATCCAGCTGATCAGCATGGCCTGGCTTTCTCCTGGTTTTTTTTTTAAGTTCTATTAATCGAGAGATTTGCCAAGAAAGATTTTATATAATAAATCTGTGTAAGTCTAATTTCAGCTGTTAACTACTAAGACATCCAACTTCAGAACATAAGAAAAGCCAAGCTGGATCAGACCAAGGGCCATCAAGTCCAGCAGTCTGTTCACACAGTGGCCAACCAGGTGCCTCTAGGAAGCCCACAAACAAGACAACTGCAGCAGCACTGTCCTGCCTATCTTCCACAGCACCTAATATAATAGGCATGCTCCTCTGATCCTGGAGATAATAGCACCTTTGAGACCAACAAGATTTTCCAGGTATAAGCTCTCGAGAGTAGGGTTGCCAGGTCCCTCTTCGCCATCGTCAGGAGGTTTTTGGGGTGGAGCTAAACAGCCCTAAGCGTTTTAACCGCTCCTCATAGGATAGTTGCTTTAGTCCCCTAGTCATTTTGGCTGCTCTTTTCTGCACCTTCTCAAGTTCTGCAATATCCTTTTTTAGGTGTGGTGACCGGATCTGTACACAGTGTGGTCTCACCATAGATTTCTTCAAAGGCAGTATGATAGCAGCAGTTTTATTCTCTATTCCTTGCCTAATTATGGCCAGCCTTTTTCACAGCAGCCACACACTGGGATGACATCTTCAACGATCCCTTTCTTGGTCTTTCGCTGCCAGCACAGATCCCGTCAGTGTATATGTGAAGTTGGGATTTTTTGCCCTAATATGCATAACTTTACACTTGCTCACATTGAAACTCATTTGCCATTTTAATGCCCATTCCTCCAGTTTGGCGAGATCACATGAGCACATGAAGCTGCCTTCTACTGGATCAGACTCTTGGTCCATCAAAGTCAGCATTGTCTGCTCAGACCGGCAGCGGCTCTCCATGGTCTCAGGCAGGGGTCTTTCGCATCACCTACTTGCCTAGTCCCTTTAACTGGAGATGCCGGGGATTGAACCTGGGACCTTCTGCATGCCAAGCAGATGCTCTACCACTGAGCCACAGTCCCTCCCCCAGATCCTTTTGGAGCGCTTCACAGTCCGATTTTGTTTTAACCACCCTAAATAATTTGGTGTCATCTGCAAACGTGGCCATCTTGCTGTTCACCCCCAACTCCAACTTATTGATGAACAGGATGAAAAGCACCGGTCCCAACACAGATCCCTGAGGGACCCCACTGCTCACTTCCCTCCATTGGGAGAACTGACCATTGTCTGCTTCCTATTTTTCAGCCAGCTCTCAATCCATAAGAGGACTTGTCCTCTTATCCCATGACTATGAAGTCTGCTTGGCAGTCTTTGGTGGGCGACCCTGTCAAAAGCCTTTTGGAAATCCAAATACACAATGTCCACAAACTCATTCCTGTCCACATGCTTACTGACACTTTCAAAAAACACTAAAAGGATAGTGTGACAGGGCCTACCTTTACAGAAGCCATGTTGGGTTTTGCTCAGCCGGGCTTGCCCTTCTATATGCTTGACGATTCTATCTTTAATAACTCTTTCCATCAATTTATCTTTATCATTACATTTCAGTGCAATGAAGCTTTGGCAAGAACATCATGTGCTAATAAGAGGAATGCCTCCCTCCCCCCGGTCGTTTTAACTGTTGATTGCCCATGTACTTTTCACCTATTAATGATCGATCCTGCTTTTGACCTCACACACAAAGGGAGAAACAGATAAAAGTACACTTTGTTTTGTGGCTCACACAAAGCTGGGGTACATTAGGCAGCCTGTTACCAAAATCCATGGCTTGTCTCCTAGCAACAGGTTGTGCTGTTCAAAAATTTTTAAAAAATCCTCATACTGTGCCTTACTTGGAATAAAATCAAAGCAGCGTATACCAATTTAAACTACTACAAAATAAAACAGAAATTTAATATTATTATCCACTTCCATTTTGGCCAGTTAAAAGGATTAAATAACAGGTGATGTGAAAGACCCTGTAGAGCTGCTGCCAGTCAGAGAAGACAATACAGATCTTGATAGACCAATGAGCTGACTTTCAACAATTCTACTGAGCTCTTCCAGCCATTGTATATATTTTGGTATTGTAAATGTTCATTCCTTTAACTTATACCCCAAAATTGGCGACATGCTTTTCTGTTAATGGGACCAAAGCATTTTCCTCACATTGAGGCATGTCTTTACAATATGTACTTTACACCAAGACTCTTAACAGCATCACAGGAACCCCCAAACATTATGGCTAATCCTTGCAGAGGTATGAAGTTAGTGCTGCTGGATTCGAGTCCAGTAATCCAGAAGTTAGTGCTTGGTATACATGTATACATACATACATTCACTTTGAAAAGCTATCATTTCCAGAATTAAAATCCCAGTTTATGCTTAGGGCGGCAAGAAAGCTTGCATTTTATTATTATTTACTATTATTTTAGTATTATTATTTATATCTCACCTTTCTGCCCTCACAGGTGCCACCAAGGCAGCTAATAATTTAACCGTGCATTCCGGAGGAGAATGCCTGCGCCAGGCTTAGGAGGCAACGCAGCGGCGCTGCCTCCTAAGGAGGTTTCAGCCTTGCCGAAACCTCCGCCCGGCGCCAAAAATCCAAAATAGGGGGTGTTCTCAAGCCATAATGGCTTAGGAGGCCGCCTAACGGGTGTCCCCGCCCCCAGGCCAGCGGCTTGAGACCCTGGGAACGCCTCCCGGAATGCCAGGATGCCCCAGGAATGCCTCCTGGGACGATGATGCGGCCTTTGACAGCGTCCAGCAACCAGGCCTTCACGCCAGCGTTGGGACCGGTGTACGTTGCCCGGATGCTGGAGCTGTGGGCCCTTGCGCCGGCCTTCGCCAGCCTCCAGAGGCCTTTCGCCCTGGCTGCCGGCACAGCTCAGGAATGCATGGTAAAACACACATGATAAAATTACATTTTAAAACCATTAAAATCAACCCCCTTTGTCATCCAAGACATTTTAGATGGAAGGTATGTTCCAGCTGACATGAAGTAAAAATTTGGTCCATATCAACTTCTGCCCCCTTAGAGAAAAGGAAAGTACCTTTTCGATGGATAGCAGGGTTGCCAACTCCAGATTAGGAAATTCCTGGAGATTTTGGGGTGGCCCCTGGGGAGGGTGGAGTTTGGGGCGGGATCTCACCATGATATAATGCCATAGAGTCCAACCACCAAAGGAAATTGACTTTGGTGGTCTGGAGTTGTAATTCTGGAAGATCTCCAGGCCCCACTTGGAGGTTAGGCAACCTTAAGTGGGTAGAGTTCCCAGCCATGACAGGCTGCAAAGCCACTTACCTGAGAAAGAAGTTTATTATCGTCCTCCAGCAGTTTGACTTTAGTTTCAAGTTGTCTGATGTAGTTAGAAGATGAATCTTAAAGGGGAAAAAGAGAGACAGAGAGATTAACCTTCCCAAGAGATAGCACTTTCTAGTCAAGCAAAGATAGCTTCACGAATGTTTCCTCTCGGTGGAAGGGAAAGGTCAAGAGAGGAGTTCAAGCACAAGGCCCGTGGGAGCTAAGAGGGCATTTCGCAGTTAGAATCTATTAAAACAACAAAGGACCAAAAAGGAGAAGACCCAGAACCTGAAAAAGCTTTTAAAATGGGAAGCCTCAAGGTTTCTTTCTGCCAGTGATCTTGGCATTTCAAGGAACTGGGCAGAAATAATGAGTTTTCGTCTCATTTGAAAGCAGGAGCTGAGGAGCCATTTTAGCATTCCACAGGAAGAGCAAGAAGAGGACATTGGAAACCTCGTGCAGCTGCTTCCTTCTAGAGCACTGGTTCCCAACCAGGGGTCCGTGGACCCCCAGGGGTCCGCGAGAACTAAATTAAGGTCCGCGAAACAAAGTTATAAAATATTTTCAATTAAAAGTTCTCTATTATAAAAATATATATTCAAATATTATTCTAAGCTTAATGTTTAACTAACAATTATGATTAAAGTTTATTTTCAAATTCTCAGAATTTTTATTTTGAACCTTGGGGTCCCTGCACTGAACAAAAAAGTCCTAGTGGTTCCTGGTCAAAAAAAGGTTGGGAACCACTGTTCTAGAGATATGTGTAAGTAGATGGATTGTGGCCCCATGGGTAAAGCGGCCCCGCTTGGAAAGGAAAGTTAATTAATTACACAGACATTGATTTATTGGCATAACAAAGGCCACAGCTTTATTGATTACAACGGATGGAGCATTTGGCACGGCATAGGCAACGGATCCAGGCATTGAAAGGCCGCTGGGCCATTCAATACCTCGATAGAACAACCCCAACACGCCTGTTGGGGTAGCAAGCCTTGGAAAATGCTGAGAGTTTTTTTTGGGGGGGGGGGTCTGAGGAGAGTAGAGTTTGGGGAGGATATGATGCCACCTCTAGGTGATGTTCTAGGTTGCCTCCTCTGGTCTCTACGGTCTTTGCCACAGAGCGTAGGGGAACTCCTTAGAGCACAGCTATGTTGAGTCCATTCTTTTCTCTGAATCTTCAGTTCCTCAGGGGTGGGAACTTGGGGCTGGGGGCTGGTAATTCCCACCACAGGCAGTTAAATGGGAAGCCTAATCTGACAAATTATTTCTCAAATTTGGTAACGTGTGGTGTTCAGCCTGGAATGGCCCATCCAAACACACAAGTCAACGGGGTACATGTCATCAGATGATGTACATGAATGTGTGAACCAGCCCTTGCATCACTCCACTCAGGGTATCACATCAATTTGTGTTCTCCAAATTTGTGTTCTACACATTCTCCTTGCGCTGGAATGCAGCTGTAACCTCTATAGCCCCTGCCAGGCAGATCTGGAGGTAAGAAATTGAACATTCTGCAGCAGCGGCATGTCAAACAATTCAAAATATAGCTGAGATTCTCTGTGTCTCATTGCGCAGTTCTGCAGCCCGGTTGGCATGTTGTGACTAATCTTTTAAGGCACTTTGACTACTGATGGGAAAAATTGGAAAATACTTGAAAAATATGCCACTGTATATAGTGTGGCAGACAGCACACAGAGAGACTATAACAATAGTTCTAAGAAGAGCGATTTTATGAAAGTACCTATAATACCAGTATCTCTCTGTGATAAATTAACACTTTCTGTTGAAAAAGAGCTTCGCATGAGACAAGAAAAAACCCATATCCTCCTTATTAGGAAAAAAAAAGGAAGAAAAAGTAGGCTGAATTGTGAAAAACAGATGTGTTGTCAAAATCTGTATCACAGCAGAGCAGGCTTGCTCAGCTGGTAACCCAACATGATAATGGTAGTTTATCAGTTATCAGACCGTCAGGTGCTTGCCAAATTCCTTGTTTTATTGCTCCAGACAGGCAGCAAAACCAGTTTTTTTGAGCCCCCTGGTACACCACCCTGTGAACCTGACAGGCTGTGTTTATCTCAGCGACCTACAGTATGGAGGTCTCCAGCAGGGGGTTCCAAAATTTGGTGCATAAACACATGCGCCCCCCAAATAAATACTGCAACATATATTTGTTCTAATTGTTATACCAATTAGAGAACAAAATTGGCAGGAAGAGGAAGGCTGACCCTAAAGTTTTCCTCAGATGAAATCTTGTTTCCTGCAGTACAAGGGTGGGAAACAAGCCTGTGGTGCTCTTTCTACGCAGGGTGGCCAAGCCCCCAGTTGGGGTGGGGGGATTCCTTGCCATGAGATCCCTCTGCCTGCCACCACTTGAAGCAGCAACAGGAGATAAATTATTATTATTTTAATTTAAAAAATTAAACTCGCTAGTGTAGAGAAAGCGATAATGATGTCACATCCAAGTAAAACCCGGAAGCCAGGTGGTAGCTCTAGGCATTGCCAGATACTCCATGTTAAAACCACAGAGTTTCCTGCAATTCCTAGAGCTACCCATTGTCACTTCCCAGTTGTACCCAGATGAGCCCTCATTGCATTTGTGACAACACCCTCCCACACAATGCCCTGATTCTCCCACCTTCCCACCAGTTTCTATGGACACTTTGTACTTTAAGCGATTCCTGCCCAGGGCTCCTTTTTGGGGGAGGGCTGTTCCTTTGTAGTCCTTGGACAGGTGGATATCCAGTGTGTAAAACTATGTCATTGTCCAACTGGTGGTTGGATTATCGTGTTATTGGTGTGTCTGCCTGTGTGTTCCCAATGGGGGCAAATGATGGTCTTCAGAGCTTTGTCCTGATGGTCTGCATTTAATTCCACCATGTTGTTACATTGCTGCACTGGAGCGATTTGGCTCCCTTATCCTGCTGGCATGCATAGGATTGCTCTTAGGGTTTCTGCTCCTCTCCCATCCAGGACGGTCTCCATCAATCAGTCAAAATCTGATTCATGTTACTCCAATGGCCTGAACATCTTTCCCGGTGACACACCGTTCAATACGTCACCAGTGAAAAGAGAGGCATCCTTAAAACAATCCTACTCTCATAAGCAAGGCTTCCCCCACCCCATAAATAGCACCAAGGTTTTTGCTACCTCTGACTGTCAGGTGCTGTGGCTCATTCACTCTGCAGTAGCCTCCCCTCCACTGATTTAAAAGCCAAGAGGGTTTTGACTGAAGCTACACTAGATAAAATAATAGTCCTGCCAATATATTATCAGGAAAACGTACCAGAGAAGCTACAGCAAGCAAAATGGCATGCTGTGCACTTTATGGCACTGTAGATTTAGCATTCAGGCTTGTTCATATAACTGCTTGGGCACTCGACACAATACACATCCAGTCACTCACTAGAAGATTGTCTCTAGCAGTAAATCTAGAGTGACAGGAGCTGGACTCTGGAAAAATACGACTCTAGCAACTAACGACTACACAGCAGCCAACCAGCTGCTGTGGAGGTCCAACCAGACACAGAGGCCGAGGCCATCCCCTGATGTTGCCTCCTGACACTGGGATTCAGACGTTTACTGCCCCTGAATGTGGAGGTTCCCTATAGTCACAATGGCTGGTAGCCACTAATAGATCTGTCCTCCATTAATCTGTCTAATGCCCTTTTAGAGCTGTGTCTGCCTGTGGCCATCACTACATCTTCTGGCAGAGAATTCCACATTTTCATCACTTGTTGTATAAACAACAACGGATTTTTCCAAGCCAGAGCTGGCAACCCTCTGTGAGAATCAGTTCTCCTCCACAAGGCACTGGACCACAGAGCCGTGAGTGATGTCTTGAATGACTGCACTGCTTTGATTTACGAGGCGTTTCGTCACAGTGATGTGGCACCAACAATCACCTCTTCTGGTCAGCAAAATACCCTCCCTTTGCATCCAATTCCAACCATTACTAGCTTTACACAATCAATGATGAGATTGGCTCAGCGACTGCTTACGAGGAAGGGATAAGAGGTACATGCCAAAACAATAGAGAGAGTTAGGGCAGGGAGGCACCGGGACCAGAAGGATGAACCAGAGCTACACATTCCTTTCAGTACATGCACATTCATTCAAATTATCATTAGTTTACTTAGCTGGAAGTACATCAGCATGGAGATTCATAGGGGAACAGAGAGAACCGTGATATATTAACGTAAAGTAGCTTATTGTGCTAATGCGGAAGATTATAATTTCTCCTACCCATGCTCCTGGTTATCCAGATCTCTTTTATGTGGTTTCATGCATGAAGTCCCAAATCAGTGTAATCCGACTTGCAACGGTACTGTGGTTACAAGTGTTCAGCATCTTTGAAGCCTAGGCAACACTAAATTGTGGAACTCCCTTCCCCAGGATGTGGTGATGGCTGCACACTTGGAAGGCTTTAAGAGGGGAGTGGACATGTTCATGAAAGAGAGGGGTATTCATGGCTGCTAGCCAGTATGTGGCCTATTCCGCTCTTTAGGCATGACCAAATGTTTCTGTGAGCATCTTATGCAAAGGAGAAAGAGAGATGCATTCTAATCTTAGAGTCCAGGAAGCTGGGATGTTCCATGAGGGGAAATGAGTATTCAGAATTAGAAGACCACCCACTGCTTTTCCAGGCTTGCTGTCTTCCCGGTGGCTGGACCACGCTCCCGCCCAAAATGCTAACCTTGACAGGCCAATGGCCTGAATAAGGCAGCCTCAATATGTTCACTGTGTTTGCAGTGAAAACCAAGGAGAGAGGTATTCCATTTGGCTCCATCTCCTGCAGCATCTATTTGGAAATTTGGCTCCGCCGCCTGTGGCAGCCATTTTGGGGGGAGATGCTCACCACCCCCTCTCAAATTCCCAAAGGTGCCTGCAAGCTCAAAAAGGTTGGGGACCCTGCAGAAAATAGTTTTGACCAGTCAGTTGTGCGGGCTTGCTTGCAAAGCTCATTTAAAAGGCAACCAGATTTGCAGTGCAATCCTAAGAAGAGTTAAGAGGAGACCACTGAAGTCAATGGGCTTACAAGAGTGGAACATCTGCGAAGGGTTTAGTCAATCAACCATCTATCTATCTTTAAAACATACATACAGATGCAAAGAAAGAAAATAAAGCCCCCCCCTTCACCCTGTGCCACGCTGATTACTAAAAGTTTTTTTTCCCCAGCAGTATTTTCAGATATGTCAAAACATTCCAGCTTGCAGGTAAAGAGAACAGTTGCTCAGTATCTCCGGTAGCCCCAGTAATGAAAAGCCGTGCTCTTTCAAATGATCGCCTTGAGACCTTAATCTCCATTAAAAGGAAATAACCATTTGGGTCTTTATATTCTGGCTTTGGTACGGCAACACCAAGCAATCATCATAAAATTCAATTAAACGTGGGGGTGGAAGGACACAGGAGGGCAGGAGAGCAAAGATGAACGGACTATGTTGCAATCAGCTCTAGATATTCAGCTGGGGAAGGAATTAGACCTCTTTGCCCTTTCCATTGTTCTCTTCAAGATTAACACCTGATACCTTGTGAACGCTGAAAGCATGCTCAGAACAACTAACATCATGTTTCCCATTTTAAAAAGAAAAAGTTGTGGAATCTGTATATTAAATTATGTATTACATTTTGCAATAAGGAAATTGCATTTCTGCTACGAGCGTTGTGCTGATTGGGAATACATCCCTGTGTCAAAAGTGTGTCGCACGAATCTATGCACAGCTGGTATTAAATCAACACTTTTTTGGCTATCTCGGTGAAGCCATATTTACTTCACACACACCCACCTCACTCCTCATTTCCACTGCCTGTAAGAGGAGAAGGAAGGAAGGTGGCATGGTGTAGCCCAATCTCATCAGATCTCAGAAGCAAGGTACGGTGGATACGTGGATGGGGGACCACCAAGGAAGGCTCTGCAGAGGAAAGTAATGGCAAACCACCTTGGTTTCTCACTTGCCTTGAAAGCACCTTGCTGGGGTCGCCATAAGTAGGTTGTGACTTGATGTACATCACTGCTCTGAGCAGTGGTAGGAAATGGGAAGAAGAGTTGATTTTTATATGCCAACTTTCTCTACCACTTAAGGAAGAATCAAACCAGCTTACAATCACCTTCCCTTCCCCTCCCCACAACAGACATCCTTTGAGGTAGGTGAGGCTGAGAGAGCTCTAAGAGAGCTGTGACTAGCCCAAGGTGTTTTATAGGTATTTATAGTTGTATATTTATAGTTATTTATTTCTAGGTATTTATATTTGTATATTTATAGCTGTGTATTTATATTTGTATATTTATAGTTGTGTATTTACAGTTGTATATTTTTGCTGGAAGCTGCCCTGAGCCTGGCATTGGCCAGGGAGAGCGGGACAACAATAATAATAATAATAATAATAATAATAATAATAATAATAATAATAATAATAATAATAATAATAATAATAATAATAATTGACGCACAGAGGTGGTCTGCCATTGCCTTTCTCTGCATAGTAACAATGGATTTCCTTAGTGGTCTCCTATCCAAATACTAGCTGTGGCCTGCTTAGCTTCTGATCTCTGATGACATTGGGCTAGGGCTGGTCTATCAGGCTGCTAAGGTAAGCTACATCTGAAGAAGAAGAGTTGATTTTTATATGCCAACTTTCTCTACCACTTAAGGAAGTATCAAACCAGCTTACAATCACCTTCCCTTCCCCTCCCCACAACAGACACCCTGTGAGGTAGGTGGGACTGAGAGTGTGACCAGCCCAAGGTCACCCAGCTGGCTTTGTGTGTAGGAGTGGGGAAACAAATCAAGATCACCAGATTAGCCTCCACTGCACGAGTGGCGGACTCTAATCTGGTGAACCGAGTTGGTTTCCTCACTCCTACACATGAAGCCAGCTGGGTGACCTTGGGCTAGTTACAGTTATCTCCGAACTCTTTCATCCCCACCTACCTCACAAGGTGTCTGTTGTGGGGAAAAGAAGGAAATTGTAAACCGGTCGGATTCTCCTTAAAAGGTAGAGAAAATTGGCATATAAAAACCAATGACTCCTCCTTTTCTTCTTCTTCTTCATCATCGTCATCATCATCACAACTACCTCATCCTGCTGTCCTTTCGCCTGGCATGGCCATATTTGGACTTCCACTTCTTCTTCATCACAACTACCTCATCCTGCTGTCTTTTCTCCTGGCATGGCCATATTTGGACTTCCACTCGCCCTGGGTACAAATAATCCTGCTTCACCTGGGTACCTGGGCAAATGTGGGTTTTAATCCCACATATAAATTTTAGGGGAGGGGCATCTGCTTGGCATGCAGAATGTCCCCGGTTCAATCCCCGGCATCTCCAGTTAAAGGGACCAGGAAAGTGGGTGATGTGAAAGACCCTCTGCCTGAGACCCTGGAGAGCCACTGCCAGTAAGAGTAGACAGTAGTGACTTTGATGGACCAAGGGTCTAATTCGGTATAAGGCAGCTTCATGTATTCATTTTACTCTAGTTTTACTCTATCTCCATTTTACTCTTTCCCTATGAGATAGATTAAGTTGAGTGTGTGACTGGCCCAAGGTCACCCAGTGAGCTTCCATGGCAGAGAGGGGATTTGAAACTGATTCTCCCCAATCCTAGTCTTACAGTCTAACAACTACACCATACTGGCTCTCTACTGGGTCCCCCTCAGATCTCTGCCACCTCATTCTCCTGCATGTATGAACAAGGCCTCAAACAATCACAGTTAAATAAGGGTCAGCTGCATGGAATCAGAATATAGGTCTTATGAGTGGCCAATCAGGGCTTATTTTGCTACAAACCTATCAAAACAGTCAATATTTGAAGTCTCTAGAGTCCTAAAGAAGACTCTTGCTGCTTCAGCTATGCGATGGTTTAGGATTCAGTTTCTGGCACAGGAATCAGCTTCTGTATCATGAGGCTCAATTTATGCAGCCCTGTGGAGCCTTAAGCTTGCTAGAAGTGATACTTACATGCTGAAAAGCAAAAAAAGTAAAGCCGAACAGCCACTTCAATTCCCAACAGCTGGGCTGTAAAGTTTGGATCCTTTCTTTCTTTGCCTATCCCATGGAAAAAAAACCCTAATTGGATAAGTTCATATCATTTGTGCTTGTGGGAATTAAACTCATTAAAGGAGCTCTATTATTACCCTCATAAATATGTGCAGATCTCACAACAAAAATTATTCCATCTGCTACAAAGCGCAATTCAAACTCATGCAAGTATATTCCCCCCAAGCTGGAAAACCAATTTGTAATTATTATTACAGGTATACCAGGGAGACAGAAATGGCACTCAGCCTGTTTCACTTCAACAGCAGTGAGGGAGCAAGATGGGTCTAATTTTTAAAGGCAGTTCAGCTAATTCGGATCTGTTTCTTAAATCTGCAATCAAAAAAAATCCCTGTTTCTTCTCATCTAAAAGAGGGGAAGTGAGGGAGAAATGTCAACTATGGGGGTGCAAGATTCAAGTCCAGTAGCACTTTAGAGACCAACAAGATTTCCGGGATCTAAGCTTCTGAGAGTCAAAGCTCCCTTTGTTAGATACCCAGGGAGTGCGTTTTGACTCTTGAAAGCTTATATCCTGGAAATCTTACTGGTCTTTAAGGTGCTATTGGACTTGAATCTTGCTCTTCTACTGCAGATCAACATGGCTCCACACTTGAAACTGTAGGGGTGAAATGGTTAAGAGATTCAGGCTATGATCAGGGAGAACCGGGTTCAAAGCCATTACTATGCCATAATTATCTTTGGGTGATTTTGTGAGGAGGGGGAGGGGGAGGAGGAGAAGAAGAAGAGTTGGTTTTTATATGCCGACTTTCTCTACCTTTTAAGGAGACTCAAACCAGCTTATAATCTCCTTCCGTTCCTCTCCCCACAACAGATACCTTGTGAGGTAGGTGGGGCTGAGAGAGTTCAGAGAGAACTGTGACGGGCCCAAGGTAACCCAGCAGGCTTCATGTGGAGGAGTGGGGAATCAAACCCGGGTCTCCAGATTAGAGTCCACCGCTCCTAACCGCTACATCATGTAGGCTCTCTCTCTTAACCAAACCCTCATTACAGGTGAGCTGTAAGATTAAAATGGGGGGGAGGGGACTGTACCCAACCCTGGACTCCTTAGAGAAAGAATGGGATACCTCACCAAAAATATATCAAATAAATAAATAAGAAAATAATTCACCAGCGGAGGCTTGAAAATTCCAGTTCAAAAACCCAACAACGGAACTGAATGCAATTTTGAGATTTCCCCTTGAGAAATCCGACATGCTATGATAGGACTGCAAATAAGCTGAGCTAGTGGCTGGCAAATACCTCTGCACCTCCTTGCATATCATTTCTGCAGTTGCAGAGTCCATCCAGCACAGATTTTTACTCCAGTGCTACCTAAATTCCCAATCCACACTAACTTCATAAAAATAATTTTAAAAACACATTCACAGCATTGCCACTTCATCAAATTAATCAAAGAATTCCAGCAACATCCATGATTTAAATTTTTATCACACAGGAGGAGACCAAAGAAGAATGGAATGAATCTAGGCACACAGTGATGAACCTATTTATATCCTACCTGTACTGTGCACATCTGTTTGTAAGAAAGAGCCAATGCATGTTCAATTGACAAATGAAACTGGGGGCCAGTACCTGGATAAATGTGCAGTTTGCTGAATATGACATGAGAATTACTGAACACATATACAAAGAAAATTCAAGTGTACACTAGACATCGATTCTATGTGTGTCCACTATAACTTGTGAATGGGGCTTGAGACCCGGCACTTCACACACACCCCAACAGAATAACTAGGGTTGCCAGGTCCCTCTTTGCCATCGGCGGGAGGATTTTGGGGCGGAGCCTGAGGAGGGTGGGGTTTGGGAAGGGGAGGGACTTCAATGTCATAGAGTCCAATTGCCAACGCGGCTATTTTCTCCAGGTGAACTCATCTCTATCAGCTGGAGATCAGTTGTAATAGCTGGAGATCTCCAGTCACCACCTGGAGGTTGACAACCCTAAGAATAACAGCTAATTCATAGGGGCCTTCCAAATATTGTTTCCTTCTGTTGAGACTGTTACAGCAAGCAGAGGCCGTCTTTGCTTTTTATGGGAAACCCGTTGCTACCACAAGTGCAAATAAACTCAACTAAATTCTGCTACAAACGCCAGCTGAAGCCTGTTGACCTATTTCTCCCTGATATCAGCCTGTCTGCTGGCCTAATTTTTTTCCTTGCCCTGTGAATGATGCTGACACTTTTATTTCCACTGCTTTGTGCAATGACCTTTCCATCAAACTATGTGTCAGGAGAGGACCTCCAGACAGAACTAAGTAAAATATTTTGATCCCAGGGGCTGTCAGTGGGTTTGTTATCTTACCTCTGCTCCCTGGCGCAATATTTCAGATTCGCTGGGTTTCTTCCTTGACAGCCCTCAGGAGAACAACACTTAAGGGTGAAATACAACCCTTGCATTGCCTCATAAAATATGTTGATTTATTAGCAAGATCAGCTCTTTCACACCAAGACCAAAGAATAGGTGAAACACTTCTTTTGACTAGCCTTTATCTACAAATACCAGCTTACAGGGTTCCTTTTTAATGAATGCCACAGTTTTTTTCTTTAAAAAAGAAAACAGTATTAAAATATTACTTTATTCGTTTTATTATATTATATGTATATCTTTATTTTATTTATATATTTATATATATATTATCTTTTAGTCATAATGCAGCACATAATGCAGCACAGCATTATTATGGGAAGCCCGTGGCTACCACAAGTGCAAATAAACTCCTCAACTAAATTCTGCTACAAACGCCAACTGAAGCCTGTTGTTTTGAATAAACTTGCTGATTTTTTTTTCATTTAAAAATGTTGGAAGCATCCCTCTCACGTTCTGACAAATTTTTAAAAACATTTTTATGAACGTTTAACACATGGTTTGGTCGATCAAGCTACAGAATGCTACAGAACTAGTGGTAAGAGCAATATTATATAAGAACTGAGCTGTAGGTTCAAGGACAGGGATAGGCTAAACCTTAACTGTGCTACTGGAAATTATGTGTACTGTAACCAAGAACGTGCTACAAGAATTCATTTAATACAGCAGTCTTATTTTGCCTTAGGATGTTGTCTATCACAGGTAACAAAGATCCCCACAGACATGAAAAAGTTTGTCTAGTTGCACTACTAAGTGTAGTTCAGCAGGCCGGTTTTCAGGTGAAATGGGATGTGGGAAAAGCCCACTCACAACCAACATACTTAATTCAGTATCTCTCTCAGTACTGGCTTCTAAGGTTTGAGAAGACCCAACAGTCCCAAGTCACTTCATTAAACCCACCAGCAAGCTTAGCGGCTTCAAGTCAGACTGTACGGTTTCAGATGGTATCCATGTTGCTCTGCCATAGAACAGGTAGATTTGAGTCCAGTAGCACCTTAGAGACCAACACGGATCTCTGAGGTGTAAGCTTTCGAGGCTCAAAGCTCCCTTCGTCAGATACCAGTATCTGATGGAGATTTGACTCTCGAAAGCTTATACTCTGAAAGTCTTGTTGGTCTCTAAGGGGCTACTGGACTCGGATCAAATCAGTCTGTACAAAGCTGATAAAGCCTCCCTCGTGCCTCCCTTCCTGGAAACTCAAAGTTTTCTGGTAATGACATCTTTGTCAAGCCCCGCAAAACTATCTCCCCCGTTGTGGCTATCAACAGGAATTCAAGTGCTGCTGATATATTATCAGGCTTCAATTAGGAAGAGGCAGATGGGGGAAATATAGATACCGCTGTATATATGGTGCCTCACAAATTCCTCACATCCTTTCTTGGTATGTTTTTTTTTTTTAAGTTCACCTTATCTTCCTCATGAAGGGGCACTCTGCTTTTCAGAATTGTGCGAAGCAGACAGGGAAATCACATTTCTGAAATCAAAGGACTTGTGTTTCAGACTTGTGTGGGTAAGTGAATTAGCAGATAAAGGTAAAGCAATATAGAGAAGCAAACTGTGAGGACTTTCTTTTTTAAAAGAAAAGGGTAAGGCTGAGTTATATGTGCATATATTCAGATTTGGAGGAGCCCCGTGGCGCAAGAGTGGTAAGTTGCAGTACTGCAGTACAAGCTCTGCTCACGATCTGAGTTCGATCATGACGGAAGTCGGTTTCAGGTAGCCGGCTCAAGGTTGACTCAGCCTTCCATCCTTCCAAGGTCGTTAAAATGAGTACCCAACTTGCTGGGGGTAAAGGGAAGATGACTGGGGAAGGCACTGGCAAACCCACCCACCCCCGTAAACAAAGTCTGCCTAGTAAACCTCGAGATGTGATGTCACCCCATGGGTCAGGAATGACCCGGTGCTTGCACAGGGGACCTTTACCTTTATGAAAGCATACTCATTACTGTTGAAACAAATGCTTAGTATCCCACTTTTCTTTCCAAAGGGAACCAAAGCAACGTAGAACTCCTCATCCATTTTATTCTTACGACAATCCTGTGAGGTACATTAAGCTGAGAGAAATTGACTATTCCAAGATCACTTAGCAAGCTTCCATGGCAGAATGGGGATTAAAATCTCAATCACAAAGTAACTTCCCCTCTTCTCAGGGCCAGGTCATGCCTGTGAGGATCAGATATGCACTGAGTCAGCCATGAAACCATTTTCCACCTACCCTCATCTGCCTGATTGATTTCAAAACAAAAAAGGGGATAGAAAACCTTTTTTTTAAAGTGCCGAACACCTTTTTGATCAGAGAATCACACAGGTACTTAGGGTGAAACAAATGAACAGATTTCAATCAGATGCCTCCACAAATGTCTACTTTAGAACCCGGTATTGATGCAGCAAAAGCAGAAGGAATCAATACTTGCTCAGCAATTTAAAAAGAGAAAATATTTACTCTTATTTCAGTACGCATCAGGATGCGACTTAAGGTCCTTTAATCCTTTTGGCATTCCCTCTGTGATACCTCCATCCTGCCTAATGTTTTAATTATTGTTTTTATATTTTTGTCTGTATTGTAGCTCTGGTTTTAATTTATAATCCATGTATATATTGTACATTTTAAGGTGAAACGGCCGTCCCCCATCTTTGGATTTATATTCACTGGATTCACACCAGATGAACATATTATACAATTGGAACCAACCAACTTTGATAGACTTAAGAAGAGGACTTTTTTGCCTGGTTATTCTATAATACATGTATATATTGTACATTGTGTAGTCACTGCTGTTAGTGTACATTGTATAGTCACTACTGTTAGGTCTATTTGTCTCACACTGCTGTCTTTGATGTTTTGCACTTATTAACATTTGCATTTTTGCTACTTGGCTCTGTGCATTTGTGTACCTTTTACCCGTGCTAATTTCCAAGCCTCCAGGTACTAGCTGGAGATCTCCTGCTATTACAACTGATCTCCAGCCAACAGAGATCAGTTCCCCTGGAGAAAATGGCCGCTTTGGCAATTGGACTCTATGGCATTGAAGTCCCTCCCTTCCCCAAACCCCATCCTCCTCAGGCCCAAAAACCTCCCACCGGCGGCGAAGAGGGACCTGGCAACCCTATCTCTAAAGGGCCAAAAGACTCTAATTTGTTTTTGCTCCAAGAGACTAAGATGGCTACCCCTCTGGAATTATCATCCTCCTGTTTCAGGGCTTGTCCTCTGCCTGGCTGACCTGATTAATTGGTGACACAGAGACTAGGAGAACTTATCTAGCATCGCTATTTAGATCATAATTCGGGACAAACGTTTCAGCTTCTCTCGCCATTTTACTGTCTTTGTAAGGTTCTTATTGTAGGAACAGAGGAAAACAAACAGAACTTTTTTTAAAAAAATCTACTGCTACCATTCAGGGAGAGGACCTGCGAGTCATTTGCAGACTAATGAGATCCCACGGCTTTAGTGATTAGGAAAAGGTTAAAATGACCTGCTGGGAACCCTCGAGTCACTTAAGCCTCTTTTCTTCCCGCGTGCAGCGTTAATCTTGGTAACGCTGGTCACATGACCCAGCAGAAAAATGAAGCCGATTACCGGATTTCCTCTGCTTATAAAGAAGCAGAAACATTTGCTAGGGGTATTAACATTTTACGCGGAAGATGACAATGCCGTTCGCCTCATGTGCTCTTGTCCAGTCAGCATGGCTGGGCGACAAGAACCTGTTGCAAGAGCTCTCCAAAACAAATATTCCAAAAAAGGAAACCCCTTTGACGGCAGGTAGCTTATTTTCATTTTCAGCTTTATAAATCCTCAGGTGAACCTATACCAAAGGGACAGGAAATGGGTCAATCTGGCCGCTAGGTGCTTCCCTTCATGTCCCCCAGCAGCACCCAGGTTCCCCAAGGCCTAGGCTTGCCAACCTCCAGGTACTAGCTGGAGATCTCCTGCTATTACAGCTGATCTCCAGCTGATAGAGATCAGTTCACCTGGAGAAAAATGGCCGATTTGGCAATTGGACTCTATGGCACTGAAATCCCTCCCCTCCCCAAACCCCACCCTCCTCAGGCTCCGCCCCAAAAACCTCCCACCAGTGGTGAAGAGGGACCTGCAATTCTACCAAGGCCTCCTCTATTAGGTACCTTAGGCAGCTTTTTCCTAAGAAAGCTGAGATATGCTAGGAAGTGAAAGAGGTGGTAATTTGAAAAGAATGTGTTGCAAATGTGCATTATTATGATTGATGCTGGATAAGATCAAAGGTCAATCTAGTCCATCATTCTGTCTACAGCCAACCAGTAGTTTGCAAACAGTTCATGGTGGATCTCTATCCCCTGTAGCTTGTCCCTAATATCCGGCACTTAGAGGTACCCTGTCTGAAAAGAGAGCCTCCATTCAGCTATCATTACACAGATGCAAGAAATGGGGGGGGGGACTAACCCTTGAACTGTTCCCTGTGAAAACATCCTATTTTAGAAATTTCAATCTGCCACCTCTTGTGGTTAGATTTAGATGCATTCCACTGACCTCAATAGGACTCAGGTACAAGATTGCTGCTGAACTTAATAATCTGCCAGGCAACTAAAATGTATTCACGAGAGCAGCCATTCCCCACCCCACCCCCCGACAATACTGTCCAAAAGTCTGGAAGGAGACGGCATGAATAACAGGCAGTCACAATGGAAGCCCGTTCTGCTTTAGCCATTGTGACTCTGAGTTGCTTTGTCATTAAGTACTCCAGTACCTTTTACCAACAACTCAAGACAGGGAATTAAACAAAAAATAATTTGCATTACTCAAACGACTCCACGATTCCCACGAGCTCCCTATTTAAACACACATACACACATGCAAATGATGATCTTTTCACCACAGTCAGGAAGAAGGCAAATTGGTAGCAAGCAAAACTAATTATTAGGTTAAGGGGGAAAAAAGAGGCTGTATTGATTCAGACCACTCGACCATTCCGGATTAGGGTAAACAATCCCCCTGTCGTCCATTCCCTTGTCCGCTTTTGGATTGTTTCAGATACACTACAGGGCCTAAATCACAAACGCATTCAATAGCGGTGCCTTGGTTAGAAGAGTCTGGAGTGACATCAAAGACACTCTGTTGGGAGAGTCTTGTGTGCGGCTGAATGGCAGGAGCAACCCCCTCCAGTATGCATTGTTCGGCGGGTTTTGTATCCCACGGACTGCCAGCCATATTTGCATGAAGGAATCTCAGCGTATTTGATTGGGCTGGGAAGAACTGGCGGTCAAAAGAGCTGAAGCCAGAAAGGGTATGGCTCATGGAAATGGTCTTACCCAGCCCCATGCCCAGAGCAATATTCAATTGTTCTCAGTGTTATGTTCAGAAGACTCCATGACTGGTACCATCAATCACTTTTGTACACCACTCTTTCTCCAGGAAGCTCAGGGCAGCATCAAATCGGATATATCTCACAGAAACCCTTTGAGCTAGACTGGGCTGACATATAGTAACTGAGCCAGTCGGTCATTGTTAATGCGGCTTCATGGGAGTTAAATATGAGTCTTCCAACTTCCAGTTAACATCCTCTCCCCTGGGTAGGGTTGCCAACCTCCAAGTACTGGGGAGAAAAACAGCACCTCTGTACTCGTACCAAAAGATTTAGAAAAACAGTACAGGAAACTGTGTATACACAAAGTGCAAATTTTTATAAGCTACTGAGGTGAAACCTAGACCATATACGTGATATATACACAACACAATTATATACAATATATACAGTTCACACAGAAAATGTAGAAAAAGTTCCAAAGGTCTCAGCTGAGTACCAAATGAATAATAATATTGTAATCCTTGCGTAAAGTTCATAAGAGCCACAATCATCGATGGATACGGCCGTTTCAGATCCACAGCAGTGGAAATCTTTCTTCAGTCCTTATTACAAAAGTGCTGTTACATATTCATCATTCCTTCCCACACAGGGTAAGTATAGACAATTACATTTTCCCCATCCAAATTCTCAAAACTCATCAATAAGCCCCCATGCAGAGTTTTGAGAATTTGGAGGGGGGGAAATGTGAATCTGGAGAGTGGCAAATCCAAGGCAAAACCTCCTGTGCATGAATGGCCAGAGACAGAAAAAGCCTTCCCGCTTTTTTCAAACACACACACACGGCCCCCTGCCTCCTCCCCCCTCAGCAGAGAAGTGGGGGGCACGCGTGCAAAACAGCCCATATCGCACGGGGCACCAGGAGACCCTTCCCTTCCCACGGAGGCTCGGCGTCCTGCCCCACTGACAGCTGCCCTCTCCCAGCCTCTTTCTGTCTCCCTCCGTCCTTTTCTTTCCCTACTTTTCTTTCTTTTTCTCCCTTGCTCCATTTCTTTCTCTCCCTCTCTTTCTTCTTTCCCTCTTTCCGGTGGCTTCTCCAGCACCCTCGGGTGGAGGGGTGTGCAGTCCTATTCCACCTTTGAACTGCCCACAAGCCACCCTCCAAACACCTTTCCATTTGTCTTGATATGTAGAGAGAAAACAGTAAGGAACTAGGGTTGCCAATCTCCAGGTACTAGCTGGAGATCTGCTATTACAAGTGATCTCCAGCCAATAGAGATCAGTTCCCCTGGATAAAATGGCCACTTTGGCAACTGGGCTCTATGGCACTGAAGTCCCTCCCCAAACCCTGTCCTCCTCAGGCGCCACCCAAAAAACCTCCCACTCATGGCGAAGAGGAACTTGGCAACCCTAGCCTCCCCGCCTCCCCGCGGGGAGATCAATGTCCGGTATGGCCCCCGATTGGTGTTATAAATGCCTTTTAGTGCCCCCCTAGGTAATCCCACCGCCCCCCAGGGGGTGGTACTGCCCACTTTGGGAACCACTGATCTAGATCATCTAGAAGCTGGCCTCCCCTCCCCTCTCCCCCTTCTTTTCCCTGTTTCCTCTTCCTGTTCCTTTCCTACCTTTTTGTCCTTTTAATTTTCTCTATATGTCTTATTGTTAGTTGCGGTCCACTCTCCCTTCTGAGATATGGTTGCTGTAGTGACATCCCTCCCTACAGGGGATAAATTTTGGCGCCAAAGATAGAATTATTAACAACATGATGACCCAGGTGATGAACTGGATGCTTGTACGGTACACACTTCCTGGGTTTTCAAGCATCAACTCGATCAGATGGCTAGAAACACCAACTCTACCAGCAAACAGTTCTACCTCTTGAGAAGCTTTTATACCTGCTATCTTGTAAATAAGAGGTTATGAGATTCTACACTTGGCATGGATCATTTAAGACATCAACTGTTTGCAGAAGCCAAAGTTACCACTAAGCCAAGCTTTGTAAAAGATCGTGCTATCTTTTTTAAAAAAAAAACCCTGACTGGGTGTCCCTGAAAGTACATTATTAAACAAAAGTACAAGTTTCATAGCAAAACTGATAAAGCAGCCAGTTCACCAAAGTTATTTATTAACTTGGATGTTGCCATTATTCTCCAGTACTTTGGACTGATAGACACCTCCTCCACGAAGTTCATTAAAAAAAATCCTCTTCCAAGAACTTAAAATGTAAAAAGAAACCAAATTAAGTTGGAAATGAGAACAACACAAAAATAATGATCTTTGCTGCTATTCAACATTTAATTAGTGCCAAGAGTTTGCCACTCAATTTAGTGAACAGTTGCTGCCCAGTTATAACTTCAGAATCTCAGAAACTGATCCTAACTGTTCACCTGGGAGGTAGTTCTTGTGGGAGTAGAAAGTGCCGTCAAGTCACAGCTGACTTATGGCTACCCCATAGGGTTTTCAAGGCAAGAGACTTTCGTAGGTGGTTTGCCATTGCCTGCCTCCGTGTGGGCTGAGAGAGTTCTGAGAGAACTGTGACTGGCCCAAGGTCACCCAGCAGGCTTCATGTGGAGGAGCGAGGAGTCGAACCTGGTTCACCAGATTAGAGTCCGTCGCTCTTAACCTCCACATCACACTGGCTCTCTAGGTGTCTCTTACCACCAAATAACAGGTGCAGGATTGCAACCATGCAGCACTCTTAATTTGGAAGCAAGTCTCATTGAATTCAATTGGTCATAATCATTTCTAAGCAAGTACAGGACTACATTGGAGGATCTTCCGCTTTAAAAAGCCTCCTGGCAGGCAGAAAATTAGCATATTGTTACTACATCTAGAGAGCATATAGTTACTACATCTAGAGGAAACACAGTTTTGAGGCACTTTAAAGACTAAGGGAATTGTATTTCAGTATAAGCTTTCATGGATTGATGCTGGAATAAAATCTCCTTATTCTTTAAGGTGCCACAAGACACATGCATATTCCTGCTGCATCAGACAAACACAGCTATCCTTCTGGATTTACATTCAAAAATAGTTCCTCATTACTAGTTTGCAAGGTGCCCTGACCTGGATGGCCCAGGCTAGCCTGATCTCCTCAGATCTTGGACGCTAAGCAGGGTTGGCTCTGGCAAGTATTTGGATGGGAGACCACCAAGTAAGTCCAGCGTCGTGACGCAGAGGCAGGCAGCGGCAAACAACCTCTGAATGCCTCTTGTCTTGAAACCCCATGGGGTCACTATAAGTCAGCTGTGACTTGACAGAAAAAAACGTTTGCAAGGTGCAATCCAGAAATTTATCTACCCCGTTCTGCATAAAGTGTAAATCTACTATTATCTCCACCTAACATGGATAAGATCAACTGCAAGGCATATCCACATTCATGAGAAATTTTTAAAAAGGGCCTAATCTCAGGGAAAGACGGTTAGGGAAATGTAAACTGTGAGCTTTGCAGTCACAATGATCACGTACAAATCTCACAAGACTGAAAAACAAAATCTAGCTCAAAAGACCCAGTTATGATGGATTTGCAACAGAGGAGCTGTTGGGGGAAGGGGAAATTTCATCCACATGCCCGCAACTGATGGAAAAACATTCCCTTCTGTTACTACACACATCCAGCTGAACAGCTACTGAGGTTTATTGCTAACATCTGCATGACTTTCCTGCGTCCGATTTTAATCCTTGGGGTATGCGAGAGTAGGGGTCAGAACTTAGAGGTGGGACAGGAACTACAACTGGGCTCAACTAATCCCCAAAATAATACTCAGCAGCATTGAACTGGCACACTCTGGTGTTCAAAATGTTTCAAATGCTGTCCTTAGAAGTGAGCAGTTAAGACTATAACAATAGTTTCCGGTGCTTTTAGCACTTCGCATGCATTGATTTTATTGTAATCTTCACATCACTGCAGATATGGGCTGAGGAACCTGCCTCGTATAGAGTCGGTCCACTGGTCCATTGATTCTAAGTGGCAGCGGCTCTCGAGGATGTCAAACGAAGAAAGGACTTTCCAAAGTCGTTACTTGACATACTTCTGAGGGGCTCTGCCAAGTTGTATCTGAGATCCTTGGGTGTGCAAAGTCAAGTGTCTACCACTGAGCCATGGCTTGGAAGTACAGGGGGTGGGGCTGACAGAGAAGTGGTTTGGTGGTGGTGGTGGTGGTGGAAAGTGCCGTCAAGTCACGGCCCTAGGATTTTCAAGGGGAGAAACGGTCAGAGGTGGCTTGCCAAACCCATAACGAGCCTGTCGGAGAGGCCACACTTAAACCTCAAATTTCTCCAATTGCAGTTCATTGTCTTAAGCTGCAACAGCTCCCTACGAGGGCCAACAACGATCCTTGTTCTGTGATTGTTTGATTTCTAGGCCGCCCTTTCCTGGCCATGTGTTTATCGGGCAGGGTTTGATGTTAGATCATGATCAGCTGCCCCATTACAGCAGCCCACCAGGAAATTCTCCTGTAAGTTAAAGGCCAGTACACGCCTGGAAAGAGCCTAGACCCGTGTTGGCGAACCTATGGCACGCGTGCCAAGTCCGGCACGCCGAGCCCTCTCTGTGGGCACAAGTGGGGGCGTTGGGGGCTTTGAAGGGAACGCGGAGCAGTTCAAAGCCCCCCCTTCCCTGGACTCCCCACCGCCCAGGCAGCGCGGAGCCCTTCAAAGCTGGGAGGAAACCTCAGTATTCAGGTTACATTGCCATGTTGGCACTTTGCAATAAATAAGTGGGTTTTGGGTTGCAGTTTGGGCACTTGGTCTCTAAAAGGTTCGCCATCACTGGCCTAGACCCTGGAAAATCACCACCATTCAGAGTTTGAAAACATTGGGCTAAAATATGTACATATTTTGCCGGCTCTTTCACAGAGCGTTATTTCATGGGCCTTATTTTAGGAATCCTACTTTCAGACCTTTAGGTCTTTCAGATCTTTCATTCCCCAACCTTACCCCTCTCCAGTGCCCAAGCGCTGTTTTCATAGCCTTCTGCGCAAGTCATTTGTCTAAATAACAAAAGGCTGATCAGGCAGGCTTCCATTCTGCAGGAGGATGAGACAGGCAAGTTGAAAAGGGATGTAAAGGGGTACCAGAGGGATTTACAGTTCCATTCTGCAAAGAGATTTCCCCCCCCCTCACACACACACACACACACACACACACACACACACACCTTTCCCTTTCTCTGAGGAAGGCCTCAAACCACCATTCCTATTCTAATAGTGAAGCTCAAAACAATGCTATTTGTGTTGACCAACAAATCTAATCATCCCACAATAATAAACTGGGTAATACTCAATTGCTTAGATGAAAGGATTTACAACACAGAGATTTAAATTTTAAAGCCCTGTCAGCTTTCCCACGGTGGCAGGCCTAACCACAGAACTAGAGGCGGACAAGGAGGAAAAAGCTGTATCTGGTTTCTCCCCAGTTTCACAAATGAGCACTTCCTTTGCATTTAATGTTAAAACAACAGTCTGACAAACACAAATGTAGCAGGTTTAGCAAACTCCATAGCAGCAAAAGCTTCATGCACTTAACAGTCTTTGGTTTGCAACCGTTTTTGCGTTGGATTGTATTTTTTTTATTTACTACATTTTTACCCCTTCCTTCCTCTACAGAGTTCAGGCGGCATAAATTGCTCCTCCCTTTTACCTTCAAAACAACCCTGTGAGGTAGGTTAGGCTGAGAGAGTGGCCAAAGTTGTGTGTGTGTGTGTGTGTGTGTGTGTGTGTGTGTGTTAAGTGCTGTCAAGTCGCTTCCAACTCATGGTGACCCACTGATGTCCTGCCAAACATCCTGTCTTTAACAGCCTTGCTCAGGTCTTGCAAATTTAGGGCTGTGGCTTCAATCCACCTCATCTTGGGTCTTTCTCTTTTCCTGCTGCCTTCAACGTTTCCTAGCATGATTGTCTTTTCCAGTTACTTTTGCCTTCTCATAATGTGACCAAAGAACGATAGCCTCAGTTTAGTCATTTTAGCTTCTAGGGAGAATGCAGGCTTGATTTGATCTAGAACCCACTGATTTGTCTTTTTGGTGGTCCACGGTATCTGTAAAACTCTCCTCCAACACCATATTTCAAAGGAATCTACTTTCTTCTTTGCCCAGCTTTCACACCCATACATAGTAACAGGGAATTGGCCAAAGGTTACCCAAGCAAAATTTATGGAGGATTGGGAATCTGAGCCTGGGTCTCCCAGATCCTAGTAACCACCACGCTAAGCTGCTATGTGAGTTTAAGGTGGGATGAACATTTTTTAAGATGCAGGCTGTGTCTTTAACTCATGAGGCCAAAGGTGCTGTGATACCTCTCCGTTGTTCCACTATGCCTATGCTGGTACAGGGCAGTATGAATGTCATTTGTGGGCCAGTCACATTCTTTCAGCCTAACGTACCTCACAGGGTTGTTGTGAGGATAAAATGGAGGAGAGGAGAACGATGCAAGCCGCTTTGGGTCCCCACTGGGGAGGAAGGGGGTACAAATAAATTAAATGATAAATCTGGGGAGGGGCTGTGGCTCAGTGGTAGAGCATCTGCTTGGCATGCAGACAGTCCCAGGTTAAAGGGACTAGGCAGGTAGATGATGTGAAAGACCCCTGCCTGAAGCCCTGGAGAGCCGCTGTGGGTCTGAGTAGACAATACTGACTTTGATGGACCAAGGGTCTGATTCAGTATAAGGCAGCTTCATGTGTTCAAATCAATTTGGGGCTATTGACTTTTGGAGGAACACATAACAAACTCAGCATCCTCAAAGTGCATTCAGATATGTAGAGGCAACATTTTAAAATGAAGACATGGTAACCAAAGTCCTGCCCATATTATTAGAGGAAGTATTTGGTAACATGAGACCTTTAAAGGTATAGGCCCAGACTCTGGGAAAGAAATTAACCACTCTACCCGCTAGCAAAGATGGGTACGTGTGTAAAGTACTATCAAGTCACAGCTAACTTATGGTTACCCCACAGGGCTTTCAAGGCAAGAGACGAAGAGAGGAGGGTTGGCCATTGCCTGCCTCTGCATAGCAACCTTGGACTTCCTTGGTGGTCTCCCAACCAAATACTAACTAGGGCTGACCCCGCTTAGTTCTAACAAGATCGGGCTAGTCTTGGCTATATAGGTCAGGGCCTAGCCAAGACACATGTAATTAATTACATTTCGAAAACTGCTGCGGACAGCAAAAACCAGGACAACATAATAAATGGATTATATTTCCACACCCTGCCTCCCAAAGGCTATTTCACACAGGTTGGTGATATAACACTCATGAAAGGTGCTGAGGCTCAGGCCTTTGGCGAGGCTGCAGTCGGAGGGAGTTCCACAGCATGGGGTTGCCGGCAAAACAACCGCAGAGAACACCTTTGCCATATGCCCTTGCTGCATGAACCAGACGCCCAGATGGTATCATTAAAGAAGGGCATCCTCTGTGGAGTTCAAAGATCTTAATGGGACAGTGGAGACCATCTCTTACATATGCAAATAGCCAGCAAGGCTTTATAGCAGAGTCAGTGCTTCCAGAAGCTCAGTTTGTTTCCCTGACGCCCAGGGCGAGGAGGGGAACACCTCTCTTAGCATCACACAAGGAAGAGTAGGCTGCCACTGTGTTTGCTCACCAGAGCAAAACAAAGGCTAGGTTACAACGTGCTGGGTTCCCATTTGCAAATCGGTTTGCAGAAGGAAGTGGGCGGGGGGTGGTGGGTATGGCCCGATTATTGTTCAGCTAGCCTGAAAGCAGAAGTGGGGAAAGAGAGCTGCTCTTTTCTTCAAAGGCTTTCGATATGCTTGCCTAAGAAACTGGCCAGAAGATTTAATTGGCACCAAACAGCTCAATATACCTCTCCCTTTTCCACTTCTCTTGCAGGAGAAAAAAGCTGGTTCCCACACAGAATGTATAACAAGGGAGGCTCCGGAACCAATGGGAAGCGCAGAGAGCTCAGCCGCCTCCCCTACCTGCATAACAGGGGCGGGGGGGGGGGGAAGGCAACTCCAAGAAAAGGCCGGGAACAAGCAAGTCTAGCTATAGTCACATAGATCTCCCCCCTCCCACAATTCCTGGTTCAATTACCATATTACTTTTAGCGACAATTGTTCACTTCTGTATTTCTTCAACAGTGGTTTATTATCATTGGAAGTGCCCCCGATAGAAATACATTGTCCCTATGGAGCGTAAAATTAGTACTAACCAGCATCGGACTAGGATCCAGGAGACCCAGGTTCAAACCCCCAGTCTCCTAGAAGCTTGCTGGATGACCTTGGGCCACTCAGCCTAGTATAACTCAAAGGGCTGTTGTGAGGATAAAAGGGAAGAGAGGAGAATGGTGGAAGCTGCTTTGGGTCCCCACTGAGAAAAAAGGCAGGGTGTAAATAGGGCTGCCAGCTGCAGGTTGGAAAAGACCTGGAGATTTCTGGGGCAGAGCCTGAGGAGGGCGGGGTTTGGGGATGGGAGGGACCTCAAAAGGGTATAATGCCATAGAATCCACCTTCCAAAGGGGCCATTTTCTCCAGGTGAAGTAAATAAAATAAATATACTCTTAGTTATTTAAGGAACAAGTCTTGTGAAAACTGACACAACATGCCTCCACCCTTAAGAAGCCTTCCTCCAACGTCACTGGCTTTTCTTTGGGAGAAAGAACCCCTTAAACTGGAAGAAGACTCCTTAGGTGGAAAGAAACCTTATTCAGTGGAGTGGTAGGATACATGTTGAGAGCTAATTACACTGTCAGTTTAGCATCTGTGAGATCCAAATTCAAATCCATACTCTCCCATGGAAGCTCACTGAGAGACCTTAAGCTAGTAGGGTTGCCAAGTCCCTCTTTACCACCAGTGGGAGGTTTTTGGGGTGGGGCCTGAGGTGGGTGGGGTTTGAGGAGGGGAGGAACTTCAATGCCATAGAGTCCAATTGCCAAAGCAGCCATTTTCTCCAGGTGGACGGATCTCTATCAGCTGGCGATCAGTTGAAATAGCAGGAGATCTCCAGCTAGTAACTGGAGGTTGGCAACCCTACATATTTGGCCCCTTTCCACATTGACATCGCCTGGGTCTTGGGGGAGCAGTGGAAGGAGAGGAATGCACAGAAATAGACTGGCATCCTTTAAGTGAAAAAAAAAATGCCACAAGGATATTCTTATTATACTATTTCTTCCTGATCTTTTGGTCTTTTAAAAATTTATTGCTGGCTGTTTCAGCAGGGTTGTGGGGAGGAGGAGGAGTTGCCAAGTCTCTCTTCACCAGTGGCGGGAGGTTTTTGGGGCGGAGCCTGAGGAGGGCGTGGTTTGGGGAGGGACTTTAATGCCATAGAGTCCAATTGCCAAAGCAGCCATTTCCCCCAGGTGAACTGATCTCTACCAGTCGGAGATCAGTTGTAATAGCAGGAGATCTCCAGCTAGTACCTGGAGCTTAGCAACCCTAGGAGGAGGTTAAAGCATTTTAATGAAGTATTGTACTTTATTCTTGCTGTCTGCTCTGAGTTCCAGTTTTCTGGGAGAAAGGTGGATTAAAATATAAATCTGAAGTGAAGACCAGAAAGGATAAGTGTAGCATATGGCTAGGATGCTGGGTTTCCTTTTGATTGTAAGAAACACAAGGTTCTGGAGGGCCATTTAGAGACACCGTTTCTTGGGGGCACTTTTCCTTTTCCCCCACCCGGCAGTTTAACAGCAGCCATTCTCTCCAGCTGCCCTGTATTCCTGCGATAGTGTCAAAAGCCAAACATAATTATTTACAGAGGTAATAATCACCACGGGGGCCTCGTTACATGCTGGCCTTCTTAAAAATAGGTAGTAAATATTACTCATTACCTCGCCTGGATCTATCTGCACATTACAACTGAGCTAATGTTTTTTTAACAGGTCCAATGGCAATTTCTGTCCCAAACCCCCAAATAAGGAACATAAAATTTAAATTTCTTAACTGTGGGTTGCTCATATTCCAGACTGAACCACAAGAAGATTCTGTTCACTTTGGAATGCTTAGGGCAACATACATCATTCGCCTTTTCCCCATTTTATCCATTCCATTCCATTCCATAAACCTTTAATGGCATAGCCATTTTATCCTCACAACAATCCTGTGAGGTAGGTTAGGCTGAGAGATAGTAACCACCCCACCACCATCCAAGTGAGCTGCTTGACAGAGAGATTTGAACCCAGGTATTCCAAATACTAGTTTTCTAACCAGTACTCCTCGTTGGCTCTCATATAAAAATCTAGAGCTGGAAACAGGCTGAAAGTGGCAACATTCAGGTTTTCTGACTCCATCTCTTCATTTCCCTTGAAAGAAAATATTTTGGATAATCAATACAAAAATTCATCAGTATGGTTTAGTTTTAGACTGCAGAGTGAGGGTAAACATCATTCTTATAGTTGTTGCTTGTTTTTCTAGTAGGGCTTATTTGCCTCCAGCAGATGTATAATGGGCAGAAGTTCAAGAGGTGAAACTTTTTGCCCCACACAGATAGAAAAGCTTGATCTATTGAATTTCTGCCTCAAAGAACAGCAGAAGACATAGGAGTCCTGTCAGGTGGCATCCCTCCTCCTAAAACAGTATATGCACAACAGAGTATATATATTAAATCATGCCATAAACCACTGGACTGCCAACTCAAACTGCCACCTTTCTGAGAGCAGAAAGACAGCCTGTAGATATTAACCAATTGAAAGACACACATTCAAAAAAACACTAAATGTTCTACCTGTGGCGTTTGATTGGCAATGGCTCATTCGCACATGCAGGTCCCGAGAACAATAAATATGTGTGCCTGAGTCAGCTCTTGATGACTGGCAAATAAATGTGTGAATGTAACGTCATTGAAAAGCATTGTGCAAGTTCTATCAATGGCTTCCCATTGACACAAGCAAATCATCACCTGATCATCCATACAGCAATAATTCTCTGTCACAGAAGCATTCATAGCAGCAATGGAGTGTCCACACAGAAGTTTGCTCTGTACTTTTCTCCGTCATGCCTTTATAGCTCTCGTTCAAACACCCACCCACACCCCTGTGCCACCTGAGGGGCTTTTACTGATTTAAAAATAAAAAAAATCTGTAGTTGCTATATTGCAATAGCATTATGCTGCTACAAGTAGGAAACCTGCATGAGGCATCTCGTTTTCCCAGGTATACCCATCCACTACTATTTCCCTTCCCTAGCAGTCCCCTTAGCCTCTCCCCTTTTCCTTCTTCCTTCTCTCCTTCCCACCCACCAGCCAACCTACCTTTATAGGCACTCATTTCCCACTTTCTTCCCTTCTCAGCCTCCACCCAAGAAAAGTCTGACTGAGTTGCGCAGTAGCCACCACCGGGCCAGACTAAGCTGAGCGGTAGCCGTTGCCTTCAAGCATGGCCAGGCCGAGTTCTGCAATGGATTGGAGTAAAGCGGGGGAGACCTTGGAAAGTGGAAGAGACTGCAGATGCTCTGAAAAACACTGCTCCAGGGTGAAATCCCAGGTGGAGCAAATTGTCATGTGGATGCAGCCAGAGTTTAACAACTGCAGGGGCGGGCAGAGCTACCAGGGCTCAGAGCTAGGTGCAAATTGCCAAACTCTCACCTATAAAATGGGTGAGTTTCAACAAAATCCCTGCTATGGGTGGCTCAGTAGCATTAAAAGCACGATCCAGTGTTATTACCCACACCAATATAATCAGTGATTCAGATTCAGATCTTACTGTTGGGTAAGAACTTTATTACCTCAGTAGGATTAATTATAACTCTTCTAACAATCTGGCACACTATATACATGGAATTCATTACCCCTCCCAGGCAGAGTGACAAAAGTCATAAAACTCTTACTCTACACATGCTGCTTCCTTGGTTACAATACAGCTGTGTGGCACACACACATGCTCCTTCCACAAACTGCCTGCGTTCCTTGGGGTACTTAATAGACGGGCGTTCGTTCTTCACAGTCTACTTCATTGAAATTTGAAAGTAATAAAAACGTAACTAGGCAAACGGCTTTATTGAGGCATCTGTTGTGCTCCTCTCTCCTTGAGGATCTTACGATAAAAATTGTGCAGCTTAACCTGTGGCGTGGGGTTAGGGTTGCCAACTGCCAGGTAGTAGCAGGAGATCTCCTGCTAATACAACTGATCTCCAGCCGATAGAGATCAGATCACCTGGAGAAAAATGGCCACTTTGGCAATTGAACTCTATGGCATTGAAGTCCCTCCCCAAACCCTGCCCTCTTCAGGCTCCGCCCCCAAAATCTCCCACCAGTGGCGAAGAGGGACCTGGCAACCCTACGTGGGGTGTGCCAATGTGAAGCCTCTGCGTAGCAACCTTGGACTTCCTTGGTGGTCTCCCATTCAAGTGCTAACTGTGGCCGACCCTGCTTAACTTCCAAGAACTGATGGGATAGGGCTAGCCTGATCCAGATCAGGGCTTTACACAGCATTACTCATGTACATTACAGGATTATAGTATGTGAAGCATTTGATGCATTTTTTTTAAAAAAAATCCATAAATACTAGTTGTTGATATTAATTGTATACCTTCTGTGCATGTTCTGTCAGCCCGAGTATTCTACACCTCCTCGTCTTTCTAGAGCCTTCTGCTTAGCTATACTGAATGCTAACCCCTCTATAGTTATGCAGGGCAGAATTTTGAATATACCATATCCAGACAGGACCTGTCCTTGCTCTTGTGGCTCTATTGATTCATTAGCTCATGCCCTCTTGGAATGCCGCTTCTATGAGGAACTTTGATCACGCTATATCTCTCCAAAATATTGTCGAAAACTTTCATGGTCAGAGTTCATTGGTTCTTGTAGGTTATCTGGGCTGTGTGACCGTGGTCTTGGTATTTTCTTTCCTGACATTTCGCCAGCAGCTGTGGCAGGCATCTTCAGAGTAGTAACACTGAAGGACAGTGTCTCTCAGTGTCAAGTGTGTAGGAAGAGTAATATATAGTCAGAAAGGGGTTAGGTTTGAGCTGAATCATTGTCCTGCAAAAAGTATCAAAGGTAATGTGCTAGTTATTGTCCTGTAAGTATCAAGATAATGTGCTAATGAGGGTGTGGTATGTTAATATGGAACGACTGTATCCTGAAGTGATCTGTTAATGTGTGAAATCCAAAGCTAATATCCCTCTTTACCAAGGTTCCAGTAAAAGACACAATCTCATTGATTAACCAGATTTTTCCAGAAGATATAACAGCATTATTTCACCATTGTTTGACAACAAGTTATTTCCTATGGGATCAAGAATTTTATGAACAGATTGATGGAGTAGCTATGGGAAGTCCACTCAGTCCAGTAATAGCAAACTTTTACATGGAATATTTTGAAAAGACAGCATTAGAATCGGCACCTTACAAACCTACAGTCTGGTTCAGGTTCGTAGATGATACATTTACTATTTGGAGCCATGGTGAAGAAAAATTAATGGACTTTCTAAACCATCTTAATAATATCCACCCAAACATTCAGTTTACCATGGAAAAGGAAATTGAGGGTAAACTCCCATTTCTTGATACCCTTGTCATCCGTAAAACAAACTTTCAGTTAGGTCACAAGGTCTACCGGAAACCAACTCACACAGATCGCTACTTACACAAAAACTCCAACCACCACCCCCGACAGAAAAGAGGAATAATCAAAACATTAATGGACCGTGCAAGACGGATCTGTGAACCACAGTTTCTCAAGGAAGAAACTAATCATTTAAATCACGCACTGCTAGCAAACGGCAACTCCAAGAATGAAATCAGAAGGGCCATTAAACCAAACAAAAATCAGAAAACTCAGGAAAAACAGTCTCCCATAGGAAAGGTATTCTTGCCATTTGATAAAGGAGTCACTGATAGGATGGAGAAACTTTTGAAAAAACATAACCTACAAACAGTGTTTAAACCCACCAAGAAAATACAACAGATGCTACGATCAGCAAAAGACAAAAGAGACCCCCTCATCTCTGCAGGAGTATACCGTATACCTTGCAGCTGTGGAGAAGTTTACATCGGGACCACAAAACGCAGCATACAAACAAGGATAAAAGAACATGAAAGATACTGCAGACTTGGCCAACCTGAGAAATCAGCAGTGGCTGAACATGGACTGACACAAACAGGACACAGTGTCTTATTCCAAGACACTGAAAGACTGGACAATTCTACCAACTATTTTGTCAGATTGCACAGAGAAGCCATTGAAATGCATAAACATCAGCACAACTTTAACAGAAAAGAAGAGAGTTTAAGAATGAATAAGGCTTGGCTTCCTGTCCTGAAAACCTCCAGACTAACAAAGACTACAGTCCACAATAGCCATGCAGATTAGCTTTGGATTTCACACATTAACATATCACTTCAGGATACAATGGTTCCATATTAACATACCACACCCTCATTAGCACATTATCTTGATACTTACAGGACAATGATTAGCACATTACCTTTTATACTTTTTGCAGGACAATGATTCAGCTCAAACCCAACCCCTTTCTGATGGATCAAGGAGATTCTAAGGGATAAAGGAAAGTATTCTACACCAAAGTCGTATTTCTACAGTCCAGCTTCTCTATAACTAAAAATGTGGGTATTTGAAAATTAAAAACATTTCACAAATATGGAAAAAGAATGTGTAAACTTGCAAGACCTGAGCAAAGCCATCAAAAATAGGACATTTTGGAGGACATTGATTCATAGGGTCGCCACGAGTCGGAAGCGGCTTGACGGCACTTAACGCACACAAACAGTACAGAAGTCCATAGCCACGTAAATAACATTTACAGAACAGCTACAAATGCGACTTCTCTGCTTCAAGCCTACTTTGGGGGCAATCTCGCAGAGAATTTATAGAGGAAAAAAAGAGCCACTTCTGTTTTTTGCCTGTAGCTACTTTTATGGAATTGCTGCCGCAGTGCCGGAGCTTTGGTGAATACACAACGAGCAGGTTCATTCCAATCCACATAGTAACTGTAAAGCTACTTAAGTGGTTCCCCACAAAAGTTACTCTGCTCAAAATGTGCCTTCTTGAGGTCGGTGTGAATGGCATTAATCTGTTTTGGCTTTGGGTCTCACCTTGACCTCCAGAGAACGAACATAGATTTTTTTATGAGGACAGACCAATTTTACTGGTTTTCCCAAGAATTTTTCCCATGATCAGGCAGATGCTTTGACCAGATAACAACTGTAAAATATACCTGCTTCAACCACAACAGTGGCTGTTGGAAGGGGGTGGAATATAGTTTGGAATTACACAATGCATATTTGTAGAATCATGCAACATACAGCAAATGCAAACTGATACCAAAGCTGCAGAGTCTGCAAAATAAACTATACATCCTTCTCTTGACGAAGTACCGTAAAATCCTCAGCACTTTAAAAATCCTTGGCAGTTGGGAGATATCAACAGCGGCAAGAATCATATGGGCGAAAAAATGGAGAAAAGAAAAAGTACCCACATTGCATGAATGGCATCAGAAAGTTATGGAGTTGGCCAAGATAGCCAAGCTAAGTAAATATCTAGAAGATAGCTGGGTTTCCGACTTTAATATAGACTGGAAGGTATGGTCAGTTTATTTAAATCAGTATTTTAGGGATAGAAAAATTACCCTAGGTCTTAGAACCTAAACTTACTAAATCGTAGACTAAGATGAAAATAGCTAAATAACAACTAAAGTAAAAACAGATAAAATTAAAGTGTTGTTCACAAAAGAAATAATATATATAATATTCTGTTCTGTATGAGGAGAGTTGGAAGTGGGTTATTTTATTGTTTTAGATTTCACTTTTTCGTTATTTTCTTTCTTGTGTACTTTTTTTTTTTTTGCATGTTTTGTGTATTTTGGTATATTCTGTAATGTTCTGCATACTTCATTAAATAAATAAAAAATCCTTGGCACTTTAGGAACTCTTTTGCTGTGATCTCCTATGGCAAGATATATGGTTCCGACCACATCACAAGGCATAAAAAATGCCAGTCCAGAGAAAGACACATTCAAAAGCTACAGTGCACAGTATGTTGCAGATACATGACTGGATCTCTCAATGTGTACTTTAAGAGTCGTCCTGGGCAAAGAGCATTCTGGACAAGAGTGCTGTGGGAAAGCCTTCCATATTAATTTTAATGATAGAAATTGCCCTCCTCTCCTAAGCTGGTATGAGTCTTGCTGGGTGTGTAAGGAACAGGCACCCTTAAAGAATGAACTCTGCCCTGGAGAAAGATTTTTTCTATGAGGGAAATGGTGGCAGAGGAGGGACAGAGGATTAACCTCTGAAATTTCTTCCTATAATCACAGCCCAGATCCTAATTATCACCATGGTTGTTTTACATGTCAGAAAATCCAGTCACAGGTTCCTGATGCACAGTTCGTTACTAAACCTTACAGTTACATGGCTTAGGTTGGAGAGCCTAAAAACATTGAACTGGAAGTATGTTCCTTTGAAGTACATGGAAGGCGCAAGTAAATATGGCCAAGATTGCATTCTGATTCTCATTTAGTTACAAGAAAATTTAAGACACCCCCCACCCAGTATAGAATCATAGAGTTGGAAGAGGCCATACAGGCCACCTAGTCCAACCCCCTGCTCAATACAAGATCAGCCTACAACATAATAATTGAATAACCACCAACCACCACCACTCTTTTATTTATTTTCTCTGGGTTGATCATAGTGGGAGGTACTGGAAACATGTTCTGGTGGTGATTCCACTAGTTTAAAGCTACCTTCTACTAACACCCCAACATTATTATCAAATGATTCCTATTTATTTATTTACTAAAGAGTTTATTTGAATATTTATTTATTACAATACTTATACCCCTCCACCTTTCCCCTATGGCCTAAGGTGGGTTTTGGGTGTGTGTGGTATTTTTTTTGGTGCTATCAAGCCACAGCTGATTTATGGCGACCTCCAAGGGTTTTCAAGGCAAGAAATGTTTGGAGGTGGTTTGCAATTGCTTGCCTCTGCATCACGACCCTGGTATTCCTTGGAGGTCGCACATCCAAATACTAACCAGGGCCGACCCTGCTTAGCTTCTGAGATCTGATGAGAGCAGGCTAGCCTGGGGCTATCCAGGTCAAGGCTAAAGTGGCTTACCATTCTAAAATAAAACCATAAATACAATAAAACTTCATTAAATCAAGAAAACACCTGTACATCAAATCCTATTAAAAGCCCAAGTAAACAACAACAACCACAACAAAGCTTTGTGGTATATGCTGCCTTTCTCACCAAACACAATAGCTTTTAAAGAAAGACCTGACCAACAGGCAACTGTGAAAAGTTTCAAAAGACAAGAAAAACACAGCTATACAATTCCCCCCCAAATATTGAAATTAACTAGAAATGTACAATGTACTCTCTCCCAGCCAAAATTCCACCTCTCCAGCTTCTCTGCAATCTTAAAACCTATTCCTCAGTGCTGAAGAGGACAGACAATCTGATAAGCATCTACCAAGTTACCAAGACCAAGTTAAACACTTTCCAGCCAAGTTATTTACTGAAGTTCTTTCCCACTTTTGTGGGTTTCCAGATTAAACACACTCTTCTTCACTGAGAGATCTCTCAGAAGAAACACACCCAATATCTGATGTACTAGTTGGGGCAATTAAGTATTTCCATATGACTTAGTTTATCAGTCTCTTCCAATGAAGATCTGCTCAGAGCTGGCACCGGCAGCATCATTTCTAAAGAGAGCAACATGCCAGTCACCAGCTAAATACTGGTTGAGTCACAGAGGGCGGAGGTACAAAGCAAACAGGGAGCCTGAAAGGATCATAAGCCAAGGGGGTGGAGGCCCAAACCTACAAGAGAATGAACAAATGCAGATGATTTCATGCTGTTCTTCTTTACGCTTAGAATTCCAACTCTGATGGTAAACAGGGGATACGGGACCAATAGCAGTAAAAATACTATAATAGTCAACAGGATGGCTATTTCACATGTACACATGAAGCTGCCTTCTACTGAATCAGACCCTTGGTCCATCAGTACTGTCTACTCAGGCTCTCCAGGGTCTCAGGCAGAGGTCTTTCACCTCATCTGCTTGCCTAGTCCCTTTAACTGGAGATGCCAGGGATTGAACCTGGGATCTTCTGCATGCCAAGCAGATGCTCTGCCTCTGAGCCACAGCCCCTCTCCGAGGTTTCACCAACTAAATTAGTGCAACAATCTCAAGTCAGAACAAAATGCTACATGATTCTTTTATCAGGTAAAGCAGCCAAGACCGGAAGATGGGAAAAGGAAATTCTGCTTCCCAGAATTCTCTCGGATGAAGTGTCTAGTCCAGTCCTTGCATGTTGCGCGTGGAACTGAGTGCATAGCCCTTTGGATCCAGGCCATAGGGCGCAAAAGTATGACAGGCACAGGATACTTTGAGAGAAGTGTAGAAAGATCGATTGGTTGAATACCAAATTTAATGCAGATGTGCTTGGAAGCAGGCCAACACCTTTCTTGGCACCTACCAAGTGTTTTCAGAAAGTGGGTGGGGCCAGGTGGGGCTGTTGTCCAGCAGGGCTTCTGATTTGCCACTGAAAATCTGATTGGCTGTGCTCATTAAAATAACATGGTTTTAGAACTGCTTTAAATCACATCTCCATTAAATTTGGTATTCAGCCAACCGATCTTTCTACACGCCTCTCAAAGTATCCTGTGCCACCACAGGATGTTTATTCTCTCTCACCTTTCTTTCCCGGTGTATCTTTAATTACCCCTCTTCTCCCCTGCCTTCCTTCGTGTGGGTGGCCCCGCCTCCTTTGGCAGCCATTTTATGGTTGTGCCCACCACACTATGTCACAATTCCAACTGTGCCCACAAGCTCAGAAAGGTTGTAGACCCCTAATTTAAAGCAAAGATGTAACAAACACATAAGGAAATGACAGACAACAGGCGGAAGGAAAAATACAGAATTGTACACGCATCATCTATCAACACAAATAGGGAGATCAAACATCAGTAGAGGTCACAGATGTGCAAAACAGTTCTTTTTGGGGGGTCTGGTTAATGACACATGGAAGATTGGTCCTGGCAGAGTTATATTTACATACAGAGTAGTGTAGTGATTAAGAGCGATGGTTTGGAGCAGTGGACTCTAAATCTGGAGAACCAAGTTTGCTTTCCCACTCCTCCACATGAGCAGCGGAGGCTAATCTGGTGAACTGGATTTCTTTCCCCACTCCTACACACAATGCCAGCTGAGCGACCTTGGGCTAGTCACAGCTCTTAAAGCTCTCTCAGCCCCACCTACCTCACAGGGTGTCTGTTGTGGGGAGGGGAAGGGAAGGTGATTGTAAGCCGGTTTGATTCTTCCTTAAGTGGTAGAGAAAGTTGGCATATAAAAACCAACTCTTCTTCTGCTACTAAATAAGCTACAGTTTAGGGCCTTGGGTTATGAGAGGCTTCTAAAGACAAAAGAAGAAAAACAATTTTGGTTATGCTCTGGAAGCGACTTGACAGCACTTTACACACACACACACACACACACACACACACACACACACACGAACAACAAACTTTGACATGGTTTAAAAAGGTAAAGGTCCCCTGTGCAAGCACCGAGTCATTCCTGACCCATGGGGTGATGTCACATCCCAGAGTTTATTAGGCAGACTTTGTTTGCGGGGTGGTTTGCCAATGCCTTCCCCAGTCATCTTCCCTTTACCCCCAGCAAGCTGGGTACTCATTTGACCAACCTTGGAAGGATGGAAGACTGAGTCACCCTTGAGCCAGCTACCTGAAACCGACTTCTGTCGGGATCAAACTCAGGTTGTGAGCAGAGCTTTTGACTGCAGTACCGCAGCTTACCACTCTGCGCCACGGGGCAGACATGGTTTAGACCTCCAAAAACTGACCATGAGCCTTGGCTGGGGTCCTACCTGTGTATTTCACAGCCTCCCTGCTCACCTAGGGTTGCCAAATTTTGGATTCCAAAATGCTGGTTCCCTAGGAGGAACTTGGAGGGTGGAGCCAGGACTGAACCAGGGTGGGAACAGATGGGTTATGGGTAGAACCTGACATAACATAGCAAGTGAAGGGATTAAACTTTGCAGAACAGAGAGTTTATTGGAGTTTCATGCCTCAGTCCTGATTTACTTGATAGAACCTGACCTTACCTGTTCGGCAAGGGAAAATATTGGTTGACTGGCAATCTTAGCCCACATAGCTATTCCTCAGGCAGCCAGGCTTCATTACTGGCCATGTTTTTATTGTTACGGTATGGATAAAGCATGGTTGCTGTTGCTAGGCAATCACACTTCCCTATCTGCAACCACCTGCTCCCTAGAAACCAAGCTATCCCTCATCCTCCATTTGGACAGCAGATGATGAGCTGTCTGACACGAAGAAGCAGGCTGTGGTCTGGCATCTGCATTGAGAGAAAGATGGAGAGGAGGCCAAAGAAAGTGAACCGAGGAAACAGTTTCTCGGTTAATGGATCTCCAGAGGAATTGGTTGGCCTCCATGTGAGACAGGTCTAGATGGACCACTGTTCTGATCCAGCAGGGTTCTTCTTAAGTTCTTATGGAGATTTCCAGGAACAACATCTTGGCATCCTATCTCCAGTGTCTTCCAAGAATGGTCCTGACCAAGAAGAAGTAGTGGCATTTGCTTCTAGTACGCAGAATATCAGGGGAAGAGTTTGGACAGAAGGAAGACTTAAGATTGAAGCAAGCTGGTGCTCTGTGAGTGCTAGGTTGGGACGGAGGCCAGATTTGAGCAATATTTGAATGTAAGTAGGGGAGTGAACAAGGAATTCAACTTCCCTTAATTACAGTAGCATGTGTCCTACCTAAAGCTGGAGGAACTTTCCCAAGCCTAAGGAGTCATTCTCCAACTGAAGTAGCTCTTCAGTTGGAGAAAGAACTGCCAACGTTGAAGGAAGGCTCCTTAATTTGCAGGAAAGTTGCAAACGTTGCTCTGTGGAGTATTTTTAAAGAAATAAGAAAGAAAACTGAAGCTGTCAACAAAATTAAAAAAGCACATTAAAGAGCTTGATTATAACAGCACTACTTTTCGTGCTCGCCACGTTTGTTCATCCCAGTTCTTCGGAATACCACCACCACGTGGTTTGCCTGCTTATACATATTATTTGACAACTCCTCGTCTTTCTAGAGCCTTCTGTTTAGCTATATTGAATGCTAACCCCTCTATGGTTATGCAGGGCAGAATTTTGAATATACCATATCCAGACAGGACCTGTCCTTGCTCTTGTGGCTCTATTGATTCATTAGCTCATGCCTTCTTGGAATACCGCTTTTATGAGGAACTTCAATCACATTATATCTCCCCCCCTTTTAACATACACATCTAATGCCTCTGTGTCTGATATAATGCCTTTTCTACTAAGCGATAGGGATCCCAAGGCTACATTGTCAGTGGCAAGATTTGTTTCAGTCCTTATATCCCTCAAACACTAGATATATGCTGCTCAAGATCAATGGCTCAAGGGATAAAAAGATCAATGGATCAAGGGATAAAAAATGGATTCTAAGGGATAAAAGGAAGGAAAGGAAATAAGAAAGAAAGAGTACCCATGTCACAAATACCAAGTTAAGTACCCATTTTATCATTATACCTTTAGTAAATAATTATTCAATAGCTCTCATATCGGGTCCATAGTTTCCCAGTTTTCAGTGTCTATCTATCCCATTTCTGATTAATACCAAGATAACAGGGTTTCTCTTCAATTGTAAATGGTGACAGTGAAGTACAGTGGAAAGGTAAAACCCCACCCTCCACATATTTGGTGATCAAATCCCTTCAGTCACCATAGTAACCCTCTGAATACAAGTCGTGGGGCCAACAACAGAGGGGATCTTTGCCCTCTGTGTGCTTCTTGTAGGCCTTCCAGGGGCATCTGGTTAGTCACTGTGCGAAACAAGATGCTGGGCTATATGGGCCATGGTGTCATCTAGCCCTGCTGCTATTATGGTCTTAATGAAGCAGTTGGGCACCAGGTCAAAGGCTGGAAGACAGTGATCCCCAGCAAGGTGCCCGTGAATGTTATGGTGCCCACCAATGTGTTTTTACAGGAATGGTTAGGGAACAGAGTGGAAGTGTTGGAGCAGCAGGAGCATGGTTTGCCCTCACTCTGAATTAGCTTTGTTTTGTTTCATGTGGTAAGAAGGCAACTGCTGTTGGGGAGGGAAGAAAGGAGGCCTGTGCAATATTATTATCTCTGTGTTGCAATCTGGCCCAGTAAGTGCCAAGTTACAATTTAGATGATCTGGTGACTGGACCCAGCGACCTCAGCTTGGGTTGCCAACCTCCAGATACTAGGGAGCCAGTGTGGTGTAGTGGTCAAGAGTGGTGGTTTGGAGCGGTGGACTCTGATCTGGAGAACCAGGTTTGATTCCCCTCTCCTCCACATGAGCAGCAAAGAGGGATCTGGCAACCCTAACCACAGCAGCCATTTGGTGCTTGGCTGGGCCCACTCAATGTTCTCAAAATCCCCAAAATGCCCATAGTCTCAAAATGGTTGGGGATCCCTGCCCTAAGACATCTGTGCCCTAAAGTATGACCTCCAAACTCCAGAGCTTCATCAAAGGCCAGTTCAGAGACAGATGCAAGTTGTAACTTGGCACTCACTGGGCCAGATTGCAACATACAGATAAATATTGCACACACCTCCTTCCTTCCCTCCCCATCAACAGTTGTCTTCTTAAGAAGGAAAAACCACATAAAACAAAACAAAGTTAATTCAGAGTGAGGGCAAGCCATGCTTCCACTCTCTTCCCTAACCATTCCTGTAAAAACTGGTGCTCACAGGGTCTAAAAAGGTCACTAAAAGCATGCATGATGTACATGCTTGTACGTATGTGAAAAAGCACGTATGACATGTCTGCATGTGAACATGCACACACTTCATTTTGACTCAGCTCTATGAAATAACTGCTTTGTTCAAACAAATATTTTCAAATAATTCTTCCTTCTGAAACCAGTCTGCTGGAACAGATTCTTTCCAAATCCATTTGCAATATTTACCTTTAATGCTCTTGAAGTTTGGCAGGCTAGAGAAGTTCAGACAAGGGCAGGTAGGGAGAGAGAGAGTTTCAAAAGTAAAGTAAAGGCCAAGTTCCTTAACAGGCCTCCAGCGTTTGCCTCCCTGTCCTGCTTTTACTTCAAAGCGAGGACGTACAACCTCAGCAGCTCCAGTCCAGTTTCTTTACAAGGCTACATTTAGTTACAGATTATGCAAGCATTGTGTTTGTGAATGGTTTCAATTTACAGGCTGGGTCTAAAGTGGCATGCTGGGAGAAACCAGAAGCCATGACAAAAGGAATGGTAATGCTTCTCAGTGACTGCAGATATCACATCAGTCACGACCCTTACTTGTTGGGAAATGTTTTTGTTCCAGTACCCATGAGGCTGGAAGCAGGGTTCCCAAACCCTGCCTAGGGAGTGGTTCCTAGGGAGGGGGGAATTTGGGAAGGAAGTGATGTCACTTCCACATGATGTTCTAGGCTGCCTCCCCTAGTCTCTATGGCCATTACTACAGAGACTATGGGAAATTCCAACAGTGTCACTATGTGGAGACCATTTTTTTCTCCTGCTCGTCAATGCCTCAGAGGTAGGAAATTGGGACTGTGTGTGTGTGCCGTGAAGACACAGCTGACTTACAGTGACCCCACAGGGTTTTCAAGGCAAGAGGCGTTTGGAGTTGGTTTGCCATTGCCTGCCTCTGTGTGGGCTGAGGGAGTTCTGAGAGAACTGTGACTGGCCCAAGGTCACCCAGCAGGCTTCATGTGGAGGAGTGGGGAATCGAACCCAGTTCTCCAGATTAGAGTCCACTGCTCTTAACCACTACACCATGCTGGCTCTCCTCCACTCCACAAAGATAAAAGGGAGGACTGTCCCGCCAAGATGTGTGTGTGTGTGTGGGGGGGGGAGACAGAGGGGTATCTGTGTGAAAAGGGGAGAGCATCATTTAGACTGAAAGGAGACATAAGCACTCTATATATAATACGACACACCCTGAAATCAATTCACATACAAGGGGAGCAGACAAACGCCCACTGACCCTGCTCCCCCACCTACACGCAATCATCGGCTCATAAGCTCAGAGTCCACATGCATTAAAAATGTAGTACACAGGGCCCCGCTTTATGATTGGGCATGCTGCCTTTCTGGACACTCCCAATCACACTGCCCAATGAGAGCATTGCTCCCAGCGTCTTCATGGCATGCTGCATACTGCGCAATACAAGAGATGGCATTCTCAGTAATGATGAACCTTGCAGAGAAGAGTCATTACATAATGTGGCGCCATCCCCTGAAGAACAGGATTGCTTCCTTCCAGCAGGCCAACACCAAACTCTGGTGGGCTATGAGACCCTGGACATGCAACAAGCTCATGCCTCCGATATTTGGAGCATGAACCTTCATGTCTACAGTCAACATAGTAGCACAAGTGAAGCCACACAACAGAGGCAGTAAAATCTTTGTCATATTACTTCTGTTTGTCAAGGAGATTCACTTAAAAAACTAAATTATTATATAAATACTCCCATGTGATTTGGCCTCTCCATGCATTTCTTCTCTCCACCTTCACCTGAGTGAAAACTGGAAGCAGGTCCTTTTCTGGGGTGGCACCTTGAATTTGAAATTACCTCCCAGTCTGTCTGGTGCCACGTCGCTAAGATTTAAGCTCTATATTTAAAACTATGTTGCTTTCCAAATTGTCTGGCACAGCATTTTTCCCCATCCCCCCACTTCCGTGACTGGTGTCATTAAAGATCTTTCTGCTCTGTTTTTAAGACTGTGTTTTCTTGACTTGTACTCTTTCATGGATTGGTGTTCGAGGATCTACTGGCACAAGTGAAATAACCACTTCCTTTTGTTGCTAACTTTTTGGTTGCTTTCTGACTAGTGGTTCTTCCAGCGTTGCCTCTTCTTCAGATGGATTCTGCTCTTCCCTCTGCCTTTCTTGTCAAGGTGAACGGGTACAGTACAGTTCTTCTATTAGTTGCTCCGCCTCTTTCTTGTTCCTGACTATACTTTTCCCATTAGGTAAAGAAATATCAAGAGCATAGGGTGCAATCCAACGGAACCTTGTGTTCTTTTTGTGTAGAACGGTCCTGAGTTTGTCCAACTGCTTCCTCTTGCGAATGACCGCTGGCGGAGGATCAGAAAGAACTAAGACTTCTCTTTTACTAATGATTTATTATGAGCCTCTACAGGCAGGTTTAAGAGGAAGAGCGGTCTACAAATGTTTCAGGCAAATAAGTTACTACTGCTATTTATAATAAACAGTACAATCCACTCTAGGATCCTAATACATGCATGAAAGGCAGACTGAAATTTCATGCTATTCCACAGCACTTAAGGGTGTAATTTTAAAACAGCCTACTGCAAATATTATACATAAACTGAAAATACATTGTCCCTTTGGAGTTTCAGCAGGAAAATGATGACAATGTAGATTAGGGGTGTCAAACATACGGCCCGCGGGCCGGATCTAGCCCCTTGAGAGCTCTTATCCTGCCTGCAAGCTAGCCAAGGCAGCCACCCCCACTCCACTTCCAATCTGGGTTGGCAAGGCATGGCTCGGCCCGACCAAGTGACATTTATGTTATATCCAGCCCTCGTATCAAATGAGTTCGGCTCCCCTGGTGTAGGTATTTCCCTGAACCATGCTACAGTCATCTAGAGTTTCTTGTACAACACTTCTTCCAGCAGTTTCAAAATTTGGCCCACAGCCCAGATGTCTCCACAGAGCCAAGCACAAAAGCTTTGCATCTAGCATTCAATATTGGTAACAGATGTTGGGGTAGAACTTATCATACTAGTACCAATGACACCACAGTGCCCCAGTAGCTTTAGGTGCAATTGTTAGTAGGTCAGGTTCTCCAGTGAACAGATGTTACGGGAACAGTTGCCAGAATCACAAGGACTTTGAGGGAGGCAACCAAACAAACATTGTGATTCATGGTTACAGGAGCGCCTTATCAAAATCCGGAATGTAACTAAGGTTGTCCTTGAGTGGTCACATTATGTATGATCTTGTTCGTTTTCTCACCATCCTCACACTTTTAGTTTTTGGAATTGCCATTCAACATAATCTCTCTCTTAACATTTATTCACATTGTTCTCAAGTAGTGTGTATCTAAGGGTATATAATGGGTTCACACATCAACCACAATGTTCTCCCCACCCCTTCGGAACACAAAATCTGATTGTGGTCGTACAATGGCAGGGTAATCTTAGAGTTACTTGATTACTTTTACAGATTGTTTAACTTGATGGGAGATCTGGATTCAAATCCAACTTAAACCCAACCGTGAACTTTGAATTGGCTTCAGATTTATTAAAAGGGCAAAGGTGACCAACCTTGTCAAGTACTCTTCCCTAGAGATAAGCAGGCCAGGAAACATTCAGAAAAAATTGTAGTGGTGGAAACCAGATTCTCCCCCTCCAATATTGAAAAATTGGGAAGCTTGGTAAAATACCTGGAGAGGAGGCATTCAAGTTTTCTAAATTCTAAATATAAAAAAAATTTAAAACCTCTTGTGAAATTGCCTTTTTAAATGGTGAGTGAAATGCTTCTGAAGCCAACTTTTAAAAATATTGCCAGGTGCCCCTTACTCGTTTAAAATGCTTTCTAAAATCTGTTAGACAGTTAAAGTACTGGATGATTACAATCCCATGAATAGACAAAGACGACTTTTAAATCCCCCTCCCGCTTCAGCAAACCAAAAGGCCCGAATCCCCAGAAACAGCAAATCCCTCTGGAATTCTTCACACAGCCAGTTCTTATAGTCAGTAAGTAATAAATCTGTATTCCACTTTAGACTGCTCACACAAGGGACCATTTCCCCACGAAGTTTCCTGCACATAGCAAATTAACATTTCTTGGAAAAGACATATCTTATCTGTTGTCCATCAGAACGAGAATCAGCTGAGCGACAGGGAAGGATTAATCCTATTACAGCTCCCTAGAACCTCCTCTCTTTCCAAGGTGGCACCTGGACATCAGTGGGCAAAGGTAATCATGGGGGGGGGGGACCTGCCAATCTTCCTGCACTGCACAGTATTCTTTCCAGCCCCTTCAAAAACTCCAGCGGGATAAGAATTTGGTTCCTCTCTTTTCACCATGAAGAGGAAAGAGAAGAGTGAAAAGGGGAGTGAACAAAATAGTTTTGGTAACTGGCAATCTCCCAAAACTCAGAAGAACAGCTTAGAAAGCTTTCTGGAAGTGCGGGTCATTTGTTGCTCAAGCTGAGTTTATAATTAATGGCTTTTATTTTTCTCCCTTGTGTGCTTGTGGGTTTTTCTTTAAAAGCTGCATTTTCCTCAGCACCCCATGACGAACAGCAGGGAGAACAGAATTCTGAAGACATCATTGGACACCATGACAACTGATCTCTGGGCCACTTCATACTTGTCGTTCTCCCTACACAGGGTTTTTTTTTTTAGAGGGGAGCACCGTTGTATGCATCAACATGTGCAAAGAGTAAGCAAGAATTTACTATGCCAGATGTATTATCTTTGGAAATCCACCACCAACTACAGCCTCCACAGCTGCATGCACACCACAGCTGCATGATATTCATACATGACTGCATATACACATGACCAGTGGTTTGCATACTCCCATGCAGGGAAAACATCATATCGAAAGAGGCACTCAAACCCGGTCTGCAAAAAACTTATTACTCCTTGATATGAGCATCTGAAGGAAATGTACATGGGTGTTTTTAAACATGCAAGTTCTCTAACAAACATGGCCTTGAATTCACCTTGCCTCATCCCAACCCCAGAATGACATCCAATTAGCCATAATGGTATCAATGCAAACATGCACATCGGATTCCTGTGTGTCACTAAAGCATGGAGTTGCATCCAACCAGCATGCCACTGATGGAAGAGGAAAGAGAGACAATCTTATTCTGTTCCCTTCTTCACCACAGCCCCTCAACCCTATTTGTCTGTGAGGGTTCCCTGATCCCTGGGTTCCAACCTATCGCAACAAAACATTCTTGCAAAAATAACAGCAATGCACCCCACCTGCATCATCACCATATCTTCTGGGCTACAGAGCCAGCGTGGTATAGAGGTTAAGAGCGGTGATTTGGAGCGGTGGAGTCTGATCTGGAGAAGCAGGTTTGATTCGCCACTCCTCCACATGAGCGGCGGAGGCTAATCTGGTGAACTGGATTAGTTTCCCCACTAGTCCAAATGAAGCCAGCTGGGTGACCTTGGGCTAGTCACAGCTCTATTAGAACTCTCTCAGCCCCACCTACCTCACAGGGTGTCTGTTGTGGGGAGGGGAAGGGAAGGTGATTGTAAGCCGGTTTGATTCTGCCTCAAGTGGTAGAGAAAATGAGCATATAAAAACCAACTACTACTACTACTACTACTCTTCTTCTCCTCCTCCTCTCAAGGGATTTATTCAACACTTGGTACCTTGATTGCACCAAGCAAGTAGTTATTACTATTACTATTATTGTGCTTTAGAGGTTTTTAAATGCTCCATATATATTGTACCAGTAATCCTCGCATCAGGAGGGAAGGCACGGTATAGCCCGATCTTGTCAGATCTAAAGGGCTAAGCAGGGATGGTACTTGGAAGGGAGACCACCAAGGGAGGTTCTGCAGAGGAAAGCAATGGCAAACCACCTCTGCTTCTCACTTGTCTTGAAAGCCCTTTGTGGGAGTCGCCATAAACCAGTTGCGGTTTGACAGCACTTATGTTTGTAATCCTTGCATCAATCCTGACGGAGAGGCCAGTATGATTAATGCTGCAGTGCAGGGCTAAAGACAAGAGCTGGCAGCTTGCCCAAGGCCACCTAATGAGTTCATAGTGAAAGCAAGATCTCAGTCAGGGAGATCTTTGCCCCCTCTGCTGAACCCCGACAGCCTCTCCCATATACACACACCCCAAGCTTGCTTTCCTCCCAGCTGCAAACCTTCCCTTTAAGCTACAGCTCTACATCATGCAATTAGCAATTTAAAATTAATTAGCTCCCTGTCTATAATTCCACAAGAGAGAAAAGTACGTATTATATAAAATTACAGCTACAGGTTTAGTTCAGAAGCAACATTCTCCCAGGTTGGCTCAATTCCTCCTCTTCCTCTCCAATCCCTTCCCTGACTTCTAGGTTTGGACTGTTACAACTAAAGAGCAAGTTCTATCTATGCTACTTGTTTCAGGTTTATGAGCTAATTTGTCACCAGGCCAGCCAACAGCATTTAATGCACTTTCCTGTCGCTCTTACCCAGAAATCACAACAACCAGAAGCTGCTCGGGAACCATATAGTCTTCAAAGCCCAAGTCATGCACAAGGTGGGTAAAGGAAGTAAGTGTGTGAGCCCAAGAGTTTCAGAGGCTCATTCTCATAATGAGCAAACCACATCTGACTGGAGTTGGATGTAGCAGCTACTACAAACAACTAAATAGGACCTACATGCTGAGGTGGATCCAACCATCCTCCACGGAGTCTTTCTCCAATGATAGAGCCACCTTAAGGTGGAGGAAGGCTCCTTAGCCTGGAGGAAGACTTCAAATTTTACTCAATGGAGTGACAGGATAGGGGTAGGATCCACCCCATTTGGTCTACATGACAAGGGCCAAATCCCTTTGCTTAAAAAAATCAGAAATAACGATCCTATTTAATAACACTTCATAATCACCATAGCCAAATTACTAGTCTATTCTCTATAAATAATACTTTTGGGGAGCAATGCCACCTTGAATCTGTTTAACACCAGACTTCTCAACCATGCTGAGTCTTTTACCTTGGAGTACAAAAATCTCTTTTCTACATACATACACCCACCCACATGCATTAAGTAACCTTATGCATGTGTAGGGTTGCCAACTGCCAGGTAGTAGCAGGAGATCTCATGCTAATTCAACTGATCTCCAGCAGATAGAGATCAGATCACCTGGAGAAAAATGGCCACTTTGGCAATTGAACTGTATGGCATTGAAGTCCCTCCCCTCCCCAAACCCCGCCCTCCTCAAGCTCCGCCCCTAAAATATCCCACCAGTGGCGAAGAGGGACTTGGCAACCCTATCCATGTGAGGATCAGTTGCCAAAAGCTCAACACGTTTTGTTTTGTGAACTTGATCTAAAGGTTAGGAAGGTAAGAAAATTTGTTGGCTCTTTTCCAAGTCATAACGAGAGGAAGGACTCTTCTAGGACTTTGTTCATCCTCTGCTCCCCTTCAGTTGTCTAAGATCCTGTGAAGGAAGAGGCTTCCTTCGAACTACCATAACGGACATCTACTGGATCACATATAATAATGCATTGTCAGATATATTAATGAAGAAGAAGAAAAAGAAAGAGTTGCTTTTAATACTCCATTTTTCTCTACCTTCAACAAGTCTCAAAATGGCTTACAATCACAATCCCATCCTCTCCCCACATAAGGCACCTTGTGAGGCAGGTGGGGCTGAGAGAGTTCTGAGAGAACTGTGATTAGCCCAAGGTCACCCAGCTGGCTTCGTGTGTAGGAGTGGGGAAAGAAACCCAGTCCACAAGATTAGAGTCTCCTTCTCATGTGGAGGAATGGGGAATCAAACCCGGTTCTCCAGATTAGAGTCCGCAGCTCTTAACCACTACACCACGCTGGCTCTTTTTACAGCTGTGCTGGTCCAGTAGAAAAATCCCTAATTCTGATAACCAACGGAGGAAATTTTATGTGTGACCATCAAATATGAGGAGCATAGCAGCAAAATTTCAGGACTGTGTGGTTCAGAACCATCAATGAAACCTTATTTTGATTCTATTGAGTCTATAAATTTTAACCTCGATATCATTTTGCCCAGTTTATGACAGTCGCAAAACTGTTCTGGTGGATTTACGCTTTCGAGTTGTAATGTTAATTCAGCGGCTAGAAAGTCCTGCTCACCACATTCGATTTCCTGAGCCCAGGGGCCTCTCTGGTACACTCTTGCGCTGAATCTTCTTTTCATCTGGCACAGCACAATGGCTAGTCTGCTTTTCACTCAACTCTCAGGAGCTCGAGTTCACCCTGTACAGAACAGTCAAAGCAGTTCACGCACCTGATCTTACACTAACTTTACAAGTCTCTGAAGGGTGCCACATTCTTATTTATTTACTTATTTGCTTCATCTATGCTCCACTGTTCTCCCCAACAGGGACCCAAAGTGTCTTGAGAGCCAGCGTGGTATAGTGGTTAAGAGCAATGGTTTGGAGAGGTGGACGCTGATCTGGAGAACCGAGTTTGATTCCCCACTCCTCCATATGAGCGGCGGACGCTAATCTGGTGAACCGGGTTTGTTTCCCCACTCCTACACACGAAGCCAGCTGGGTGACCTTGGGCAACTCACAGCTCTGTTAGAGCTCTCTCAGCCCCCAGGGTGTCTGTTGTGGGGAGGGAGGGAAGGTGATTGTGAGCTGGTTTGATTCTTCCTTAAGTGGTAGAGAAAGTCGGCATATAAAAACCAACTCTTCACCTTCTTCCCTGTTGAGATGGCACTTGATGTCTCCATCCCTCACCCCACCCGAACGCTTCATTCACCACTGTAACATCCAGCATTTTGTGTCTTCCCATTAACAACAAAATATGTAGAAGGCAGAGAAAAGCAAGCCTAAAGTAGGTCAGTCATGTCACTTAAATTAAATCCATTGGAGCAACATGATCGGTGCTTACAAAACAAGATGAGGAATGCAGAAATATATTCTTTCCCCCCCCTGTAACATTTAGCAGAGGCACGTTATAATTGCCAGCGCCGAGCAGATTAAAAGTCAATTTAGCAACATCAAGCACGAGCCAGTTGTACTAACAGGCCTCCTAAAGTGTCGGTTCAGCGCAGATCAGCAGGGGAGAGACCAAGCAAGGAGCCTCATTACCGAAACGAGGGAGTTGGGCAGACCCTGCCGGAGATCGAAACAAGCAAGGTTGGAGCTGGCAATCGTTGCAAACTCTAATACTTGACGTTAGCGGCTGGGATCCAGCAATCCATCACTGAAATATGCTAGCAGTTTCAGATTCTCCCCATGTTTCTCTCCTGCAGCAGCCCATGGAAACCACCCAGAAACATGATTCCTGGGGTCATGGGACCCATGTCTACAACTAGCCACAGGCTTCAGTGTGGAAGGAGAAGATGGATGATATCACCACCACCTTCCAGTTCCTAAAAGGCAGTCCACTAGGGTTGGCATGTCCTCTTTGCCACTGGTGGGAGGTTTTTCAGGTGTAGCCTGAGGAGGGTGGGGTTTAGGGAGGGGAGGGACTTCAATGCCATAGAGTCCAGTGGCCAAAGCGGCCGTTTTCTCCAGGTGAACTGATCTCTACTAGCTGGAGATCAGTTGTAATAGCAGGAAATCTCCGGCTAGTACCTGGAGGTTAGGAAAACAGTACAGGGGCAACAGTCATGTACAAAAAGGTGCAATTTATATAAGCTATTGAAGTGAAAACATGTACAATATTGTACTCAACAAGGTAACCACACAACAAACTAACAATCAATATGTACAATATATACAGCAAGGAGCAGCAAAAATTTTCAGGAGTCTCAACAGAGTAACAGAAGCAATCCAGTTTCTGTGTACAAAATTTCATAAGCCACAGAAACTGGATTGCTACTGTTACTACTTGATTGTTAGTTTGTTGTGTGGTTACCTTGTTGAGTACAATATTGTACATGTTTTCACTTCAGTAGCTTATATAAATTGCACCTTTTTGTACATGACTGTTGCCCCTGTACTGTTTTCCTAACCTATTTGGTATTAGTATAGAAGTGCCTTTTTCTTCTCCAGTACCTGGAGGTTGGCAACCCTTACAGTCCTCTGATGAAAGAGGGTTGCCCTGCTCCCACTCCCCACCGCAGCTCCCCAACACATGTGGCTGTTTGTTAGGGTTGCCAATTGCCAGGTAGTAGCAGGAGATCTCCTGCTAATTCAACTGATCTCCAGCCGATAGAGATCAGATCACCTGGAGAAAAATGGCTGCTTTGGCAATTGAACTCTATGGCATTGAAGTCCCTCCCCTCCCCAAACCCTGCCCTCTTTAGGCTCCACCCCCAAAATCTCCCGCCGGTTGCGAAGAGGGACCTGGCAACCCTACTATTTGTCCGGGCAGGCCCTGAAGCCCCAGAAATCACTGCAATGTTGGTCGGAAAGGATTAAAAGCATAAGAACATTAGAAAAGCCATGCTGGATCATGGTCCATCAAGTCCAGCAGTCTGTTCACACAGTGGCCAACCAGGTGCCTCTAGGAAGCCCCCAAACAAGACGACTGCAGCAGCATTATCATGCCTGTGTTCCACAGCACCAAATAGAATAGGCATGCTCCTCTGATACTAGAGAGATTAGGTATGCAGCATGACTAGTATCCATCTTGACTAATAGCCATGGATAGCCCTCTCCTCCATGAACGTGTCCACTCCCCTCTTCAAGCCTTCCAAGTTGGCAGCCATCACCACATCCTGGGGCAGGGAGTTCCACAATTTAACTATGGTTGGAGGAGATGGACATTGGAAAACCTGCACTGCTTCCACAAACGTATCTCTGGAGCCACACTTCAAAGTCTAGTGCATGCATCATCTCGGTAATCTAAACAACATCCCTTTAAGGTAGGTTAGAATCATGCACATGCATCAAGAGAGAGACCAAACCTGTGAAAGAATCGTTTGCCTGAGGCCCCTACCATTCTTGGCTGAGGCAAGTTGAACTTGCTGAACAAAATGAACGGGTTTAGGAGGACAGGCACAATTCCCACTCAGCCAGGTAGGCAAAACCAGAGCCAGGGATGACTCAGCTTTCGACGGATGCCCTGTCTCCTTTGCATATGTCACCTTCTGAATTAGGGCAACATTTTGAGACCTGGCGACAACTATATATTACAGATTCAGGAGTTTCACAACAAAATCAAATGCCACATTGGGTAGCTGTCATGATGGCTAAATGGATACGTCCATAATTGCAGCATGTACCCCACTGAATATCAGTGGATTATATTGTGAAGTGAATTACCTGAGTGCTTATAAAGCAGGGGTGGGGAATGTCAGGTGGTGGGGGGGGGGGGTTAAGGCCCGCGAAATCATTTGGTCTGGCCCTTCCGTGGGTCCTGGCAGATCTCCAGCTCAGAAGGATCTAAGACTGGTGGTCAGCCCCCTCCCGCGGACAGGAATAGCCTCTATTCAAGGCGGATGTGAGTTTGTTTTGCTGAGAAAAGGAACCTTTTCCCCCCTTGCAGAAGAGTTGTTAGCTATGGAGCTGCTAGGACTGCGCAAGAAACTGTGTTAACCCTTTCCCACCCGGGCCGTGGAGAAACATATTCCCTCTGTACCACAAGAAGGCTGAGGGCGGAAGTGGCAACAATAGAGGGGTTAAAGGGGGCAGGGTCAGACTGCGTGGGGGGGGGGGTTTCTTAGCCAGTGTGTCCTCATTTCACCACTGCAGGTGGAGGTAGTAGGAGCCAGCTGTAGAATCTGGCCCCGACCATGTGGAACAGGAACAACTCTGGCGTGTGGCTGGACGACTATGCCCGGCTGGTGCAACAGACCATCCTGTGCCACCAGGTGGGAGAGTGCACCACTGGTTGGATGCCTGCTTGGGGCTTGGTCGGCTAATTTTTAAGTTGATAATTTTGTACGGCCCGCAAATGATGTTATAAATATCCAAATGGCCCTTGGCGGAAAAAAGGTTCCCCACCCGTTACAAAGTCTTCACAGAAGCGTTAGCTGGTCCAAAATACAGCAGCTGGAGTGCCAAATAGGGCACAATGCAGTAATCTCATTTTCCCTGTGCCAAAAAGGCTACATTAATTACCAGACTGACTCTGGACACAATTCAAAAGTGCTGCTTTTGACCTCGTAAAACCTTATATGATGTGTGCCCTAGAGAATCTGAACACGCATCTTCTCCTGAATTTTTGATGTTCATTTTATTTAGACAATTTTATGCCGCCTTTTAGCCACTGGCTGCAAGCCAGCTGTCCACTAACATCATCTGAAGACCTTCTACAAATAGTCCTGCCCTCCAAGATGAGACCAGATGGGACCAGAGGTACGGCCTTCTCAGTGGTGGCACTGTGAGTGTGATATTCTTTCTCCCTTGAAATTAGCCCTAGGGAGGGGCCGTGCCTCAGTGGTAGAGCATCTGCTTGCCATGCAGAAGGTCCCAGGTTCAATCCCCAGCATCTTTCGTTAAAGGGACTAAGCAAGTAGGTGATGCAAAAGACTTCTGCCTGAGATCCTGGAGAGCCGCTGCCGGTCTGAGTAGACAATACTGACTTTGATGGACCGAGGGTCTAATTCACTATAAGGCAGCTTCATGTGTTCATTTGTTCATCTCCTCTAGCTCTGTTCACCAGATGAAAGCTTGATTATTTTGCAAGGCTTTTGGCTGAATCCTCTCTTTTTTCTTATTGGCACAAGTTTATTATTTTGTCTGTCCTTGCCCAGAAGAATATCCATTTCTCTCAGCTGAGCTTTTAAGATTTAAAACTGGGGCTCATTTCCAGTTTTATCAGTTCATCTGGTGCTGGTTTGATTTTAGTTTATACTGTGATTTCAAGAAGATTCGAGTTTACATAGTGATTTCAAGAGGACCGTTTTACGTTTGCGACAAGCCACTTTGAACTTCAGGAAAAGCAGGATAAAAAAATATTTTACACATCCGCTCTGTTGATCCTTGAAAGTTCCTGGAGCTTGGAGTGTGGTTAGAAGAAAGTCCTGGTGCCAGACAATTATGTCTTCCCTTAAGTCCGCACCTCTAAACAGCAACAGATGGTCCTCTTTTCACTCCGACTCAAGCTATCCAGCAAAGAATTAACCTTCCGTCTGAAGCAGCTGCATTTTATAACTCAAGAGAATCAAAGCATCACATCGGGTTTCCAATTCAGTGGCCTCCGAACCACTCTGTGATACACCTCAGTGATGGAAGGTAAGACGCCAGCGGTTCGATACTAAGCAGAGTTACACCCTTCTAAATTCATTGAAGTCAAAGAGCTTAGAAGGGTGTAATTTGGCTCAGGAGTGCACCGTGAAAAGCTTAATGTAAATTCTGAAAGCCAAGGTGATTGGTTTATTGCAGCCCAGAGCCACCAACCCACTCTTCCCTGTGCAGCTGATTTAATTTTAGAGAAAGAAAACATTGTATTAAAAGAACCCAGAAAAAGCACATCAGCCTAATTTTCAGACCTTCTCCCTACCTTCAGAACTGCAGTATAGTTTTTATTGTTACTGAACTAGCCTGAAAATTGTTCAGGAGAGCATTTTTAGAAAGGGAATAGCATGCCGGCTTTTCTAAATGGCTGTAATTTGTTGCACTGTTTAATGCATGTTATCATCCTGGTTTTTTTTTACTGCATTGTTTCTCCTTTTTGGAATCAAGTTTTTGCATTATGTATTGTGTGCCCTTACCCTGTTCGTATTGCATTGGTATCAAATTTTGTAATCTGCCTGGTCCTGCCCACTTTCTACGAACACTTGGCCGGCACCAGGAAAAGCACTGGCAGGTACCATCATACCCACGGCCACTATGGTGGGTATCCCTGAGTGAACCACGTGGGCGTCAAGAATGTTTTCATGGGCTGGGGATTCAACCACCCATGCTGGGATTTATGCCTGTTTTTGAGGCATCCTGTCTGACTGCAACTCCCAGCCCTACGTGATACACTGCAAATTGGGGGCCTTCTGTCCCCAAAAGCATAAGAACTGCCTTGCTGGGTTAGGGAAGGCAGCATGGTATAGCCTGATCTCGTCAGATCTCAGAAGCCAAGCAGGGTCAGCCCTGGTTAGTATTTGGACGGGAGACCACCAAGGAATAGCAGGTTTGCTATGCAGAGAAAGGCACTGGCAAATCACCTCCAAACATCTCTTACCTTGAAAACCCCATAAGGGGTCGCCATAAGTTAGCTGTGACTTGATGGTACTTTACACACACACAATATTACAGGGCCTCTTAAACTTGGCACAGCTCAGAGCCTCAGAATGCCTTCATCCAGCCCAACCACACGTAACAAAGAGTGTGGTATAGGGCATAGATAAGAGCCCATGGCGTAGAGTGGTAAGCTGCAGTACTGCAGTCCATGCTCTGCTACCGACCTGAGTTCGATCCCGACGGAAGTCGGTTTCAGGTAGCCAGCTCAAGGTTGACTCAGCCTTCTAGCCTTCCGAGGTCGGTAAAATGAGTACCCAGCTTGCTGGGGGTAAAGGGAAGATGACTGGGGAAGGCACTGGCAAACCACCCCGCAACCAAAGTCTGCCTAGTAAACATCGGGATGTGACGTCACCCCATGGGTCAGGAATGACCCGGTGCTTCCACAGGGGACCTTTACCTTTCCATTTTTATAGGACATAGACTACACATGATCCTCCAGATACGTACAGATGCCATGATGTGAAAACAGGGACAATGCGTGTATTTACCATGCATGTACAGCCTTGGTACGCATGAAAACAAACCCTGAAAAATTCAGTGGTCAGTTCATGCATACTGAGGTTGTATATGCATAATAAATATTTGTGTTGTTGCCCCTGTTCACACAACATGGCAGCAGTGAGTACTGGGGTGACTGGGAGGATCATGGGGGCACAAATTCTCCCTTTATGTGCAGTTGGTGGGCTCCCAATGTATGTGACTGAAACATCTGGAAAGGTCAAGTTTATTAATACAGTTGACTGACCAATCACGTGCCAACACATCAAAATTTCCAGACACAATAGTTTTGCACCACAGAATCAGACTGCCCGTACATATCAAGGTATAAGGTCAATAAAATTATCATATTAAAATTGATAAAATTGTAAAATATTCTAACAATCATTCTCTAATAAAGTTGTGCGTATTTTAATAGCAACAGCGCAGAACATCTGGAAAGGTCTTTTTCTTACCAGCAGGGAAGAAAACCCAAAAGTGGTAAGGCCCCTTCTCAAGATAGTTGATATCAAACTCACACAGAGAACCTTAAATAGGCTCCTTCCTCCATTCCAAGTAAAATGGCTACTTTCAAACAGATCAAACAACACTAAAACATTGAGAATGGCCAGAAGGCCTTTGTTTTGGCTCCGGACACTACTCAGATAACATTTGCCACCTCTGCTCCCTGCTTTCCATGATGGGGCCCAGTAAGGAAGGCACACACACACACACAAAAGAGATTATCCATAGTAGATTATCGCTTGGGTGAAGGCCCAATTACATTGCCATGGAAGTGCAAAGTGGTCTTAGTGACGGCTGTAAATGTGATGAATGTCTGTATTCCCACAGTATTTCACAGTGCAAGAAACGAGGGTCATTCAGCAAAGGGAGGGTGCTTTCCCCTGCCTTATTTGCTGCCACATTATGCATGCCTGTCATTTATCTAGGTACTTCTCACATACATTAAGTCTAATTAAGAATCAATAAGGGCTGTGTGGTTTCCCCAGAAACAGACAGTGAAGAGCACAGGAAGAAAGACCCCCAAATATGGGTCCCAGCCACCCCTTCCCCCAATGTCTTTCAAGTGTGTTTGCGCTATATAGTTTAACACTGATTTTATTCCTGCAACTCATACTGGTGCAGGAAAGCTGAGTGCCAAAACATATTCAAACACAGTAGGAGTGAGACAATGGTCTTTTGTATTAATCCACTTTTGCGTTACACAGAAACTACCTACAAACTCGATGCTGGATGGGGAAAAAAGCAGGAAACAAAACAATACAATACAATAACAAGGCTAGCTGCCAAGGAACAAATCTTAATGCCAACTCGCTATTTGCCTTTGAACTGATCATCAACTAATTACATTTACATAAATTTGCATACCTTCATACAATCAGCAATAAACAATGAGTAACAATAAAAGTTATTACTCATTGTTGGAAGGAAAGACTATGGGGTGAAGTCAAAATGGCTTTTTTAAAAGAAAAAGAAAAAGAACGTCTTTACTCCAGTGAAAGTTTGTCCTCATTTTTTAATCCTCTCTTACACTACGCATGCTATTTGAAAATAAACCCAGTTTTGTTCATCAAGATTCAAATCCTTTACGCCAATAAAAGTTTGAATGAATGATTCAAATCCAGTAACACCTTAAAGACCCAGAAGATCTGCAGGGAATAAGCATTCGAGAGTTAAAGCTCCCTTTCTCAGATACCTTGTCAGAGCTTTGATTCCTGAAAGCTTATACCCTGGAGATCTTGTTGGTTATTAAGTTTCTACGGGACTCAAATCTAGCTCTTCTCCTGCAGACCAACCTGTCTGCCCACCTGAAACGAGTTTTGTTCAGTGATGCTCAATTCTAAATCAGCACACATAGGATTATGGTTCCTAGTAAGTTCGGCTGATCTTCCATATTCCTTTATCCACTATATTGATGGGTTGGAGACTCATTCCCATGAGCATGCAGCAGGGGAAGATGGGCACACTAAAATAGCTGCCCCTCTCTTAAGTAAGAAAAAAAATCACTCTTTTCACTGATATATTAACATAATTATTGTATGCCTGCCCCACAGAAACTTGTATTTGGACTTGTGGTCCACGGATCTTCTACTCTATACGCACCTTCTCCTCTGTGTATTTCTTCTTTCACTAAGGCTATAAGACCGTGTTGGCGAACCTATGGCACGTGTGTCGCACTTGGCAAGCGGAGCCATCTCTGTGGGCACGCGGACTGCTTCAAAGCCCCCCCTTCCCTGACTCCCCGCCACCCAGCTGGGCGGCAGGGACTTTTAGAGACCGAGTGCCCAGCTGTTCAAAGCCATGTTGGCACTTGGTGATAAATAAGTGGGTTTTGAGTTGCAGTTTGGGCACTCGGTCTCTAAAAGGTTCGCCATCACTGCTATAAGAAAACCACCTTGCTCTGTATGCCTTCAAATAGTTGAGGGAGCAGAGCAGGGCCTTCTCTGTTGTGACACCCACTGTATGGAACTTTCTCAAAAGATCAGATTTGCCCTCTGATCATACAGCTTCCACTCACAGCTAAAAATATACATTGTTTACAAGGGCGGATTCCTGATAGCCTGGTTTTGCTGGGCTTCATTCTCTGGTTGTGTATGGTATTTGCAGTTTTACCAATTTTATACGACGGCTTTAGAGGCTTAGATATTGTCTTGAATTCTCGGTATTGCTGAAAAGGTGACTAGTACCAATGCATTATTTTATTTTTATTGCGTTTACTTCATTTAAACCCCACCTTTGTCCCCAGTGGGGACCAAAAGCGACTTACAGGGCTCTCCTCTTCTCCATTTTATCCTCACAACAATCCTGTGAGGTAGGTTAGGCTGAAAGTGTGTGACTGGCCCATAGTCATCCAAGAAGCTTCCATGTCAGAGCAGGGATTCAAGCCCAGTTCTCCCAGTTCATTAGTCCGACATTCCATCCACTTCAGCAAGCATATCCCTTCAAGAAGAATCGCCTTTCACTTCCTCAAACAAAGGCTGAAAAATACAGCTAATTCTTTTGCTATTGATAGAAAGACCAAGGACAAGAGGGACGAGAGAAATTCACAGCCAAAGCTTAAAAACTGGCAAGACATTATCACATTTCACTGGGGCTGTCACCCAATTCAACAAATCTAAAAGTGTGAATTGCTTACAGTGCAATCCTAATTTTATTTGTCTCATTTATACCCCCCTCTTTCTCCCCTCATGGGATCCAAAGTGGCTTACAACATTCACCACTCTTCCATTTTAACACATTTTACCCATTTAATGCATCGATCCTGCATAAATTTTATTGTGAATTCATAAATGATTCCGAAGGGGAAAGGACTCTTTGTTTTCCGAAGATTCTGCATGTGTGTCAGAACAAGTTCCCATTTTGTAATAGGATAGTCCTCCTGTGCAAGAGGACGAAGGCATGCCCTCCTCTCCTAAGATGGTATGTTAGTTCTTTCTAAGTACCCATATTATGTCAGCTGGTGTCAGCATTTGGATGGAAGACCATCAAGGAAGACTCTGCAGAGGAAGGCAATGGCACACACCTCTGCTCATCTCCTGCCCTGAAAACCCCATGAGGTGGAACTTCCTGGGATCCTCACGAGTCGGTTGCAGCCTGACAGTATGCTCTACCTTTTAATCCTTCTGGCCTCTCTCTCCTTTGTCTATGCTCAACGCAAAGGGCTCAAGTGAGCGCTGGCAGCCCGAATATAAAAGACTATGTTTAACTTGTGAGCCACACTACACTATGGGAACAAGCCAGGGAACTGTTGATGCAGCTACACAGCTGTTCACAACCGTCACAAGCCGCCAGCCTAGGCACACTGTAGCCTTGCTGTTTGCGACACAAAAGGAACAGCTTCCTCCTGAGGATGCGGTTGTCTTTCCTAGGGGAGGAATTGGTTTTTACTTCTGGGTCCCCACAATGCCAGGGGTGCAATCTGACCCAAGCACCACTTTAAATATGCACCCCTGATAAGAATTTTATGCAGGATGCTGACAAGGTTCGAAGACCATTCCTTGAAAATCTGCCCCCTGCAGGAGAAGACTGAGAGGGGACATGATAACCATCTTCAAGTACTTGAAGGGCTGTCATATAGTAAGGATGGTGCTGAGTTGTCTTCTGTTGCCCCAGAAGGTCGGACCAGAACCAATGGGTTGAAATTAAATCAAAAGAGTTTCCATTTAGACACTGGGAAGAGTTTTCTAACAGTTCCTCAGTGGAACAGGCTTCCTCAGGAGGTGGTGAGCTCTCCTTCCCTGGAGGTTTTTAAGAAGAAGCTACCGTAGATGACCATCTGTCAGCAATGCTGATTCTATGACCTTAGGCAGTTCATGAGAGGCAGATGATGAGAGGGAGGACACCTTGGCCATCTTCTGGGCATGGGGTAGGGGTCACTGGGTGTGTGTGGGGGAGATAGTTGTGAAATTCCTGCATTGTGCAGGGGGTTGGACTAGATGACCCTGGTGGTCCCTTCCAACTCTATGATTCTTGTAGCCTTTAGTCTGTCGAAGAATGTCAGTGAACTGAAAAGCTTGCATGCTCTTTGGTCTCATTTGGGTTGCTCCTAATCAAAGGCTGCTGTGCATGTGCGTACTTGTGATTGTAAAGGGAATACGGCTGTAGTATAATGGAATAGAGGGTGCTTTTACATTAGGAGCAGGATTGTTGTTTGTTCCATTGTTTATTTCACTATAATCTTGCTTTTTCTGCATTGTTTTCTATTTCTGTAATTCCATTTTTTTTGCACTGTTCCTAGTGTTTGTGATCCTAGTCCTATTGCACTGTTTGGCTGTCTCATGCTATTGGATTGGATTGTTTTATCCCATGTAATCCACCTTGAGTCACAGTGAGAAAGATGGGCTATAAATGAAGTAAATAAAATAAATAATATAAACGAAACATGCTCCCATCCGCTGTTCAGACTGGCAGGGTGTAATCCATCACAATGCACTAATCAACTATGTCCTTGTGTCCATGAGCCCACAAATCATTTGCAAATTTAGCAATAATACCTGCCCACTGAGGCATTTGGCTCTGAAAGAGCTGCTTGACTGCCGGTGGATATTTTGATGTCCAAAGCAGTCTTTCTTTATATAGTACATAGCCACAGCATTATGATTTTAGACTGGGCCTGGTACTGACAAAAATAAGCAGGACAATTAAAAAATAAAGAATCCGTCAATTACGTAGTTCGCTGTTTTCAGAACAAGGAGTAATTAAAATTTGGAATCCGCTGCCAGTAAGATGTAGTGACGGCCACAGGCACAGATGGCTTTAAAGGGGCAGTTACCAGCCATGGTGACAGAAAGGCGCCTCCATCAACAGAGGCAGTAAACCTCAGAATATCAGTGTAGGAGGCATCAGGGGAAGGCTTCTGTGCCCTGTTGTTGGACTTCCAGAGTAACTGGTTGGCCACGGCGTGAGACAGGATGCTGGACCAGATGGATCAGTGGTCTGATCCAGCAGGGCTCTTATGTTCTTGACATTCCTCAATCCACTACCTACCCCCAGGATCACAGAGGACCAAAATAACACACCAGGAGATCAGAGATTGAATCTCTGACTGGGAGAGTGACTCTCCCATGCAGCTTTATTGGTAAATAACGACAGTGAGGACTCCCAGTTCAGATGGCGTTTGCAGCACAAGGAGAGAGAAGGTTTTACCACTTCCCCCATCTCAAACTAACTCCCAGAGCTCCTATCTGCCCAGACAGAGGAAGCACACATTCTCAGAAAGCCAGCATGGTGGAGTGGTTAAGAATGGTGGTGTGAAGGAGTGGACTCTGACTGGGGGAACCGGATTTGATTCCCCACTCCTCCACATGAGCGGCAAACGCTAATCTGGTGAATTGGGTTGGTTTCCCCACTCCTACACATGAAGCCAGCTGTGTGACCTTGGGCTAGTCACAGCTCTCTCAGCCCCACCTACCTCACAGGGTGTCTGTTGTGGGGAAGGGAAGGTGATTGTAAGCCGGTTTGATTCTTCCTTAAGTGGTAGAGAAAGCACTTAACAGAAATGTCACAAAACACGTTTGTAATATGTAGTCGGTAAAACTATCCCCCCCCCCCTTAGTCTCACATTGCTTGGAGGACCTCTGCTATTCTAGTCATTGAATCAACTTTCTCCTCTTTTACAAGAGCTTTTCTCACCATAAAAGATGCACCTAATTGAATATTAAAAACAGTGACTCCTAGCCAGTTTCACTTTTAATTAAGCAACAACTGTGTAAACAGTTGCAGCAGCATCTCTGTTCCAAGCAGGAGTGCCAGGACTCTTGAAGCAACACACAAGACCTTTTGGCTTTTGACTCTTCAGGTCAGATTCTCCACATACCCTTCTGAACCAGTGGTGTCAACTCTTCTTTTTGCAGGATTCCAGTAAATGTGCTGGCAACACGTTCGGCTTCTTTTACTTGTATTGAACTCCTTCCTCACTCTGTTTGGAAACTTGGTTTCCGTAGAGGGCAAGGGTGTGGTCATGCTGAAGCTGGGGTGTTGTGTTCCATCTAGGGTTGCCAGGTCCCTCTTTGCCACCGGCGGGAGGTTTTTGGGTTGGAGCCTGAGGGGGGTGGGGTTTGGGGAGGGACTTCAAGGCCATAGAGTCCAATCGCCAAAGTGGCCATTTTCTCCAGGGGAACAGATCTCTATTGGCTGGAAATCAGTTGTAATAGCAGATCTCCAGCTGGTACCTGGAGGTTGGCAACCCTATTTTTTCATACACAGGCAAATGATCACCCAACATCAAGTGATGCTGAACATGTATCTGTGAGCCAGCCAGCCAGCCTATCAATGCCCTCCAGAAATGACTGCCATGGCTACACAGCTGAAAGAAACACAATGGCTCGTGGCCCTCCATGTTGTTTCTGGTGACAGACGGGCACGTCCATTGTCAGAGGAAGGGAGGCCCATTTCTGACAACCTCCCCCCCCCCCGCACTAAAAACACCCAACTTTGCCCCTATGCTGTTCTTGAAGGGACACGGACCCTCCTGGAACAAAACAGCAGAAGGATCAGTGGGTAACAGAAGGAAGGGGAAGTGGGAACGTCTCATTCCGCAAGCAGAGCTTGTTGGACAAAATGCCTGCCTGCAGCACGGAATTTTAAACCAAAGATCCTTCTGAAGCTGTCACAAATCTCTAGATTATATAGATATATAATTATGTAGTAAATAAAAAAACTTATAAACTCTGGGGCCATGTGTTGCTCCAGACAACATTAATTTGGCTGTACATGCCTGCCACGCAACACTGCCATCAAAAACATTGTTCTGATATTATGGAAGAGGTTAATGCTGTCTGCATCTTTCGATGATATGCAGCCAGAATTTATCCTTCTGTTTTCCAGTCAGCGAGTTCTCAGAATATCAAAGTTTTAGTGTCCCAGTCCCTGGAGCACTTAGAAATGCATTGCCACTGGAACCCAAGTGTGACTGCTTCAGAATTGCTATAGCGTTCCTAAGAGACCCACTCTTTTAAGGACACAGAAAACAAAAAGATAGATGGCATAATTTTCATTTTGTTATTTAAGCCAATTGTGTAGTTAAAGACCAAATACGGAACATTCATTCCCTGAACGTCTGGCAGAACACAAGTGTGACATTTTCGATTCAAATTCAAAGAGACACCAGACAATGTGCTCTGATAAATGGAATTTCATTCCATATTGATCAGTAAGCATATGCAACTTTCAAAAAAGAAATCTAAAAGCAAAAAAAGAGGGGTGTTATTTTCAAAAATTAAATGTATTTTATCATGTAGCAAGTGTCATCCAATAAAGATATGCTATCTCAATATCTGGGCGTAAAACTTGATTTTGCATGGTGATTTTTCCATACACGCACACCAGTACAAACCCTCAATGCATACCCACATAAACGGTGATTCCCAGATATCAGGCTGGTGACAGAAATTATAAAAGGGGGGAAATTTAGAACCACATTGGCTCAAAAGTCAGAACTTTTTAATACCAGGAGCCAGCAAAGGACAGTGACCAAGACCTAGAATCCTGCAGTTCAAATCTCATCTCAAGCACAAACTAACCAACTAGAAACCAACTAGAGAAGCCCCACCCCCTTTATTTGTATGCCTCAGTTTCCTCCATCATCCGTAGTATGAGTATAAAAATACCGGCTTAGCTTACTGAGTCATTTTAGAAATTACTTTGATAACATTTATAAAATGCCTTGCTTATTGAAAACTGCTACACATCTGCTGATTACTATCATTGATATTATAAGCAATTAGATATTGACCAGGACATATGGGAACTTTTCTTCAGCTATCAGATTCCTTTATTATTACTCTAATTTTTTGAAACTGTTTATTTACTTGCTCATTTCTCTCTAGTTTCCAATATTTGTTCACACTAGAATGTTCAAGAAACAGTCCAGGATCAGGCTATCCACACAGAAGCAGGCATGATTCTCAAAGTCTTGAGGGATGTGGAATCACTGACATCAGGAAGCAAGGTGTATCCCCAAGTACTTCCTCAAAATATTGGTTGTTGCCACAGATTCCTGAGAAAAATAGAGTCAACGGCAGAGTGCCTGCTTTGCCTGGAGAAGGTCTCAAGTTCAATCTTTATCATCTCTAGTTAGAAGGATCTCAGGTAGAAGGTTCTGCAAATCAGACAAGATAGTACTGGGCTAGCTGGATCAATGGGAGCAAAGGCAGCATGGTATAGCCCAATCTCTTCAGATCTCAGAAGGTAAGCAGGGCAAGTAGTAGTAGTAGTAGTAGTAGTAGTAGTAGTAGTAGTAGTAGTAGTAGTAGTAGTAGGAGTAGTAGTAGTAGTAGGAGGAGGAGGAGGAGGAGGAGGAGTTGGTTTTTATACCCCAATTTTCTCTACCTTTAAGGAGTCTCAAACCAGCTTAACATCGCCTTCCCTTCCTCTCCCCACAACAGTACCCTGTTGGGTGTCTCTCTCAGGTGGGGCTGAGAGAGTTCAGAGAGAACTGCGACTAGCCCAAGGTCACCCAGGAGGCTTCATGTGTAGGAGTGGGGAAACAAACCTGGTTCACCAGATTAGAGTTCGCCGCTCATGTGGAGGAGTTGGGAATCAAACCCTGTTCTTCAGATTAAAGTCCACCATTCCTAATCAGTACCTCACACTTGGAAGGGAGACCACCAAGGAAAGCTCTGAAGAGGAAGGCAATGACAAACCACCTCTGCTTCTTATTTGCCTTGAAAGCCCCTTGCTGGGGTTGACATAAGTCGGTTGTAACTTGACAGCACATAAGTACAAAAGAGTTTCTGGCTAAACGTTAGGAAGAAATTTCTAACTGTTAGAGCGATTCCTCAGTGGAACAGGTTTCCTCAGGAGGTGGTGGGCTCTCCTTCTTTGGAGGTTTTTAAGCAGAGGCTAGATGGCCATCTTTCAGCAGTGCTGATTCTATGTCCTTAGGCAGATCATGAGAGGGAGGGCAGGAAGGTTTGCATCAGTGTTTTGCTCTCATGGCCCTTTCTTGCACGCCCAGGGTAGTGTCAATCGCCACTGTGGGGTCAGGAAGCAATTTTCCTCCAGGCCAGATTGGCCAGGGATCCTGGAGGGTTTTTGGGGGGTTTTTTTCCATCTTCTGGGCAAGGAGTAGGGGGTCACTGTGTGTGTGTGTGGGGGGGGAGGTAGTTGTGAATTTCCTGCATTGTGCAGGGGGTTGGACTAGATGACCCTGGGGGACCCTTCCAACTCTATGATTCTATGATTCCAAGTACAAAGTTGGAACAATGGAATGACTCAGCATAAGGCAACTTGATAACTAAGTAAGCAAAAGGAGCCACAGCTCAGTAAACGTTTTTCATGGTCTCAGGTTCAATCTCTAGCATCTTCATGTAAAGGATGCCACTAACACTGTTTGGGAAACAACCAGAAAGAACTCTCTCTGCCTAAAAGCCACAGCAGAGACAGCATCACAGCCTATCCCACAAGACAGTGCAACATTTTTTTGTGTACAGATGGGCTTACATCTGCACTTACACCTGTAAACACAATCCTGGGCCTAACTGGAATTCAGTAGATCCCTGAACAACCAGTAGACTGAGAGGATACTTCCTGCTTTCCAGGAGACCCTGTTGACAGCCTAGAGTTATGAGACAGGTAATCTCTTTAATGAGCAACTTTATCTCAGATTTGTTGACACATGCTACAGCCGCTATTTCCCTTGGGAAAGGTGGTTATTGCGAACAAGCTGTTGTTAACCTTGTGGATGCCCCAGACCTGGCATCAGAGGGCAAGGAGTTCAGGAATGACCTGCTCCCTCCAAATCCCGAGCTCACCTGGCCAAAAAAAGTCCCTTGGGTTCTTCGCAGCTAGGCCAGAGGTCTCTTACACAGCCCCCCCACCCCCCGGGGCAGCATCTAATTACTGCTTCCTCGGCAGCCAAAGAGCACTCCAGTGACTTCGAAAGAAACCACCACCTCCCATAGGGAACCAGATCACCCTGTCTGGGAAAGTCCCAAGACGGAATGTGTTTGTCAGGCCAAGAGGGAAGCCCTACACATGCTGAAGCACAAGATTGACAGTTCAGTAGCCTTCCTTAGGGTTCAAGAGCTCAGAGAAGGTATAAAGCAAGCCAGGGAGAGCCAGCATGGTTAAGAGCGGTGGTTTGGAGCGGTGGACTCTGATCTGGAGAACCGGGTTTGATTCCCCCCTCCTCCACACAAATGGTGGAGGCTAATCTGGTGAACCGGGTTGGTTTCCCCACTCCTTCACATGAAGCCAGCTGGTTGACCTTGGGCTAGTCACAGTTCTATTTAGAGCTCTCTCAGCCCCACCTACCTCACAGGGTGTCTGTTGTAGGGAAGGGAAGGTGATTGTAAGCCGGTTTGATTCTGCCTTAAGTGGTAGAGAAAGTTGACACATAAAAACCAACTCCTCTTCTTCTTCTTCACTGGCATTTGAGTTCCAAGTTGCAGATGTGTGTGTGTCCGTGTGTGCTGTCACCGCTGATATATGGCGACCCCGTAGGGTTTTCAAAGCCAGAGATGTTCAGAGGTGGTTTGCCACTGCCTGCCTTTGGTGTGGGCTGAGAGAGTTCTGAGAGACCTGTGACTGGCCCAAGGTCACCCAGCAGGCTTCACGTGGAAGAGTGGGGAATTGAACCCGGTTCTCCAGATTACAGTCCGCCATTCTTAACCCCTACACCACGCAGGTACAGACCTCTATTAGTACAACATTTCATACTTCCAGACCTGCTTTCAACCAGTTCTACTGCTATCATTTTCTGTCGCCACGGAGGTACGTGGCCAACGCAACTGTTCCTACCTTCTGTTGCAACTAGATTTGCTCAGCTCTACTGCTATAGCCGTAGCTGTTCCATGGCCCCTTGTTTATGGTAGTCATTTTCAATTTCCCTAATTCCAGGCAAGGAGCCCCGTGGCGCAGAGTGGTAAACTGCAGTACTACAGTCCAAGCTCTGCTCACAACCTGAGTTCGATCCCGACGGAAGTTGGTTTCAGGTAGCCGGCTCAAGGTGGACTCAGCCTTCCTTCCTTCCGAGGTCAGTAAAATGAGTACCCAGCTTGCTGGGGGTAAAAGGAAGATGACTGTGGAAGGCACTGGCAAACCACCCCGTAAACAATGTCTGCCTAGTAAACATCGGGATGTGACGTCACCCCATGGGTCAGTAATGACCCGGTGCTTGCACAGGGGACCTTTACCTTTTTAATTCCAGGCAGCCCAAGTTTGCACATTATGCAAATACCTTGCTAATTATGTAGCTCAAGCACTTTAAGGGTGCTTTCACACATACTGAATAATGCACTTTCAATTCACTTTCAATGCACTTTAACAATTGTTTGCAAGTGGATTTTACCATTTCACACAGTAAAATCCAGCTGCAAAGTGCATTGAAAATGGATTGAAAGTGCATTATTGGTCATGTGTGAAAGTGCCCTAAGGTTGCATTTTCTTTGGGGCCATTCCCAAATACTACAACAAACTGGGGAACAATCAAAAGAAGCATCCCACCAATCAGCATGGAACCCCAAAGCATCCTGGTCCAAGGGCGTACATGGACAAGTAAAACATAATACTGGCAGAGTGGACAGATACTTGCAAAAAACAACAACAACCACGCAACAATTGTTTCAACACCATTTATTGTTTTTGGCAAACATAAATACTTCTCCTATCTTCCACCTCCTGGGGAACACCTGTGATATCATAAACTCCCTGCAATTTCACAAAAAATACATGATGTATCCCAGAAGGGGGGGGGGGAGGAGGAAAAGGTCCAATTGTAAAACAAGGCTCTGAAAAAGAAAAGGGAGGTTAAAGACTTTCCCATGGTTTAAGATTGCAGTTTCTCTGTTTCGGAGGAAAGGAGACAGAGAATACCTTGGCCACCTCTATAATTACGGCTGTCCTTAGGTGCACACCAGAGCACAGCATCCATAAGTCCACCTGAGCGTGGGAACACGAACCTGAAGCCTGTCTTCGCAGTAATCCTCATCTTCTAAATTTACTGCTGACCCATGATCTCAGGCACCTTAATCTTGCAGGTGGTCCACCTCTTCAACTGAAGAATGCCTGGAATTCGAGGCTTTGCATTGTTTTGCTTAAGAGGATCAACGTGGGTTCTCTTCCCCCCCCCCCCGTAGGCATGCTTTTTCTTTTTTATATACATTCACAAATGTTCAAGAGCATGATTTGAAAAACCTGGCCCTGAGACCTCCTGCACAACTGGAGATCTACCAATGCCAATGGGTTTCACGGTAGGGTTTGGACGCAAAATGTGGGAACAAGACTAGCCACAGAAATGCTAGAGTAACACACGTTTGAATTCCAGCTTGGGAAAGCTATCAATCTCTCCCTGGTATGCCTTTTGGGCAGTGCCAGCCCTCTTTCCAGCAGCCAAAAAAGCAAAAGTGGCACAATAAGGAGGGTGGAACAGGTCGTGGTAAGCTTGGCAATGCGAGGGCATTGCCGTGTGCTATTAAGGCAGTAATTACCACGCGCTCCTCGCCAGTCTATGGTGTCTGGTGACCAAACATGTAGCATCTACCCATCAGCTTCCAATTTATCTCCACTCTTTCCCTCTCATTCCATGTTTGGTCCCTCTCTACGTTCCCGCCCTGAGGTCTTCCTCCTCTCTCATCTCCTCATACCTCCTTATCTCATCCTATAATCATTCATCACCCTGTTTCCCTTCTTGTTCTGTTTCCTCTCTGTCTCCCAGCCCTTCTTTCTTTAAAATGCAATCCAGGCCATCAGACTGAGGTATGTGGGTTGATGGTATCCAGACAGAATTCAGCAGCATGGGGTGATGCAGTCAAATGCTCCACCAAACACCTGCCTGATATTTCAGTCCCCCCCCCCAAAAGAGTAGCTCTGTTAGCCTATTGTAGCAAACTAAGGGCGTTACCGCACTTTGTATTCCCAGCAATGTATTAAGAGTTTGAAAATGTTATAAAAAAACATCGCTTTAAAAGGGTTTTTGGATACCACGGCATATAAATGGTTGGAACATGTCTTCACAGCTAAAGGGGCCAAACAAAGTGCGAACAGTATTTTTTATAACGTTTTCAAACTCTTAATACATCGGTGGGAATACATAGAAAGTGCGAACAGTATTTTTTACAAAGTTTTCAAACTCTTTAATACATCGCTGGGAATACAAGTGCGGTAACCCCCTATAACAGAAATCAAGCAGCACCTTTAAGGCTAATCTGGTTTACTCCAGCATGACCTTTCATGAGTCAGACCTCACCTATTCAGATGCAAATAAAATGAAAAATAAAGACAAACATCTATAACCAAAATCAAAGAGAGAGGGGGACAATTTTGCTACAAAATTGGCATGGCTGATAGGACTCCCCTCCCCCTGGGAGGGGTAACAATCAGAGGGAAATAATGCTGAAAGCTCCCCCCGCCATTTTTTAAAAATTGAGAGTCAGCGTGGTGTAGTGGTTAAGAGCGGTGGTTTGGAGCTGTGGACTCTAATCTGGAGAACCGGGTTTGATTCCCCGCTCCTCCACATGAGCAGCGGAGGCTAGTCTGATGAACCAGGTTGGATGGACCAAGGGTCTGATTCAGTATAAAGCAGCTTTGTGAGTTCACGTGTTCATGAGATACAAACTTTAAAGAAGACACAGGTAAAGCCTATTCATGATATTCTTTTTTACTTTAAAATACAAACACGCATAAAACAAGAACACTCTCACAGTATTTTATTTAACAGCCTTTGATCAGTGACACCTCGGGACTAGGGGGTGGCTGCCTCGGCTGGTGGGGGGTGGCTGGCTCACAGGCCGGATAAGAGCTCTCAAGGGGCCAGATCCGGCACCCAGGCTGCGTGTTTGGCACCCCTGCTCTACGCAGCATCTGGCTGGGAAAAAGGAGTCTGTTTTTGTTGCAACGGATTAACCCACTGGCTTGTTGTGTGTATGTAAAGTGCCTTCAAGTCCAATTGGATGCAATTATGCTGGTGAGGGTAAAGGGAGAAAATTCTGCACATGATCACATATCGTCTGTTCTCTAGACAGCCTGGCTATTAGCTGAAGAACAATCCCACTTAGCACAAAGGATTCAAGGTCCAGGAACTGACAACAGAATGTCCTTGCTAAAACCAAACAAAGACGCCGGTTCTTGAGCCACTCAAATGATCAAATTATTGTAAATTAGTGTAAATGAAGCTAACTGGGAACTTTTAGGGCCACTTTAGTGATAATAACTGGAGGGATAGTTAGATTCAATGCTACCTTTCCATTTGCCTTTGACAAGAAGAACTAGTGGGGTCTATAGCCTGGGAGACTGCATTTCCTGAAGACAGTGTGGTGTAATGGTTGGACCAACAGCAAGAAGACCTGGGTTCAAATCCCACCTCAGTTCTCTAGGTAACCTTCGGCCAGTCACAAACTATCTCTCAGCCTAAGCTACCTCACAGGGTTGTTTTGAGGCTAAAATGGAAGAGGAAAGAACAATGCCAGGCTGAACTCCACGGAGGAAATGCACAGTAGGCCAATTACTCATACCCAGTCCAATCTAGCTCACAGGGCTGTTGCCAGCCTAAAATGGAGCAAAAGAGAACGATACAAACCACTTTGAAATAAGTAAATAATTAAAAACATGGTGACTGGATATATCCTGAGCATAATTCATTTCCTAACAGTTATCCTCCCATAAGAAGAAGAAAAGTTGGTTTTACATGCTGACTTTCTCTACCTTTTAAGGAGAATCAAACCGGCTTACAATCTCCTTCCCTTCCTCTCCCCACAACAGACGCCTTGTGAGGTAGGTGGGGCTGAAAGACTTCGGAGAGAACAGTGACTAGCCCAAGGTCACCCCCAGGCTTCATGTGTAGGAGTGGGGAAACCAACCCGGTTCTCCAGATTAGAGTCTGCCACTCATGTGGAGGAGGGACTCAAACCCGGTTCTCCAGATTAGAGTCCACCGCTCTTAACCACTACACCACACTGGCTCTCCAGCA